>NC_043704.1:81076686-81144884 GCF_006229205.1 Suricata suricatta | reverse complement strand
AAATGACACTTGACAGTTGAAACCAGATTTGTAATACTGTCTGATGTGGATTTTAATGTCTGTAAAGGAAAGTTGAAGATAATTTTAAGGGAGAAGGGGAAAAAAAAAAAAAGATCACAGCACATAAAACTACCTGACGCTGGTTATTCAACATGCGCTCCCTAGCGGTGCCCTCTCTGAAAATGCAACCCCACTGGGTTTGGGGACATTGGCGCTGAAGAGTGTGTGATAATGGCCAATCCCTTGGCCTCTCTAAGCCTGTGTTCTTCTATATATATAGTACAGATGGTATAATACCACCTCACAGGGTTTCAGTGTAAATTGCATTAGCCAGCTTGTGTAATGTGTTTAGTTCAATAAAGGCTGTTGTTATTATGATCCAAGGATGCATTAAAAAAAAAAGTCACCTCCAGACCACCAACACATTCCTCCTCTATTCATCTACATGGTGATCCCATAGGCAGTTGCCAGTTTTAGATGACATTCCAGTTGGTCTTCTATGAGTGAAGCCAACAGACAACCCAAGTGCCTTGTAGATAATAGGACCCCAAAAATGTTTTCTAAGTAAATGAATAAAATGAGCCTCAAATTTCTTTGCCTAAGTAAAGGGTTTTTGAGTTATTTCCCCCCTTTTTTCCTGATTATAAAATTAATGGATGAAAACAATTAACTATTTTTAAACTACATGTATACAATATCATATAAGATCGAAAAGTAACGAGAAGCTGAATAAAGTACTCATACTCCTACCACCCAAGGGCAAGCTAACATACTAGGCATATTTCTTTTTCAATTTTTTACATTGTTGAACTAATCTTGTACATTATATAATTTGATATCCTGAATTTTTCACTTAGCACATTATAAGCATTTCATTTAATATGTTTTACAAATTAATGTATGAACAATATTTTATTATATAAGACTATGTAATTAGCCATTTTCCCCATTGTTAGGTTTTTAGCATGTTTCCAATTTTTCTATTATTTCAAATCACATTTTCTGAGTTTCAGAAACATACATGTTTATTTATATGTATATTATGAGTGCATAAAAAGATGGAAATATGTGTGGGGGGTGGGTGCCTGGAGGTGTGGCATTGTTGGGATGGGGCAAGTATTTGCACTTTTATGTTACATATTTTACGTTATATTTTTCTTTACTGTTTAAGTCCTTTACAGCAAGCAAGGATGACTTTTGTAATTAAATGTTTAAACAAAGGAAGGAAGGAGGAGAGGAAGAAAGGGAAGGAGAGAGGAGGGAGGGAGAGGGAGGTAGGGAAGAAGGAGAGAAGGAAGGAAGAGAGGAAGGAAGAAAAGAAAGTAAATCCCTGTACCAGCTCCATTTGCACAAAGCCTAGAAGATCAAGAACCATGAGAAGCAACTACGTAAAATGCCCCCTTATATTTTTGTAGAGCAAAAATAAATCAGAGAGTAGGTATATTTGGGACTTAATTTCTCTGATCAGAAAAGGAAATACCAAACTGCGAACTACCTGGGCCCAACTTACTGATTGATTTTGGATTCTGTGGTGTTTCCAGCTCTGTCTGTCAATTTGATTGTAATGGATCCTCTTCTTATGTTCTTGTTCCAAGTTATAATGTCCACAAAGTAATGATATACTGCAAAACAGAGAGAAAGCATAGTAAGAGAGAGATACTCTCAACTGCTTCCATGAAAGGTCAATTCCTAAAAACCCAACCTCTCTCATAACTTGAGTCTCTTGTTCTCTTCCTTCTAGTTTCTCTGCAAAGATTTGGACAGAGTTTTCCAATATTCCTTTCCATTCTTTTGGTAAAGATGGCCTCCATGGTGGCAGAATCCAATGGTTTCCAGTTGTCATGTTTGGTGTTCCACCCTATTGACTGAGGTATCATGGCCTACTGCTGAGTATGATTGGTTAGCTGCATTCCTGCCTTTTAGAATACACCGAGCAGGTGGCCATGTAGAGGCCCTCCATGGCTGAGAAGGTTGTCCACAATCTGGGCCAAGTCCACCAGCCACCATCATTTCTTCCCTGGTCATGCCACACCACCAGCATCACCTGCACTGCCAGGCTGCCTCTTGCTCCTGGGCCTTCTCCCCACTCAGGCACTCTTACTTTGCCGCCTTTGCCAACCCATCCTTCAGGTTTTGGCTTAGTCACTTCCTTCAGGAGACCTTCACTGACCCTCAGACTAAGTCAGGTTTCCCTCTTTGAGTCCTTCTCATGCTCCGGTATTCTCCCATCATTAGCACACTTACCTGTATTTACAAAATGCATGAAAAAAATCATAATAAAAAAATGGTAAATATATGGGCACATGTATACAATATTGCCTGAGTAATATAGATTTTTAAAAAATAAAGCTAAAATAGAGTCTAGCAATAACTGGGAAGGATTCCTTTTTGTAATTATAGGCACCCAGTATTTCCTACTGAATAAATGAGGGTGCATGACATGTTCAAAGAATTATTCTCCCTCCCTCCTCTCTACATTCCCAGGGTCAATGATGCTTTGGAAAGATGGGGATCCCACCACAATAGCCTGACTGCTATCACTTGATCAGATTTGCAAAGAAGGGAAAGAGGCTCAGGGAGATGTTGGTCCCACAAAGGAATAAGATCCACCCTGGAGTTGCCATTTCATGGCCCATTATTACTCAGGGACTTGCCTCATTTGGACCAGGTAGACAGCAATCCCTGGGGCTGCCACACATGGCTCCAAAGGAGGGAACCCCACTGATCTGCACCCTCTTTTATAAGAGCTACTCCTAAGAAAAGTGAAAAGCGGGACAAGATTGTAAGACATCCATATGCCCAGAAAATTTCTACTTCTCAGGTCATCTAATCATGTGCTACCCCACTTAGCCCCCATCTGGAATGCCCAGCTCTCAATGTCTTTAGAGGGTCATCATGGTTGCTGTGGAGCTGAAACTGACCTGCAGATGTAGCTGACACCTGATTTTAGCTTGCTGAAATCTCATGTCTTTTGGGAGGCAAGCAAATTTTCTGGAAGACGTTGGTGAGTAGAATGGCCATCTAAGGGGTGCCTGGCTGGCTCAGTCAGTAGAGCATGCCACTCTTGGTCCCAGGGTCATAAGTTCAACCCCTATGTGTGGCATAGAGTATATTTTAAAAAATTTTTTTTAATTAAAAAAAAAAAATAGCCATCCAGCGAAGCTAATAATTATGATTTGTTGAGATTAATCCTTATAACCCAGAGATAGGCATTATTACCTAGCAGGACAATGAGACTCAAAGAGCTTATATCACTTCACCGAGGTCACACAGCTATTATGTGATAGAGTCAGGATTCAACTGAAGTCTTCCAAGCTCCAAAGCCTACACTTTGCCATGGCCTTCATTTGCCAAGAGGTAGCCAGAGGCTGAGACTCAACCATTTTTTAAAAAGGAGAGGTGGGGCGTCTGGGTGGCTCAGTCGGTTAAGCGTCGGGCTTCGGCTCAGGTCATGATCTCGAGGTTCGTGGGTTCGAGCCCCGCATCGGGCTCTGTGCTGACAGCTAGCTCAGAGCCTGGAGCCTGTCCTCAGATTCTGTGTGTGTCTCTCTCTCTGACTCTCTCCTGCTCATGCTGTCTCTCTCTCTCTCTCTCTAAAATAAATAAAAACAGTAAAAAAAATTTTTTTTAAAGGAGGGGCTTGGGGGATTGCCTGGGTAGTTCAGTCAGTTAAGCATTTGACTCTTAGTTTCGTCTCAGGTCATGATCTCACAGTTTTGTGGGTTCAAGCCCCACATCAGGCTGGGTGCTGACAGCATGGAGCCTGTTTGGAAAATCTCTCTTTCCCTCCCTGTCTGCCCCTCCCCCACTCGCCCTGCTCTCTCTTTCAAAATAAAAACTTAAAAAATAAAAAGAGTTTGGGCAAAATCGAAAAACCACATCTACCACTCACTGCAGAAAGGTTTCTCATCCGCTGTGTCAAAGAACGCTTTAGTCATAGGAGGATCTTTCTGCTTTAAATATGCTTTCCAATTATCAGCATAATAGCCTGTAAAGCAAATTGGGAAAATGTAACATTAACATATATTCTATAAATATAAAAGCAGCTGGGGAGGTGGTGAGAGCAGAGAGTTTGAGCCCCCACACCACCAAGACAATCTCCCTCATACCCACCCCTGTGGGGGAGGACCTACAGGGCCCCCAGGGGCGCCTCCACTGCATCCACCGTCCCTTCCTCGCCGCCCCGTCCCTCAGAGCTGGGACCGGCAAAATGACACTACCTTTCACTGACATTACATCATGGTTCTCGTTAGCATGCTGGTTCTCTCACACACTGGGTAGACTAAGAAGCGTGCTGACATTTTTCAGTAATACACTCATTTTATAGATTAAAACAGATTCAGGTTTATACCTAAAATAGCATCACTCTTACAAAGCATTGTGCTTTTTTGAAGAACTACAATTAAGCCCCGAAACTGCACAGAACCTGAACTTGCTAAGTGACTGTCCACCAGCAGGTCACTCTTCTCCTTCATGCCTGTGCCTGCAGGAATGAGGCTGAGTCACATCAGTTAGGTCTTTCTCTCTCTCTCTCTCTCTCTCTCCTCTGCCTCCACCCCTAGAGAATGGCCTTCACATGCTGACTAACTGATCTGGAATGGAAACACTATTAGTAATTTTTAAAAAACTCCCTAGAGCTTTCTAATTAATTTATGCACAATCAAGGTTGAGAACCCTTGTCTGTAGCATGCCCTGATGTTAACTTGGGTTTTTCCTGTGAACTTTCAGAAAATTCTCATCATCTCCAGTTTCCAGTCCTCACCATCTGGAATATTTCTACCAACCCTTAGCAAATATCCAAGCAGCCCCACAGTATCTGTTACCCCACCCCATTTGTGCCCATGAGAACCAGGGTGCAGCGTGAGGGCATTTATAGACACAGCTTGTTGGAAAGGATCATTCTGTGAGGCTCATTTGACCGGAGAGTCAGAGTTCACTGTGACCCTCCCTCAGCAAAGAGGTTGTGTGTGCAAAGAGGATGTTTTTGTCCCCCTGGGAGCAAGCTCTGTAAGGTGACTATGCCCTGGGTGGGCTTGGAAACTCTTTGAAACCTTCTTTTTTATGCTAGAGTGTCCAGGGAGGTTGCACTGCCCTCTAGCTGAAACCGTATACAAATAGCTTTTCTTTTTTCTTTTTTTCTTTTATAGTTTATTGTGAAGTTGGTTTCCATATAACACCCAGTGCTCATCCCAACAAGTGCCCTCCTTCATGCCTACCACCCCTTTACAAATGGCTTTTCTAACACGGTTTATGATTAGGACGTCCAAGAGTACTTCACAGAACAAATAGGCTAGAAAAAGCTAAGTACATTCTTTTTTAAACACGTGACTTTCAGGCCCATTTTTAGACAGTTAAATGGTGCTAGGAATATACCCAAAATGAACAGTTTGTTAATCAGAGGGTAAAACTGCTTGTTGGACTTACCCAGAAGGGGACAGGACTCCTTTTGTGGCATGCCACAATCGACACACTTGCCATTCCTATAATCCCGGTAGGAGTCACAGGGATATGCAGTGATAGTACAGTTCTCTCTCAGAGAAGAAAGGTACAGGTACACAGATCTCTGATGGTCACACTTAAAATACTGCATTCCTTGATCGTAAAGGGAACGATGAAAGAGCAGAGCGGTTATAGCAGTTAACAATCGTGCATCACACATTATAGGCACACACAATTCATCATCTGTTTCCTATATGCCAGGCACTGTGATAACAGCTTCAATGCATTTGATTCCATTTAACCCTTATAAAAACCCATGGATCAGAATTCATACTGGCATGTGGCAGGATAAAAAAAGATAGACACGATCATCCCCATTTTACTTAGTAGCACATTGAGACTCAGAGAGCTCAGATGACTTGACCAAGGTCACACAGCTATTATGTGGTAGAATCAGTTCAACCTATGTTCTTCTTTTGTCAGTGAAAAGGACAGAAAGATTCAATTGTAGTCAGAGTTTCCCAGAGATTTTCAGCAGAGCACATTTTAACTAGTAAAGATATCAGAGAAAGAGGCCATTGAGGAGTAATTGGTAGAGGAAGAGCTCCAAGGAGGGCAGAGAAAGGAGACAGCTTTGAAAAAGAATGGGAGATGCCTCCACCCTGGGGGCAGGAGGGAGCAAGAAGAATGTAAAGAAGACCTTGTAAACCAAAATAGGAGAGAGAGAATGGCTCCTGCAGGTGAGATCTTTAATCTAGGTAAAAAGGCAAATCTAGATCACCTCTAAGAGATGAGGGTTTATAGATAGGGAAATTTTCAGAATAGACGCATTAGGAGTAATGACAGGGATTTGGCAAGAGATAATCATGAGGATTCTCTACCGTTACTGAGGGTCATGGAGAGTGAGAAAGTTTTCCTGGACCTTGTACTCAATTAACAAGGCTCCATGACAGCTCCAGAATGTTCTCAAGCCAAGGTGGTGGCTGACATGGCAGAGACCTAAGGGGGTCCCTAATGGGAGTACTCCTTCCCTGTGGGAGGGGCTCCATTTCTGCTACAGGGTGAAAGGCGGAATGAGAGGGACTGAGCAGTAGGAGGTGGCACCAGAAGCCATGAAGATGTCAGAGGCAAGCCTCCAGTTAATTCCTGGTGGGTGCCTGGCGATGCAGTGGTGAGAGAGGAGGCCAGCAAGGCACAGAGCCAGCGTCAAAAGAGTTGGACATGATCCAGCACTCAATACTGAGAGGTGGTTGGAAGGTCATGGGTCAGATGATGAAGGGGAACGGGGTCCCAAATATGGGTAATCAAAGGAGGTGAGGATGAGTAGGAAAGAGTGAACCCCATGAGAAGAGGAGTATGATTATGAGCTGGTGGTTTGGAGAGGGACGGAGCTGAGTGCTGGAATCAGACAATGTTTCTCCTTTCCCTATAGTCCACTTATGCCCATAGAGAAGATCAGTGAAGGACAGAAACAAACTAGGGCAAGAGAGCAGAGGCATGGGTTGGCCTGGGGCCAAGCCAGACTGGAACAAGTCTGATTAAGTCAATATTTACTTATTGTTCCCGGAACTTCCATTTGCCAAAACAACAATGTTGGTAACAGCACAGAGAATGTTCTTTATAAGCAAATCACATTACCTTGGCTCTTCAGAGGTATTTACCCTATATTACACAGGACAGGATTTGAACACACACCATTTATGGAGAAATATGTCTGACCCTACTTATGCCATTTCATCTGGATCATTTTTAAACACCATGTCCCCATAGGCCATATACAGCTACCATTTTGTAACAAGATTGTCTTTTTCTAGAATCCTACTCATGATTGTTTACCTTTCTCTGGCAAAGGTGAAATACAGATTCAGAGCACCTAAGGAATGGTTTTTATTTTTTGTCAAAATAAAATACTACTATTACTTTTATGTTACCATCTACCCACTTTTTGTTTTGTGAGTTTTTTCTTATTATAAAATAAAATATGCTGGTTTAGAAAAATACAAAACAATGGGAAATAATGATGTAAAAATCACTGAGAAGTCCAATATCCAGAGCTCACCACTAATAATTATTTGCAGTATTTATGTTTAGTCTTTTTTTCTATATTTACACATGTAAAATACACATTTAAAAAACAAATTGGGATGATGCTGTAGTGTTTTGAGTCTTTTTCATTTAATATCCCATTATAAACATTTTCATTAATCTGGAAATATGACTTTTTAACAATTATATTCCTTTATGTGGGCGTACTATAGTTACTTGACAATTTTCCAAATTGGATATTTAGATTACTTCTAAAAATTTAGCTATTATAAATAATACTGTGCCAGATATTTTTGCACTTTGATTTTTGTTTACATTTTCCATTATTTCTCTAGGAGAGATTATAGATATGGAATATCTAGGTCAAGGACATACCTTTGCATGAGAGAGCAATCATTCATAATAGCTTTTAATCATATGGTTATGGTTACTTATTTTTTATTTATTTTTAAATCAAGTATAATTAACATACATTAGTTTCAGATGTACAATATAGTGATTCAGCAATTATATATATTCCTCAGTGCTCATCATGGCAAGTGCACTCCTAATCTCCTTCACCTATTTCTCCCATCTCCCCTTTGTCTTTCTCTAATTTTACTTAACATAATAGCCTGTAGATTCATCGATGTTGTAGCAAATGATTAGACTCATTCCTTTTTAGAGCTGAGCAATATTTCATTGTGTAAATATACCACATCTTCTTTATCCATTCATCTATCAGTGGATACTTGGGTTGCTTCCGTATCTTGGCTATTGCCAATAATGCTGCATTGTTGTTGTTTTTTAAGTAGTATATTTGAGTAATAGTTTTTCCTTTTTTATTTATATTTATACTATCTCTATCTTCTCAGATCATTTGTTTTCTATTAAAAACTATTACCTGAGGTGCCTGAGTGGCTCAGTCGGTTGAGCATCCGATTTCGACTCAGGCCATGATTTCATGGTTTGTGGGTTTGAGCCCCACATCGGGCTTTGTGCTGACAGCTCAGAGCCTGGAGCCTGCTTCTGTGTCTCCCTCTCTCTCTCTGCCCCTCCCTGGCACATGCTCTGTATCTCTCTCTCAAAAATAAATAAACATCAAAAAAAAAACCCTATTACCCATAGAATAATATCAAATTTTTAAAATATGTCTTTTTAAAACCACTATTATACAATATATAAAGTATTTGCACTTACCTCCCAATATTGTTTTGGGACAACCGGGTTGATCCAATCCTCCATTTGGGTAGAAGTCTATGTTTCCTAATGGCTCTTTGTAGCCCAGTGCTAAAGGAGAATATACTATGGTTTTATTTTTGAACTTTTCACACCTTGTAGTTCATTTGCCTGAAGGATATAGGCAGGCGTTGTGTTGTTGTTGTTACACCCATTTAAATATTTTGCTCAAATCTACCCAGCTAGTTAGTTAGGAAGCAGAGATTTCCATCTAGGAGATTATGAAGACAGGAGGGGAATTTATTCCCAATATTTCTCAAGATGTAAGAGAGTTTTGGTCAGTCTTTCACAGCAAGTCTGATAAAATGATATGTTTCTTCTTTATATTTGGCTGGAATCTTCTAATTGCCAGTGCTTCCTGGGTCTCTAATTGCATTTGTGTCACTTTAATGAATAAAAAAAAAAAAAAAACAGGAAAGAAAGAGAAAAAAACAGGAAAAAATGAACTTTTACTTTGTAAGAAAAATTTTTTTTTAATTTTTTTTAATGTTTGTTTATTTTTGAAAGAGAGAGACAGAGCACAAGTGGGGGAGCAGCAGAGAGAGAGAGAGACACACAGAATCTGAAGCAGGCTCCAGGCTCTGAGCTGTTGGCACAGAGCCCAGTGCCCAGCCCAAACTCACTAACTGCAAGATCATGACCTGAGCTGAAGTCGGATGCTTAACTGACTGAGCTACCCGGGAGCCCCAAGAAAAAATGTTTTTAATTGGAAACTCTTCTAGAAAATGGGGACCAGGAAAAATATAGATTGATTTAATAATTATTTATTCTCTTTAACCTTATAACTATAAACTAATCAGTCAAATGCTTGATTTAAAAGATTATTTGTACATGTGCACATAGTACATCATTGCAGTAATAATAATAGCTATTATATACTGAGAACCTAGATGCGTTTGTGGGGACAGTACTAGGTACTTTATATACCTTTCTTCTAACATTCACAATGTCCAAAAAGTGGCCATTGGTGAATTCAGGTGAAGTAAGTTACAGAGCGTCAGAAAACTCCCAGAACTAAATGACACCACTAGAAAGGACAAAACCTGTGATCTGAGTCCACCCTTGCCTGACTGCAAAGCTTATTCTCTTTCCTAAAAATTCACTTTCTCTCCAAGAATAAAATATAAATTACTCTATTGCATCCAGCATTAAAATGGCATTGAAGGGGGCGCCTGGGTGGCTCAGCGGGTTGAGCCTCCGACTTCGGCTGAGGTCATGATTTCATGTCCGTGGGTTCGAGCCCTGCATCGGGCTCTGTGCTGTCAGCTCGGAGCCTGAGGCCTGCTTCAGATTCTGTGTCTCCCTCTCTGTCTGTCCCTCCCCCTCTCATGCTCTGTCTCAAAAATAAATAAAAAAAAAAACATTTAAAAAAAAATGGCATCGAGGTACCGCACTCAAGTAAGGTAATGCTTTGCAAACTGCGAACCAAGGCCGACAGCTGCTGACTACCACCCCAGGGAGCCGTGATAGGTAATCAAGGGTTTTCTGGGTGTCTGTATCGCAAAGAGGGTACATACTATTAAAGACTGCTCTGCTCTGTCCCCTCAGCCTTCCCCAAGTTCCTACTTTAGCTCTTGTCCCCTTTACATCACCCCAACCCCTATGTCCTGTACCAAAGCCCAGTTAAGAAATCAGCACCATAAAAGACAGAAATGGCCAGCAAGATTCAGAGAGAGCTGGAGAGCTAGAGGTGGCTCAGAATTGCTCTCCAGAGAGAGACACAACACTTGAACATTTCCTTCAGCTTAAGAAAATAATGAGAAAGACCCAACAAAAACAGAAGTTACAGATCCAAACCCTACTGCATATATGGAAACATTTGTCCACATGATGTGCAAATCACCCTGTCATTGAAGGGTCAAGATGATCACTTTAAAAATAAGAAAAGTTGATGGAGAACAGCACCTCCACTCCAGCAAGAAATCCTGGATGCCTGCATTAAGCCAGTGTCCCTTCCGTACTTGGGTGGATTTGGAAGCCTGCCCGCAGGAAGAGGGAATCTGGAGGAGCCTGGCCCAGGCCTGCATGATGATCCCCTCAGGGGGAGACTCTAGGAGTCTGGAAGCAGGGTGCTCACTGACCCACAAGGACAGGAATGTTACCATCAGTGTCGGAGTGGATGACGTCAATGAACTGTGCATCGCCAGGATCTAATCTGTCCTCAGGAGGTCTCCCGTTGAATAAAGGGCCCGCAGGGTCGAGACCTGGAAAGAAAACGGAGTCGGCTTGGCAGCCCCACGCCATGAGTCATCTGTAACCAGGTTTTTGATCCCTCCCCATGAGGATGGCAAATAGGCTGCAGGGCACCCTCGGGTGGGCAAGCACTCACATTCTCATCCTGCTTTGTCAGCCTCCTTTCTTCAGCCCTGTAGCCTTTTCCCACAGAAGAGATGGTTCCCTGGCAGTGCCCTCTGAGAATGGCATCCAGACTCCATTATATCTTGTTCAGGGAGAGCACAGACATGTGGGGACCAGGGGCATGGGGATGAACTGGTTCCTCAGGAAAAAGCACCCGAAGGTGCATATAAAAAGCAGATGCTATACTTATCCTAATTCCATTTTAAAGACCCAGAAACCCCACTCAACCTGTCCTTATTATTAATAAAACTCCATTACAGTTTCAATTTTTATTCATATATCCTAGCTCATATGATCCTCATCACAAGCCTGTTAGGGAGGCAGGGTAGCTATTATCCCCATTTTACAGATGCATGAACTGAGGTTCAGGGAGATCAAGTGTCTTAACCAGAGCGGCAGCAGCCTCACAATGCAACAAACTCTCTCGGTTGAGCTCTCGGTTTCATTGCACTGGGTTTGGCAAGCTCAGTGGGAAAGTATGAAACTCACTGGTCAGGCCAGATAGCAAAGAGGGAAATAAAGTGGGTGTCAGTTCCTACAGAATTAACCTACTCCATAAATGCCTGAGCTGGTTTCTTGCCCTTGGTCAATGTTAGCTGGGCGTTCCTAGCCATCAGCTGGAAAAACAAGAGTGCAGCTCCTGCCATGTTGTAACCACAAGCCAACAACTTTAAAACAGTAACAAGAAAACACCAGAGGTACTCAAAGGCCCTGCTTACTAGAAACCTACCTGGAGTGAAGAACGTTCCAAGGGATGTCTCAAAACTTTTAACCTATGAAAGACATTTTAAATGACATCTTCCATCCCCTGGTGTTAGATATAAAATCCAAGAGCTAGCACTCTTGCCTCAACTTCCTTGGTTCTAGCCTCAGTCTTTCCATGTCTCCTCTCCCAACACTCTTTTGCTTCCTCAAGACTTGCCTTTATTTGCCTCCTTTCCTTATCTATCTCTTCCCCACCCGTCTAGTTTTTCTTTTTTCTCAATTGGCTCTCAACTGAAACTGATATGAGATGGATCAATAGCCAGACACCCAAGTCCTCAGGACATTCCCAACCCAGCACGAGAAACTCATAACCTTGCAAAGAGTTTGCTCAAGGAAGCCCTTCTGGTCTCAGACAATGAACAGGCAGCGCCCCAGTTTACAGCAGCCTCCAGATCCATAGCAGATAACTTGGATTACTATTTAACATTCAAACTGGAGCAAATTTGAGAGGGATAAGGGTGCTATTGACAATTATGTCAGGACAGAAGACCCAAATGGAGACGGGATAGTAAGCTTGGATATATGATCACCTTAGTGACAATTCGTAGCAAATAATCAGCTGACAATGCCAGCCAAAAATCACAGTTAAGGTGCCCCAAAAAAGCGATACTCTTTGTGTGGACAGAGACCATTGGAGTCAGATGGATGTGACATGGGACCCAAACCTAACACCACCCAGCTGTGTGACCTTAGGCAGGCCACTTTACTTCTCTGAAGCTCAGTTTTTTTAAATCTGCAAAATGGAAGTAGAATTAGTGGCTATTTCAAGACATATAAAAGGACTCCTGGATCTGAATCCAGAATGTTTTGAGATTATTACAGAATAGAAACAAAGTGAGAAAACAGAGCTTTCTTACTGCTCAAAGATCACATGAAAAGTGTCTAGATAGTAGTGTTCACTGGCTTTTTTTTTATGTTTATTTTTGAGAGAGAGACACACACAGACACAGAGCATGAGTGGGGGAGGGGCAGAGAGAGAGAGGGAGTCAGAGAATCTGCAGCAGGCTCCAGGCTCCAAGCTGGAGTGCAGTGACACGGGGCTCAAATTCATTAACCGTGAGATCATGACCTAAGCTGAAGTCAGATGCTTAGCCGACTGAGCCACCCAGGTGCCCCTCATTGGCTTTTATCATAGTATTAACCAGTTAGAGAATTTGATGAAAGCTCTAAACCTCTCCCCAGGACAGACAGCTGACATTTTGCATTCCGTTTCAGAGACCTCATATTCCCATCCCCAACTTCACCATGAATTCCCTAAGGCAACACTGTCAATAATATGAGCTACATATATAATTTTAAATTTTCTAGAAACCAATCTTAAAAAGTAAATAGAATTAAGGAGAATTAGTTTTCTTATTTTATTTTATTTATCTATTTGAGAGAGAGCGTGTGTGAGTAGGGGAGAGGGGAAGAGAGAGAGAGAGAGAGAGAGAGAGAGAGAGAACCTTAAGTAGTCTACGTGTTCAGCACAGGGCTGAACTCAGGGCTCAACACACAGCCCAGCTCAGGGTCAGTCCAATGACCCTGCGATCATGATCTGAGCCAAAATCAAGAGTTAGATGCTCAATCAACTGAGATACCGAGGCACCCGGAGGAGGATTAAATTTAATAATACATTGTATCTAACCCAATTTATTTAACCTAGCATATCTGAAACATTATCATTTCAACATGTACTCCATATACAAAAATTGGGATTTTTAATATCCTTTTCTTTTTACTTAGTCTTTGAAACCCAGGGTGTGTCTTGGACTCACAGAACATCTCAGTGTGCATTAGCCATACTTCAAGTGCTCAGTGCTACATATCTTTAGTGGCTGCTGTATTGGACAGCATAGCTCTACGGTTATTTCTTAACGTAGGGTGTTCAGACCATGGTCTGGTTAAAAGTACACTCCTGGACCCCACCCCCAGAGTGCTGATTCAGCAAGTTGGGATTGTAACTAGCACCCCTAAGGAGATTTTTATACACACTTAAGTTTGAGAAGAAAATGTAATGTATTATCAAGTGATACAGGTACTTGGAATATTTTTTAAATATAATTTATTGTCAAATTGGTTTCCATACTGTACTTGGAATATTTTAAAATCCACTTATGCTCTGCCATCTTGTGTTAAAGAAGCTAAAGAGACATAGGGGCACCTGGCTGTCTCAGTAAGTAGAGCCTGAGTCTTAATCTCAGGGTCATGAGTTTAAGCCCCACACTGGGCAGGGAGCCTACTTAAAATGTAAAAATATGTATATTAGGAAGTCATAAGAAATAAACCAGTGTTGTGCCTGGAGAGAGAAAAAACAAAAGGAAGGGCAGAAGAAAGAAGAGAAATGGAAGAAACAAAGCAGCCATTACAGGCCAGATAATTAACAAGCAAAACATTCAATTTTGGGGAGTTGGGTATGAATTTCATCCTTAGGCAACAGGCCAAGTTTCCACTTCACAATCCAGTGATCCCAGTTGGAAAAGGTGATGGAAGGTGAGCAGAGAAGGGAAACGCTTCACCCCTGAAGCTGCTCTGGAGAAGAGCTGAGATTTGACTTTGGGGACCAGAGAGAATGAAGAATAGGAGGACATGGGGAAGTCAGGGGAGACAGAAAACGGAGCTGTGGACCATTAGCTGAGTCCGGGCCACAGAGCAGGGCCGCATGGGCCTGGAGTGGAAGGCGGGCTGGCTTGGGGAATTTCCGTGGTCAGAAACCAGGTTTCACTGCACTCACATTCACAGTAGTTGTGGGAACAGGTTTGCTGGGAACCAAACTGGGAGTGAGCTGAATAAGGAAGTAGAAGTGGGCTGGAGCCCTCCAGGGCCAGCACTGGAGAGATTTTGCTCATTTCTTCCCAAACTTTGTGGCTGTTAGTGTCAGGCTAATAGCCTGAAATCAGCAGTGGTGAGAGTATTCAGAGCATGGAGATCAGCAAATACTGAAAATCAGGACTTTTTTTTTTTTTTGAGAGCTATTCAGTTTCTTAGCACACTAGCTGGGGGAGTTCCACCCACCAGGAGAAGAGTTTCCAAAAGATAAGGGACGCAAGCAGATTCAAGCTGCCTGTCCTTTGATCCCATAAGGGAGATGAAATTTTTTTAAAAGGATGTGTTGCTTTCTAAAACATAAAAAAAATAATGATGATATTAAAAATGTAAAAAAGCAGGTAAGTAAGGTGAGGGAGGCCTTGGTCCCTGAGATGAAAGTGAGAAAAAAAATCCAGGGGCGCCTGGGTGGCTCAGTCGGCTAAGCCTCCGACTTCAGCTCAGGTCAGATCTCATGTTCGTGGGTTCGAGCCCCACATCGGGCTCTGTGCTGACAGCTCAGAGCCTGGAGCCTGCTTCTGGTTCTGTCTCCTTCTCTCTCTGACCCTCCCCCTCTCATGCTCTGTCTCTCTCTGTATCAAAAATAAATAAAACATTAAAAAAAATTTTTTTTAAAGAAAAAAAATCCAGAAAAAACAAAAACAATGTGATCTTAAATAGCAGGGCTAGAGGAGACACCCATGATGTGTGTGTGTGTGAGTGAGACAGAGGCAGAGACAGAGAGAGAGGGAGGGAGCATGACTTGCCCAGGGCTACCAGTCAGGTAGCACATTCAGAGACAGTGTCCCTAAAAGTTTACCTGACAAGTATAGTTGGTTTGAATCTCTTCTTCCTCATTCACTTCTACCCTCCAGATTTTCTAGATTGAAAATAGCTCTGTCTGTGTGAGGATGGATTCCGGGAAGGGTATGAATGGAGGGAGAAGCCTGAGTCTCTGAAACAGAAAACCTCCCTCATCATGTCCTCTGTAGCTGTGGAAAGTTACCAGAGCAGTAGGTGAGAAAAATCAGCAAGGGAACCTTTATTTGGGGTTTCACCTGCTGTGTTTCTGAGATTTCATTCAGCTTTGTCCTGAAAGCTGATATTCAGAGAGTAAACCCCACTATTAAAATTCCTATCTCATTTTCCCATGATGAGACTCCAGCTGTGCCTGGGATGGAAACGTATTAAGTATGTAGTTCAGGCTATCTTAGATTAAATAAAAGAAAGATGGCTATCTGAACAGCACAGATCAAATCCCCGTAGGACATAGCTGTTATTCCTAACCATAACAGAAATAAAGTTACCACCAATCTTTTCTATGGCATATACAATTTACAAGTGCTTTACACATATTTCACTAAATAATAACCTGAGGTCAGTATTATGGTCTCTCCTCTGCACAACGGGCACACACTCAGAGAGGTTAAATAATTGGAAGAGCTGACTTTGAACCCAAGGATTTGGATTGTCTGTATCATGATCTCCCAGTGCACACCCTGCCCAGGCCAACTACCCCATGCCCATTCACAGAATGCCTTACCTGTAATTCTCCCCAGCTGCCCATTGTACATCTTTCCAACGAACCCGGATATGTGAGCTCCTAGACTTACTCCAATCATATAAATGTTGTCAAGAGAAGCTCCTTCTACCTGGAATTTCAAGAGGTCCATCATTATAAATTGTGAGGGGCGATGGAGTTGACAACATTTGGAGAAATTTCCTAAACTTGACTTTGAAAACAGTCCTTCAGAGAAACATTTCTAAGCAACTTATATCTATGAGCTCATTTAAATGTCACAACAACAAAGTAAACACTATTCTTTGATTATACAGGTGAGGAAACTGAGGCCCAGAGTCAAAGTAACCTGCCCAGTATCAGGCAATTGGGTGTTCAAACCAGTCTGTTCAACTCCAAGCCTGGGCCTTACCTTTATGCCATGGTGTCTCTATTCATGCTTCTGCTAGAAACCAGAAAGCCCCTAGACAAAATTTCTCTGATATAAGATACTTTTATGTGAATTAGAAAAAGACATCCCTTCCTGAGGAAGGAAAAATATCATAATAAATATACAGATCTGAGATGTGAACAATGACAATGGTGCTCCCATAGGTGCGCAGTGCACAACTTCCTCACCGCATGTATGGGCCTTCCCTCTAGGCATCCCCTCTACATTCCCCGGGGCTTATTCAGGTTTTGAAAATAGTCCCTCTGTTCACTGCAGATATCTCTTGGTTTTAAATCTCCAGATAATGGGCCAGTTTCAATTTGCCCCTGAATCATATAAGAGAATTCTCTCTTACCAACATCTGGTCGATGAAGTTCTTCAAGACAACTGCTACTTTTCTGGTCTTACTAGAGGCGTGGTTGTATATTACAGTTGTAGCTCCTCGATTCCAATCAACAACAATCACGTTCATGTCTTCCACAGAGAGCAGACTCTGTACTAAGTCCTCCATCCAAACTGGAGGGGAGCCTGTAGGTCTGAATCCATGGACAACGAAGGTCGTTTTCTTGGTCACATTCAAGTTCCCAAAAACTGTGGAGTTGATGACTTGTGCACAGGTCAGGTTTTTTCTTGTGTAGAGCATCAACTTCACATTTAGTCCCGTACCAACCACTGCACTGTGAAAGCTCAGTCTGGTGAATGAAGGGCATGTTTCATCTGTGTCTGAAAATAAAAATTATATGGCATCATGACGGTTCTTTCTTTAGTTGGGCATCAAGCAAGAATACTGCCCTACATTCCCTGGAGTTCTTTCTGTGCTTTACAGCACCCAGCAGAAGGCTGGATCGAGTTGATTGAAGTTGCAATGTCATACGTTATTCAGCATACATAAGTAGGGACTTCTTTTTCAGCAGGAAAACCATTTTTCCAAATCTAACTCTCCTTTAAGGTCTAATCTGAAAGTTACCCCGATGAAGCCTACTCCAACTCTCCCATCCCTAATACTGTCTTTCATCCCAGAATGCCCCAAAACCCTGTGTGTGCCTATTTGACAGCAAAATGAAAACACGTTCAGGAGTGTATTATGGGTATTTATATACATGTGTGTCTCTCTTACTGGATCACTTCCTTGGAACGGTATCTTGTAATCTGCATATCCCTCACAGTGCCCGGCACATCGTGAGGCCTTGGTAACTGCATCTGCATGGTCCAAGCACCTCTTTCCTTGTCTAGAGCACCTGCCTGGGACAACAGTTAAAGACGTGATGGACCTTGCTCTGAGCCTTTAAGTAGCATCTGAAACAGTTGAACCATGGTGCCGTCTCGGACCCTATCCTTCTTTATTCCTAAAGCACCATCTTCAAGCATTCATCCTGCTTAGAGTAAGCTTTAAGGATGGTTTTAGGAGAAAGGTTGGAGATGAGGTGGAGAAAAGCAAAAGATGAGGCTGAAGCATCTTGTCATAGCAGAAAGTAAGAAAGTGTTTAAAAACATGTCACAAGGACACAGAAAGCCAGCTTGAAGGGGCCTCCGCTGGCCAGATCTGGGATAATTTGAGCACAAAATAATTAAGGACAGTAACGAACTATGGGCCTTTCAGGAAAACTAGGGATCTACGATTCCATAACAAGCAAAGAAACAAATGGAAGAGATAGGAGGACGCATATGGTATATTGCTGAATGCGAGCTGGCAAATGTGGAGTGAACGCTGGGGTTGAAACTCATCATTTTGCAACCATCATAATAAATTGGTTATGCAAGAATTCAACTGAGGAGGTGGTTATTTTGAGAAGGAGCACATGTGTATTTTCTTAAACTTCCTCCCACTGACTGCTAATTAGTAAGTAGGGGGAAAGCAGTAAGTGTGCAATGGAGAAATGGAACAACATCTTGACTAGGTTATCAAACTGAACATTACCAAGGAGGGATGGACACATGTGCCTCTTGCTGCAGGATTCCTGGGGGGAGTGTATTAACCTGAATCTAACCGAGGAGGAAAACCAGACAAACACAAAATGAGGAATAGTCACTTTTTTTTTTAGAAAAAAGGACCTGGCTGGGTGTGATTTAACTGTGGCCAGGCTGACAGGGAAGGAAACTTATGGCACACGCACAAAAATAGTGAATAAATAATTTAAAAATTAAAAATAAAAAGGACCTGTATTCTTAAAAATGATCAATGTCATAAATGACAAAGGAAGGCTGTGGAAATGCTCTAGATTAAAGGAGATTGAAGAGGTATGACAAATAAATGCAATATCTGGTCTTAGATTGGATCCTGTAATGGAAGCAAAAAACATGCTATGCAAGAAATTATTGGATCAATTGACAAAATTGGGATATGAACACTAAATTAGATAAAATTATGGTATTGGCATTACATTAATTGAGGTTGATAACTATATAGTGGTTTTGTGGGAGAAAGTCTGAATTCTTGGGAAATACAACTAAAGTGTTTATAACTAAATGGACAAATTATTCTCAAGTGGTTCAGAAAAAAAACTAGGCAAAGAGAGAGACAGTAAATGATAATGCATTTGTAGCAAAATCTTAGCAGTAGGTGAGTCCCTGTAAAGGATTACTGGTGTTCTGTGTATTTTTTCTTAAATTCTTGTAGCTTTTCTGTAAGTTTTAAATTATTTCCAAAGAAAAGGCTTAAATAAAAGGAAAAAAAGAAAGCCAAGGGCAGTATCAGTAGCATGTAAAGCAGGAGGGAGGTTGACAGTTCTGATGACAGAAAATGAAAGTAGGTAAGAATGATTAGGTCTTCTGCTTGAAAGGGAACAGGAAGCTGGAAATGAACTAAAGATCAAGATACAGCATGAAAGAGGAGTTAGGAAGGAAGGAGGCCTTGGGGTTCTTGGGTACTGAAATAAAGTGTTACTTTTATAACATTATATAAAGTCTTGATCAAGAATCCCAATCAAATGAAAGCTCAAAGTAAATCTCTGATCAACACTGGCATGCAGACTCAACAATAGGGTGTTTGAGAAAACTGTCGGGTCTTTTAATTACAAAAACTATTTAAAACGGTTAGGACCCACTCTCCTAAGTCCTATTTGGCTGAGAGAGAAGAGCCAAGGAGGAGGTGAAGTGGAGCAACAAACAATCCCTAGGTGCGAGTTGGAGATGGTCCTTTAGCTATTCAGGAGAGGGGGCAAGGTCCTGCGGATGGCTGTTCTTCATGAGAGGGCGCAGAAAAGGACTACTGACTTGCAAGTGGCCAAAGGAGACAAGAGTACCTGGGAAATACCTGCTGTACCTTCCTCCAGTAGAAATTTCAGAACCGTTTGCCCTAGACCCTTATTCTCAGTATATCTATATGTGCACACCCAGGAATTGCAATCCCCTCATTCTGAGCCTCTTTCTTCCTTTCTTTCTTTCTTTCTCTTTCTTCCTTTCTCTTCCTTCCTTTCTCTTTCTTTCTTTCTAATGTTTATTTATTTTTGAGTGAGAAAGAGAAAGAGCATGAATAGGAGAGGGGCAGAGAAAGAGGGAGACACAGAATCTGAAGCAGGCTCCAGGCTCTGAACTGTCAGCACAGAGCCTGATGCGGGGCTCAAATTCACCAACTATGAGATCATGACCTGTGCTGAAGTCAGACAGTTAATGGACTGAGCCACCCAGATACCCCTCTATGCTTTCTCAATAACCTGGGTCCATTCATGTATGCTTTTTTAAAATGTTTATTTTTGAGAAAGACACAGCATGAGCGGGGGAGGGGCAGAGAGGGAGGGAGACACAGAATCTGAAGCAGGCTCCAGGCTCTGAGCTGTCAGCACAGAGCCCAATTCTGGGCTCGAACCTACGAACTGTTAGATCATAACCTAGGCCAAAGTCGGATGCTTAACTGACTAAGCCACCCAGGCACCCCTGTGTATCCTTTTATTTGCAACTTTTTGCAGAGGCTCTGGATACTCAGCAATGAATGGAGTTCCAAAATAGAAGGAGCAGAAAAAGCTCGAACAGAAGGTTAACAATTGAGGCTTTGAAATCCCTCACCCTAGAAAATACTGGTTAAAAACTGAGCCCCAAGCTCACATATTCCTCCTTTTGCTCTACACTGTCAACTAGTATATACAGTGAGGCATGCTTAGATTGTCTGTCCTCCCCTCTCCCACAGCTTTACTGAGATATAATTGACAAGTCCTATTGAGTAAGTATTGTAAAATATGATGATTGCATATATGTGTATACTGTAAAGTGATTTCCACAATAAGGTAATGCACCCACAGAGTTACATATTTTTGTGGATGTGGCAAGAACATTTTAGATCTACTTTCTTAGCAAATTTCAAGTCTGCAGTATGGTATAATTAACGATAGTCACTATGTTGTGCATTAAATGCCAGAACATAATCACTCATCCATGTGAATATTTTCTCCATCTCTTGGCCCCTTTCATTTTTCTCTTCCTGTACATTGCATGCTCTGGGAGAAGGTGGACTGAAACTTGTCTGGGGCTTGTAGAGCAAGATCCAGAGCAAATAATGGACTGTTTAATTAGTCATCTTACTGAGCAGGAGGTGTCCTGAGGTAGGGCCGAACCTCTTGGTCTCAGCCGTCAGGAGAACTGGGCTATGTTCCTCCTAGTGTAACTGACTCACCAGGTGGCCTGGGGAAATCATGCCATCTTTCACTTGGCTCAGAAATGAATGCTTGGAAATTAATTACAAATGAGGTCATACTGGGGAAGGGAGAGATCCCCTTCCAAAGAAGGGGACTTTTTATTTGCTAGGTCTGAGTAATATTAGGCCAATGTGTCAGGAGTCACATATGTGAGTCATTGGAAGGCTCAGATAAGAGTTGTAAAGTTTGGGCCAGAGCTATTTCGCAGCACATCTGCCACACCTTTCATGTCTATGGAATAGTCAGCCAACCTCCTTGATCCACTGAGCCTTTACTAGACCCCTTACAATGCACAGTTACTGAAAGGCAAGAGGGGCAGAACAAGTAGATTTTTTTACAAGATTTTTTTTAGTGTTTATTTTTGAGAGAGAGAGAGAGAGGGAGAGAGAGGCAGAGCGGGGAGGTGAACAGAGGATTCGAAGCAGGCTCTGTGCTGACAGCAGAGAGCCTGATGCGGGGCTTGAACTCATGAACCCTGAGATCAAGACCTGAACCTAATTCAGATGCTTAACCCACTGAGTCACCTAGACACCCCAGAACAAGTAAATGTTTAATTTTCATTTGCTAGAACCACTCTGAATTCGTATATTTTTAAATGTCTTAGTTATTTTTATAATGACACTGGGCTCTGGAAAAGCCCATTGTAAGACTGAGTGAAAAACGGATTTCTTTGTTCTTCTCTCTCAGTACAAGATATTATAACAGCTTTACATGTATTTTCTCTCATCCTCAGAGGAAATGTGCAATTCTTCCAACAAAAGTCTACTTTCTCCTAGGTTCTGCGTCAGATGGGATTTTAGAGGGAGAGCCAGGCATTAATGAAATAAAACACACAAACATATGAAATTGCAGCCTGTGATATGCGCCATGTAAAAGAGATATGGTATAAAATGATAATTAAATGAGGAGTTTCACCTGGTCTGGGAATCGAGAATCTTTTTTTCTTTTACATCATCTTGAAATAATGTATTTAAATGCTAAGAATGGAAGATCCCTTTAGCAAAGTATAACATCATTACACTGAAGGACAAATTCAAGTTCCTAAACTATTAAGTTTTATTTTCAGAGATTTTTACTTTTATTACCTAGACTTAATATTTCAGGTATTATATCCTTCTTCATTTTAATGTGCTTTATTTGCCTTGAACTCCACCAAATAATATTACAAGCTGTAACTAGACCTTCTTTTTGTTAACAGTTGCCTACTGTGTTTATAATCTTTGTAACTCTTGAATCCCTGTGTTTTAAGGGGTCTTTCACATAGCGTCTAGCTGGATTTTATGGCCCAATCTGAGAGCCCTTTCCACAAATAGGTGAGAAGAGCCTGGGTGGCTCAGTCGGTCAAGCATCCGACCTTGGCTCAGGTCATGATCCCACTGCTTGCGAGTTCCAGCCCCACGTCAGATTCTGTGCCAACAGCTCGGAGCCTGGAGCCTGCTTCCCTCTCTCTGCCCCTCCCCTGCTCACACTCTCTCTCTCTCTCTCTCTCAAAAAAAACCCCAAAAAAACAAAAAAAAAACACGTTAAAAATTTAAACAAAATAGGTGAGCTCACGTTTATTGGCATAACAGACATAGTTGGTGTGGAGGCCATAGAAGTGCCTCGCTCAGATCTGCCTTTGTGAGAGCCCTCTGCAGGGAGCACGGCTGAGTCACCAGTGCCTCCTGCCACTCCAGTGTTCACATGAAGCCGTGGCTCCCCCAGGCCGCTCCCAGCCAGGACTGAGTACCCGCAGTGGGCACCAGAGCCAGGCCAGGCGGGCTCCTCCTGCCTCACAGGAGATTCCGATAACTGGCTGGGACACACCCCGTTAGCCCGGCTGATTCTCACAGCTGGGCTGGAGTTCTTCCTGTGCGATCCTTCCTTGCCCCCGCTTTCCTGCACGTCAGATGCATTATGGGGGCAAGGCTCTCTCAGCACATCCTCTGTCCTTCCCACACAGTTCCTCAGGCAGATCGCTCATGTGTCCGACCCCGTGCCGGTGTCTGCTTCTGGGAGGACCCCAGCTGACACACGTGGACTTAATACTGAGTGCTGTATTTTCTAATTTTAGTGCTTTCTTGCTTTACCATCTCTTGCTGTATGGATTGTCCTGTTGTCTCGCTCTGTTCTTCTCACTTATGTACTCTCTGTCGAAGCGGGAAGAGTATAGCCTGGTTTAATTGTTCTGGTGTTTACCTTTGTAACTTGATATGAAATACTCACATCTCTGTTCATGGATGTAAATGTGTGGACTGTAGGCCAGGAACAGACTACATGCAGAGCTGCGCCAGACTCCGGATGTGGGTATATTTATTCAGACTTCCTTACCCACCACTGTGAACCTCTAGCAAGGATTCTTGGGCATCTGGAAGCTGTATTTCAGGTTGTTGGGGAGCATGTTTCTAACTTCTGCCATGTTTCCTGCTGCTGTCCTTTGTCAGAACAGGTGACTTTCCTTACTCTGCTCTAGTCCTTGCATTAGTGACAGACAGTATCTAATGATCCTACTTATAGGTGATGAGGGTATCCAGGGCCCCTGGGCGGCTCAGTCAGTTAGGCACCCGACTTCAGCTCAGGCCATGATCTCACAGTGTGTGGGTTTGAGACCTGTGTCAGGCTCTGGGCTAATAGCCTGCTTCAGATTTTGTGTCTCCATCTCTCTCTGCCCCTCCTTCATGCAGGCTCTGTCTCTCTCTCTCAAAAAATAAAATAAACATTAAAAATAATTTTTTAATAAAAAAATGATGGTATCAGCATACTCAGTACTTCTCCCCACTGATCCAATGTCTACCTTCTGCTTTTCATTAGTTACAAAATTCTTTTAAGTTCATCTAGTGATTCCTTTTTTGGTTTAAAAACAAATATTTAAGGGGCACTTTGTGGCTCAGTCAGTTAAGCGTCCTACTTTTAACTTTGGCCCAGGTCATGATCTCATGGTCTGTGAGATTGAGGCCCATGACAGGCTCTGCACTGACAGTGTGGAATTTGCTTGAGATTCTCTCTCCATCTCTCTGTGCCCCACCACCCCCCTTGCTTCTCTCCCTCCCTCTCTCTCAGAATACATAAACATTTAAAAAGTGTGTATATTCTGAAGGAGGGAACAGGAAGGGTATGAAAGGAAATGTGTGTTAAACTTTCTTGTCTTTCTTGGTAGAAAATGAGGAGACAGAACAGATAATCTGAGTAAATAGAACAGAAATTCTCTGTTTCTGTGGATACGTCAATATGTAGAGTCTTACATACTTATTTTTTTAATATTATTGTCTTTTCAAGAAGGGTTAATGGTTAACATAGCTCCTAAGTTCATTCATATCCATCAATAAATTCCTAGGCCTAAATGATGACCTGGCTTTCAACAATATTCTTTCCCCCAGGTTATTATTATTTCTTCTTGAATTGAATTCCACTCTAAAGAACTTTGTCCCTTATTTGCCACTTGCTTTTTTTCCTACCACACACCTAAATCATTCTTTTCTTGTTCTGAAATAACTTCCCCTGCTCGTGCAGATGCTTCCAGAAAACTGATCTGTTTATCCATTGTTGTACACCCAGTGCCAACAACAGTCTGGCTTAGAGTTGGCATCAATAAACATTTTGTGAACAAGTGAATATCAACCTGTTAACACATTATTCAGCCACTCAGAATGATCCATCTGAATACTACAAATAGTGTTTGATGTAATGTTTGTGACAAACGGAGTACGCAATGACACATGCATTATGACTGAAACTATGTAAAACTATGTCTGCAGGTGATAGGTGGCAAAATTATATGCAAACAAAAATGAGTTATGCATTCCGTTTCCGGTGTTCTCTGCTTAAAACTACCTAAGGTTACTCATTCTTTTCCCTTCAGGAACTAATAATATTTTACAGGAAAATATTAAATTTATCTTGTTTTGGACATGTTACAAGTTAGTTTTAGGCCCTAGAAGGTAAGCACTGTGTTGTTTTTTGTGTATGACTGTACCCCAGCACCTAGAGCAGGAACTTGTCTTGTTGGGGCCCAAATTCTCAATTTGGAGGGCATGCAAGGACTAGATATTTATGAATAGCAATTTGTTAAACTGCTTCACCCTCATATAGTTCTTTTATTTATATTTAATTTCTAGTTTATATTCCTAAAATAATTCAGAAAGCAAACCTCTTTTTGGTTATTGTGTTGTTTTGTTACAAAGTCAAGTTTACTCAGAAGTAGTATTAACAGAGCCTTTGACCAAGTAACCACAGAACATGTTAAACTGGTTTCTAAAGCTTAACCTCTTCTATTAGAGTTTATTGGAAGCCAGGAAAACATGCCCTTTCCTCTTCAGCCTATTTTGAAATTCAATTACTCCGAAGTGCCGAAGTGCCGGTTCCTGTTAACAACTGAAAAGAAACACTGTGATGGGTGATGTCTCCCATCCACTGAGGAATTCAGACTCCTGGGGAGAGCAGCCAGAGATGAGAGCAGAGTAGGATAGGATGTCCAAGAAATCTGGATAGAACATCTTCAGAAATAACATATTTGTGCTGAGGTATTTTGTTATGATCTAATGCAGGTTCGCCCACAGGCTAAGTTGGCCATGACCATTTATGTATTGTCTATGACTGCGTTCCTGTTATAAGGCAAAGTTGAGTGATTATAAAAGTGACCAATGACCCACAAAGCTGAAAATATTTACTATCTGGCTCTTTATAGAAAAGTTTGCCAACCTGGTCTAATGTCATAAACAAAATACCCAAATCCGATTTGGGAGCACAGATTTTAGAGTCATATCTAGATTTGAAGTCAACTCCATTGCCTCCTAGCTCTGTGACCGCTGGTAATTAATTATCTAGCCTCTCGGAGCCTCAGTTTCACATGTGTAAAATCATCATAGTAATGCCAGACTACCAGGCAGTGCTCTGCAGAGCCCTAGTATTGAGCCTGAGGCAAAAGAGAAAAATCTACACATATGCTTATGAAAATATTCTCCCAGATTTTGAACCAAGTGGGAAAAGTTTGTAAAAGCTCTACAGTCAATCAAAAAACAGGCCCATAGGGGCGCCTGAGTGGTTCAGTTGGTTAAGCGTCTAAGGTTGGCTCAGGTCATGATCTCAACATTCCTGAGTTTGAGCCCTGCTTAGGCTCTCTGGAGAGCCCACTGTGGATCCTGTCCTCCTCTCTCTCTGCCCCTCCCCAGTACATTCTTTCTCTCTGTCTCTCTCAAAATAAATAAATTTGAAACCTGATCATAGATATAGCCCTTTGTTATACAGTCTGTTTATATACCATTGTCAACTCTCATAAACCAAAGAAAGGAACATGGCATGGACCCAGGAATGGCTGACTGATTGGAAATGACCTTTCCTATTATACAATAACACAGAGTTGTAAAACAATCTATCTTTATTTAAAATTTTGATTTTTTTGTCATTGACTTATTTACATAGATTTCATCTTTCAAAGACATTACATTAAAATATCACTTACACCAAAAAAATCACTTATGCATATCATTTGTTATGCACTGTGATATTCATATTATTATTGCAGTGAAATATCACCTAAATATTAAAATAGCATTTCATAATATTAAAATATTATGAAAGATAAAAATTTATATTGCTTTAAAATCATAAATATAATTTATCTTGATTTTTGAGGTTGGGTGTCCCTTATCCCCTTAAATTTTGCACCTGGTGAGTACCTCATTTAATTCACCCTAATCCCAGTCCTGTGGTCAGTATTGTTGTGAGAAATAGACATAATGTGTATGAAGTATCTAAAGCACTAACTGCAGGGTGCCTGGGTGGGTCAGTAAGTTAAGTGTCCAACTCTTGATTTCTGTCAGGTCATGACCTCAGGGTCAGTTGTGAGATGAAGCCCTGGGTCAGGGAGCCTGCTTGGGATTCTCTCTCTCTCTCTCTCTCTCTCTCTCTCTCAAAAAAAAATTAAAGAAAAGAAGAATTAAATAAAGCAATCATTCAGTGGTGCACAGTAGATGCTTAAAAATTAATGGTTGTTGACGATGTGGAGGATGAGTTGGGTTAATAGTAGCAGGGGCCAAGGGCAGTCCACTCCAACATGGGCTACTTGCATGAAGATTATTTTGAGTTAAAAAGCAATCAAAATGCAGCAGATTCAGGAAAAGCTCTTTACCTCCCTCTCAACTGCCCAAGAAGAATTTCGATAACCTGTAGCCGGAAGAGAGCTATAACCATAGATGACTGCCTTATGTTATAAAGTAGGTGCCCTCCACAGGGAGGAACCTAGAAAGGCCTCTTTGAGCAAAGTCCTTTCTGTCCCATTGTTTCTGAGTGGCCCAGCAAACACGATTACCAAACATTTACTTTTTCATTTTCCTGTGAATTCATTTCTTTCCTTTGGAGTCCCAGAACCATACCTGCTTCTCCTCTGTTCAGAATGACATATACATCTCATTTTACCCGACTGTCCTTTGGAATTTCCATGTCTGTGAGGATTTCCCGTAGGTACTAAATTAAATTTGATTTTCTTTCTTTTTCTTTTAAGTCTATTTACTTATTTTGAGAGAGACAGAGAGAATGTGAGTGGGGGAGAGGCAGAGAGAAAGGGAGAGAAGGAGAATCCCAAGCAGGTTCCCTGAGGCCAGTGCACAGAGCCTTACTTGGGCTCCAACCCATGAAACCATGAGATCATGACCTGAGCCAAAATCAAGAGTCAGACGCTTAACTGACTGAGCCACCCAGGCACCACTAAATTTGATTTTCTTCTGTTAATGTCTCATGTCAATTTGATTCTTGGTCTGGCTAGAAGCACCTTAAAGGGAACAGGAAATTCTTGCTCCCCAAGATAGTACTGATCTTAAAGGGTTGTTGTGAAGGTTAAATAAAATAATATAAGTAAATTGCTTAGTATGGTATTTGATATAAAAGCCAGTACTCAGTAAGTACTAATTACTTTCCTTGCATCATTTTGGAAGGATTTTGGAAAAGGGAAGCATAGTAGCCCTTACACAGGTGCCAGTGCTCTACCTGACCAGAGAACTGGGTTTGGTCCGGGCTCTTTCATTAACAAGACAAAACAAACTATTTAGGCCATCCTTTTTCTCACACTGAGAGATTGGTTCCACATTCCTTAGAGATTCAGCTAATCTCTTGCATTCCTTTTGGACACAAAATTCTAAGATCTTCAAGATCTTCAATTCTAGCTGGTTTGAAAGGACATGAGGCATTTATTCAGGAAAACAAATTTCCAGGGCAATCTTACTGACCAAAGACAACCCAAGCCTAAAAAAATTAATATAGCAAGAGATTTAATTAAAATTAAAAGATCTGAAAATAGTCATACTGTACTCTTGAAATTAAAATGTTGACCAAATAGATGTTTTGTTACCTTTACGTTAAGCAGGCTTTTTTTGCTTATTAAATATCCTTTAGTTAACATTTGAGGTTCCGTATTGTGATAAGAAAAGGTAGGTAGGATTCAGTAAGCAGAGGGGTAAAGATTAGAACCTGAGGTCCCTGGGTGGGGAAAAACACACATTTTGGAACAATGCTGGAAGTATCTGACCATAACAAACCCCCTCAGGCGTAAGGTTCCTCTTAAGAATGTAACAAACACCACCTACTCCCCCTCAGGCTCCCCTCAGGAATTTGACTAAAGACCTAACTAAAAATAAGTAGTGGACCACAAAACTTAGGACCCACAAGTAATGATAAGGCCATAGACAACTCTTCATACAATGGAAACGGGCCAATCAAGAAGGGACAACCCAGCACCTAGAGCTATCAAGCCAATAAGGGTAGGACCTGAGAAGGAACAAGGGGGAAGGGATGGAGGGCTGATCAGAACCTCATAAAACAAGGACCCTTGCCTATAGTCGTGGACATTTCAAATGCACCCTCTCTGTAAAGAGAACTTTCACACTATTCTTCCTTTCTGATAATATATTCTAATAAATGTTTGGCTGCTGCTCATTTTGTGTCCATCTTGTCCTTTTTCAAAACAGCCATTCAAGGAAATCTGGGTATTGAGTTAAAGAAATTCTGCAATAATTAAGCTACAATAAGGATGAATCTTGAAAACATCACAAGTGAAAGAAACTAGTCACAAAAGACCATTCACATGAAATGTCCAGAATAGGGAAATTTATGGAGACAGGAAGTAGATCAATGGTGGCTAGGGCTGGGGAATGAGGGGAGATGGGGACATAGAGGTGAAATAACTAAGGGTACCAGCTTCCTTTTGGAGGTCATGAAAATGTTCTAAAATTGGTGGTAGTTGCACATCTGTGGATACAGTAAAAACCATTGACTTGTACACTTTAAATGGGTGAATTACATGTATGTGAATTATATCTCAATATAACTATTTTAAGAAATGGGTCCTATAATTTCCAACTTTTCAGAGTGAAAAGATGAAAAGTCTTTTGGAGGTAACTGGGCAGTACTTTCACTTTTTCTGTCAACATCAAAATAAGCTCCATTTCCTTTCCCCCTGGAGACCGAGTGATGGACCTTCATTTCATACCACTGAAGGTTAAATCAAGCCCCCACTTCTCTCAGCCTTTATGAGGAGGGTTTGTAGCTGTGCAAAATAAACTACTCTTCTTCTCAGGCTTAGGAACTACTTATAGCTGTTACCTTGTTTTATCTTTGCCAGAAAAAACTGTGTTGGATAGACAACATGACCTCTTGATTGGAAGGACATCTCCAACCTTTTAACCACTGGTTATGTTTATTTAGGGTACAAGAGAGTAAAACAGACAACCGTTTCCGTGGGTTGACCTATTGCATCTGAGTCCCCAGGTGGAGACAAAAGTGTGGTTCCTTCAGACTGATCACCCACAGCCCCACTCCCTTTTGGATGAAGCTTCCAAGGGGTACTTTTGCTTTATCTGCAGGAGACCTACTGCCCTGAAGCAAAATGAAGCTACCAACGATGTCCTGGTATCACACACAGTTCTAGCTTTTTAGTTTCTCTCTGCATTTGGAATGTATTTCATTTTCCCCCTTTCTGAGGAAAAACTTCTACAAAAAGCAGAGGCTAAAAAAAAAAGAAAAGGAAAAAAAGAAAGAAAAAGAAAAGCAGAGGCTCCTGATAACTATCCAAAGAGTTGTCAGTGAAAAGAGAAGATGGAATTGTAGACAGAAATAACCCACTGATGAAGCAATTGTGAGTGTGGGCAAGGGGAGAGAAAGTTCTCAGATTCTGTGAGAATCAATACGCACGTAGGCTCATACTAAGCCTCTCAATGTCGCTGGGTCAACGGATTAAAAAGCAAAGTATTAGTTTCTCTTAAACTTGTGGTTGGGGAATTGTAGTCCACTGACCAAACCCAAGCAATGGGTGTGACATTCCACCTAATTTAATCTTGATGCATGGTATGTAGCCAGAAGTGAAACAAGTGTGGCCCTGATCACGCTTCTTTTATTTCAAGTTTTGGGTTCCAGGGCTTGCTCACATGATCATTTCTCTTACCCCCAAACATGACACAGATGTGCTAGTAACTTCTTTAGAACAGAGGTCCGCAGTCAGATATACTGACTTGATACTTCCTGAAAATATTTACTGAGAACAAGATTAAGGGCTACACCGTCAAAGATTCTGCATCCTGGGCAACGGATACTAGTCAGTGTGTGGGACACGACTCACCACATGTTAACTGACGAAGCCAGCAGGTTTCCAGCAACCACACTGCAGCACATTTTGATGCTTGCCTGAAAACACTGTTCTGAAGTAATTTCCAAAAGTCCCAGAAATAAAAACCCCCTTAGGCCAGAAACTGCCTTGGAGAGATCAGAATATGAGTTGGACTCCTATTTTTAAAAGTAGAAATGGGGAAGGGGAGCACTACCTGCCTACTATGAAGTTCTATTTAATTTTTTAAACCTGGAAAGTAACTCAGTTATACACACACACACACACACACACACACACACACACACACACACACACAAAGGACCACACTTAATTTGGCATTAAAAACTTGTTCTGGGGCACCTGGGTGGCTCAGTTTGTTAAGCACCTGAGTCTTGGTTTCAGCTCAGGTCATGATCTCATGGTTTGTGAGTTTGAGTCTTGTATCAGGCTCCACACTAACAGTGTGGAGACTGCTTGTGATTCTCTCTCTCTCTCTCTCTCTCTCTCTCTCTCTCTCTCTGCATCCTTTAAAGAAAAAAAACCTGTTCTGAGCCAGATGGTGAAGTAGGGGCCAAGAGCAGGCTGCCCCCAAATAGGCCTCTTTGACATGAAGATTGTCTTGAGGTACAAAACAATCAAAACCCAGCGGATTTGAGGAAAAGCTCTTTGTCTCCCTCTCAACTGCCTATAAAGGATTTACACAGAAGAACTACTCCAGGAAGAGAACTATCACTATAGATAACTACCTTAGGTTATGAACTAGGTGTGGCAGATGGGGAGAAACCTAGCAAGGCCTTGATCAAAGTTCTCTATGTCCTAGGTGCCTGGGTGGCTCAGCTGGTTAAGTGTGAAATTCTTGATTTTGGTGGGTCAGGATCTCACAATGTCGTGGTCTATCCGTCATGAGATGGAACTCTGCATTTGGCTTCACACTGGGTATGAAGCCTGCTAAAGATTCTCTTTCCCTCTCCCTCGCACTCCCTCTCTCAAAATAAAATAAAATAAAATAGTAAAATAAAAAATAAAATAAAATTCTCTATGTCCAATTGTTTCTGAGTTGTCCAGCACATATGGTTACTAAACACTTACTCTCTTTCATTTTCCTGTGAATTCATTTCCTGTGAATTCATTCCTAGACCCCTACCTTCCCCTCAGCTGAGAATGACAGATACACTTCATTTTGCTTGCCTGTCTTTGGAATGTCTGTGTGGATTCCCTATAGTTACTAAATGGAACTTGATTTTTCTCCTATTAATCTGTCTCACGTCAATTTGCTTCTTAGACCAGCTAGAAGCACCTTGACGGGGACAGGAAATTCTCGCTCCTCGACAGAAACATTCATAGCTGGCTAGGTCCAAACCTGGTGGAGTGTCTCTTGTTTATTTTTATATGGGCAAAATGCCCTCTTGGCTGGACATTTCTGCTTTTAACCACCAGCATAACCAGTGAAACAAATGAGAAAACAAGTGAGATACTAGATTTCCTCACTCTCTTCTTTTAATCATGTGCATCAATATGCACATTCACATTCCACCACCTCACTCACCTTTGTCTCCCAGTCAGAGAAGGAGGAGTCTCTGTCTCTGCCACTTTTTTCCCTGTCTCTCTGTCTCTGTCTCTCTACCTCTCTCTCTCTCTCTCTCTCACTCCCTCTCTCTCTCTCTCTCTCTCCCTCTCTCTCTCTCTCTCTCTCTCCCTCTCTCTCTCTCTCTCTCTCTCACACACACACCCCCCCCAAAAACGGAGTTATAAATTCTCTGTTTTTGGTACTAAGCTATTTCCTCTAGGTAAATATCTACGTAGTTTTATACAAATTGCCATATGCCAAAATATTGATAGGAGAATAACTTTAAAGTATATTTATGACAACAGCCTTAATGTAGAAAAATAGTTATCAACTTTGTTCCTTGGACCACTTGCAGCTAAAAAACCAGAGGGTTTGTTAGAAGAAATGCAGATTTTAAGATCTCACCCCAGACCCACTGAGTCTTCCCAGGTGATTCTGGTGCACACATCACTTTATTCACTGGTAAAATTACAGCAAATATTCCCACCATGATATCACAAAGGTTAGAGCAAAACAAAGGTTTCCAAAAGTGAATGACCTGTATTCTCTGCATTTCAGAATCACATCTTAATACTTGCTGATTTTTGGATGGCAAGCAAAGGAAGGAAAAACAAAAAGTCGATGTATTTGTGATTAATTTCTGCTATCAGGTGCCTATTATTCAAACCCTCTTTCCTGGAAGTTGCAAGTTCATGGTTTTGGAGATACTGAGAAGTCTATATTTAGTTCACAGCTATAATTATGTTTTTTTCCTTCTAGCTACAGAAGTTTATTGTGGTGTGTCTCCCCTTAGACTCTGTCATTTAACAGTAAGTCTTCTAGAATCATTTAAAACAAGACTTTTCTGAGGAACTAATGTTAAGCTAAAAAACAGGTCACAAAAATATTAAGTTCCCACTTTACATATAGAGACACATAATGCGAGACTCAAAGAAAGTACCCCCAAGTCAGCATCAGGCTTTTGTATCAGGGTTAGCTCCACTCTCTTGAAACTATCTGTCAATTTATGTTCATTTTTTAAATTTAAAAATTACTATAAACACACGCTTTAAAATGTTGATTTCTCAGTAAAAAAAAAATATCATTAGCATAATTTTAGCTTAGTATTGAATCAGCTTCAAAAGCACAAATGAGAAAATTTTGTTTATAAGCCTGCAATCCTAATACAGCTATTTTATTTATTTTTTTTTTACGTTTATTTATTTTTGAGAGACAGAGAGAGACACAGTGTGAAGAGGGGAGAGACAGAGAGAGAGGGAGACACAGAGCCGAAGCAGGCTCCAGGCTCTGAGTTAGCTGTCAGCACAGACGCGGGGCTCGAACCCAGGACCGTGAGATCATGACCTGAGCCGAAGCCAGAGCCTAACCGACTGGGCTACCCAGGCGCTCCTAATACAGCTATTATAATTTTTCCATTTCCCTCCTCAACTTTATTTACAGGCATACATAGATGATTTTAACATAGCTGTTATCTTAGTTGACTTACAAATTTGAATTCTGTTTTGTCTACTTGGCATTATTTTATAAACATGTTTGCACATTTCTGCATAGCTTCAGAATTATTTTAAAGGCTACATTTTTTTAAAAAGTTGATACTTTATCAGTATATAGAAACATTTCTGCTGTATCTAGTTTCAAGCTATTATAAATAACATAGAATCATCTTCCTAGATGAAATTTTTTCCTTTTATTTTCTTATTTTTTAAAGCTTGATTTATTTAAGCCACCTCTACATTCAATATAGGGCTTGAACTCACAACCTGAGATCAAGAGTCACATGGTCTTTCGACTGAGCCAGCCAGGCACCCCAAGTTTTTTTCTTTCAAAAGTTATTTCTTTAGAATAAATTCTCAGCAATGGTTTTAGTAGTTCAAATGGCATAAACATTTTTATGGATACTGAATGTAACATATTTCCCTTAAAAAAACTGTGCCAATTTTTTTTACCATAAACTGCGAAAAAGAACTGGATTCCTAAGAAGGCTGAGAAGTGTCGAGTTTCTTTTAAAAAAGCATTTCACTTTAGGGGTGCCGGGTGGTTCAGTCAGGTGAGTGTCCCACTCTTGATTTTGGCTCAGGTCATGATCCCAGGATCATGAAGCCTACTTGGGATTCTCAATATCTCTCTCCCTCTCCCTCTGCTCTCCTGCTGTCTCCCCGTCATGGTCTCTCTCTAAAAACTTAATTGTACATTCCTATTTTATTTGTTTATTTAGTAATCTCTACACTAAATGTGGGGCTCAAAGTCATGACCCAGGGATCAAGAGTTGTATGCCCTTCCAACTGATCTAGCCGGGCCCTCCCTGCACATCACTGTTTTAATTTTTATTATGATTAATAATTTTTAAGTTATCAATATGCTAGGCACCGTTCCAAGGGGTTTACATAATAAAATGATGTTTTCCTAAAAGATAATTTAAATAAACCCTCCCTGTGTGAAAGGTTATAAAAACCTATCTACTATGTATTAGATATTATAATAAATAAATAAAAATAAGTTTAAATAAAACTTAAAATTTCTGAAACATAAATGATCTTATTTCATAGAAGTGGAAAGGTACAGAAAACTTAACTATGAAAGAAAATAAATTTTAGATTTCCTAGCTCATTTATTTTTTGTATATCAGAAGAACAAGTTAATTCAAAGGAATTACAATTTCTTTTATTACTGAAAAAAATTTTCAGGATTAGAAAGTTCATTTAGTCTGTATCCTCTTTTCTTCATATTGATTAAATAAGATTCAAAAAGTCCATTGAAGGAAATGGGCTGATAAAATGCAAAGTGACAATATTACTAAAAATATTTTTAAAATAATTAAGAAAAATATTTACTAAATGACGTACCTGATTTCACCGAGCAGATCAAACCGATGAAGAAGTATAATTTCAGCATATGGAACCTGGAGAGAGTGCGTGTCACATTCGCAGGAATGATTCCCTACGCTACTCAGGGCTTTGCTCAGAGGGAGCGCAGATAACTAAACCAGAGGTGTGGTGACAACAGGAAGTTCCTGAGGGACTGCAGGCGGGTCCCAACCTTTTCAGGATATTTGACTCCTCCTCTTTTCAGAGGAAGATCGAGTACGTTTTACCCTTACACAATTTTATGCATATCTTAATATTATAATGTGTATTTGCAGAATGACGAGTTCAAAATAGTTTCATTCTTTGTGGGCGGTTTATGAGTCGCTTGGCTTGGTGTGTTGAAATCAAATGTGATCTGAGATATTTGCCTCCCTGTTCTTGTGAATGAAACAAATCAATGAGTATTCTGTTGGCCTGTGTCCACAAAACTACTTTTTATGTTAATTCACACACGCATTCCTCATAAGGCAGTCTTTATATTTTGTTAATAACATTTCATTAAGTCCATCCATATATCTGTATTTTCCAAATACGCTTCAGATTAAAGCAACCTTTTTATGGCATTATGCATATTTTTATTTCCTCCTATCCAGAGCCTATCTCTCCCTCGCCTCCTACTTTTTAAAGGAAAAGTAAATGCAAAAGCTGTAAATAGAGAGCTCTGCCAGAATCTGTCCACTTCAGTGTTGGAAGTAACTGAGCTTGTGTTCCCCTCGCTATGAGGTAATTTAATTTCCTCACTGGTGCAAGTGCCTGTGGCTCTCACTCAAGCTTGTGGGAGGTCTGATGAGGTGAAACATACATTTATAAAGAAAAACACAAACAATGTAAAGAATACATTGTCATCCAGGGCACCAGGCAAAAGCCACTAGTCATTTAGCATTGTCTACCTAAAATACACATTTATGAAGCAAAAGTATCTCTTATATAAATTTATCGGTTTTCTGTGTCTGCATCCCATTTGAATAGCAGGGGATGCCTTGCAAGAAGATTCATTCCAGCAATGCTTCCCAAAGAATCAGTACATCAGATTTCCCCTGGTAGTGGGGGGAAGGGTGGCTTTTCAAAGTATTGCATGTGGATTCTGTGTCACACCTCAGACCTAATGAATGCCAAGACTCCCTAGCACTGGTTCAAATCCCACATCTTCCACTCACTAGTCTTGTGGCTTGAAGCAAAACATTTCTATTCTTAACTTTTCTCAACTGTGAAATGAAGGGAGAAAAAGCAGGCATCTCAGGGTTGTTAGTTGGATTAAATGAACTATTATAAGTAAAGTTCTTAGCATTACAGTCTGCTACCAAGGGAAGCTCACTCAGCACTTGGTAACTATATTACTTAAGTGGTTACGCAGTCTACACCTTTCCCTTCTGTCAGAAGGCAGGCTGAACAGTGCTGAGAAGAGGGGTCAGGTGGATTTTAGGAATGGAGAGCACCTGATGGCAGTGATGTTTCAGGTAAATGACTTTAGTCAGTACTGCTTCAAGTACTATTTTTCATCTTTTGTCTCCTGCTAGAGAAATAAAATAGGGATACAGAAATAGGAAAAACAAACAGGTGACCTGGTAGCTTTTTTAGTTTTCTATTTGCAGTAAGCTTTACTGGTTGGGAAACAACTGCCCTCTGGAACAAATGGAAAATTGTTCCACATTCTCTTACGAACCTGTTGTGGAATGTACTGTTGGGTCAGTGTACTCGTCTGATAAAATTGGTTGAGCTCCTATCAGTTTAGTACCATGCCAAGTCTTTATCTAGATAGAGCCAATGTACATTTTCCTGGAAACCAGACAATTATAGGAATGAGAATCATTTCTGTTGGGAGGACTTTTTGTGTTAGTATTGATTTTCCTGCCTGTGGGCACACAAATATCCCTATAATTTCCTGTGTGTGCCTTTTCTACTTCCAGGATTCAAAACAGCACAAGAATCAATGGGAGAACTCATCCCCTCAAAAAGAGAGAGTTAGAAATATGAAATATGAAAAAAACAGGAAGCATTTCAAAGGATGGAGAGAGAGGAAAGGGGGGAGAACTGGAGAATGGGTGCACAGGGACCCTTTGAGAGGTGAACTAGTTCTGTCCCCTGCTTGTGGTGGGAGTTACAGGCATCTACACAGGTGATAAGCTTGCATCGGACACCCCCCCCCCCGACATAAGTGCATATAATACTGGTAAAATTTAAATAAGATCTGTAGATTGTACTAATGTCAATTTATTGGTTTTGATAGTGCATTCTAATTATGTAAGATATTACAATTGGGGGAGACTGGCTGAGGGTCCACAGAACATCACTGCACTATTTTTGCGGCTTCCTGTGAACCTATTATTATTTCAAAATAAAAGTTTTTAGAGGCGCCTCGGTGGTTCAGGTGGTTAAGCGTCCTACTCTTGGCTTCAGCTCAGGTCATGATCTTAGGGTTCAGAGACATCGCGGAGCCTTCTTGGAATTCTCTGACTCTCTTTCTCTCTGCCCCTCCCCAGCTCACTCTTTCTCTCTCTCTCTCTCTGTCAAATAAATGAACATTTAAAAACTAAAAGTTTTTAAAAATTCCAAAAGACGGGCCAACTCATAACTATTCGAATGTTAACATTTACCCAAAGTTATCCTAAGGAAAACCATGTCTTTATTTCCCATCAGCTAGTCAAGAGTAAATAAGGGTCAATTTTCTCAATACAATGATTCTGAGAAATGATCACAAGTAACACAATTTGTCTCATTTCCAACTTAGTGTTATGTATTGGCTTTTTTCCTTCTTCTTCACCTAGAAATCACTTGCTACAGAAAGCAGAATAGAAAGGGGGTAGATAAGCTTCCAAATGCGTGGACAGGAAAACAGATACGGAAGTGTAATGAACTGAGGGAGGTGGCTTTATAACTCTCATTGGTTTCAGCTGTCAGGAAAGGTGACCTATGTTCCCTCTCACCCGTGTCTAGTGCTCTAAGCTGGCACATGACTCACTATCACATAGAATTTTGTCCTTTCCTCCACCTCGTGACCCCACAATCTCTCACTAGCAGTCTAGGTTTGGAAAAATAAAATGTTTCCTTGATTTTTTTTTTTACAAGGAGATCAGGATAACTTTCCCCTAATTCACGTGTTTATTTCATGTCTTCGTTCCTTCACTTATTGAACATTTCTCAAGCTTCTATGTAAAAAAAAAAAATGAGGAAAAAATATGGGGTATCTCTTTCTCACAAGGATACAGACATATTAATGATACTAGTAATACTAATAATATAGAGCTACGGACACACTTCCATAGAACCGAGAAGGAAGCCCTAAGTTGCCTGGAATCCCCAGGGCAGGGGCCAGGGGGAAAGCTTCACACAAGACATCCTTTTTTGAGCTGGGTTCTAAAGACTAGGTAGGAATCTGTGAGGTGAAGAAGGTGGAGGAAAAACAGTCCAGGCAGAGGGAACAAACTCAGAGTCAAAAGAAGTGTGGATTGGCAATTTGGATGCATGCATAGGGAAATGATAAAGCAACATGAAGACAGCGTAGGAAGCACTCTGTATGACATGCTTAAGATTGGATTTTATCTTCAAGACAGCAAGAACCTAAGTTTTTTTTTCCTGTTCACTTCTTTGTATGTTAATATATTAGTATCATGTAATAATACAAATAAACATAATAAATAATATATGCCATAATAATACATAATGTAACAAATGTGAGAAATAATATATAGAGAGAATAATACATTTAGGTTAGCTTATTAACTTTTTTTTGTAGTTTATTACAATACAGGAAGGAAAATGTCTGTATACTACTTTCCTGGCTAAGAAATATTCATGGAACAGAGCTACTTTGTTTTAGAAACCAGGACTTCTGGGGGCACCTGGATGGCTCAGACGGTTAAGCGTCCAGCTTCCGCTCAGGTCATGATGTAAGGGTTCATGGGAGCCCTACCTGGAGCTCTGTGCTGACAGCTCAGAGCCTGGAGCCTGTGTCCCCTTCTCTCTCTGCCCCTCCCCCGCTCACTCACGCTCTGTCTCTCTCTTTCAAAAAATAAATAAATGTCCAAAAAAAAAAAAGAAAGAAGAAACCATGACTTTCTTACAACGTATCAAACAAAATAAATGCAAGTACAGCGCTTTCAGTAACTGCTTGTTTGCAGAGTGCTGCTCAGAGCATTTCAAGGATAGAAAGCTCTAGCAAGGTCTGTATGCACACTGACAAGACAGAGGCAAAATGCTTTTATTAGTTAAAAGTTTACTTAAAAAATAAAAAATGTGGGGGTAGTGCCAGTGTTGAACATCCGTTGGTACCATGTATTTTATTTTATTTTATTATTTAAATTTTTTTTCTTAATGTTTATTTATCTTTCAGAGAGAGAGAGAGAGATAGAGACAGAGACAGAGTACAAGCTGGGGAGGGGCAGAGAGAGGGAGACAGAATCCAAAGCAGACTCCGAGTTTGACGCAGAGCTCAAACTCAGGAACCCATGAGATCATGACCTGAGCTGAAGTCAGAAACTTAACCAACTAAGCCACCCAGATGCCCTGGTACCACATATTTTAGATTTATTTGGATCTTACACTGCTGCTTTAAAATATTATTAGAACCAGATTTCTGTTTTATTTTTACTTAGCTGGCTTCCCAAGCACTGGTCATGAGAATCTTGCACCCATATTTGAAGTCAGATCACTCCAGACAAACATCTGGAATTTGATGAAAATTAACCCAACGACTTTTAGTGATATAGTAACAGAAAACAACACATTTAATTTATACATTTACTCTCTTTAATAAACAAGAACGCTATGACAGACAACAAAACAACAACAAAAGACAACACAAGAGAGAGCACCCTGCCAATAGATAGAAAAGGGACAGAGTACAAGAGGAGGTGTTTTTGTAAAGGCCTGAGAAGTGATCAGGCCTTGAGTGATAGCAGTTCTGATGGGTTTGAAGAAGAGAAAAGGCAGATCCATGGAGAATGCAGGGAAGTGTGGGATGTGGGACTGAGAGTTAAATGGCTCATTAGATAACTGAAGGAAGAAGAGGGAAGAAAACATTAACACTGAGCCACGCTGGATGTTGAAGTCAGTCCCTCACATACATAAGCACATTTAATTGGTCCACAGGTCTGAGAGGCAGGTTTGATTAACTCTATTTTATAGATTAGAAAATAGACTCAGATATTTCCTCACAAGGCAGGCCAAACCTGAACTTAATGTTAGCAACTTTTGTAATAAAATCTAGGACAAGGAACTACACCTGCTTTTGAATAGTGATGCCAAGGTTATTATTAGATTGAATAAGATCAAAGTCACATTATTAGGAGGATATGTTTTTCTTGAATACCAGAGTTGGTCCCCAGAAGGAAGTTAATCTTTACAGTGATGAACTATGTTGGATTTTAGGCACATTAGGCCCAAACCAACAACATCTTACCTATGAGCTCCAACTCACTTCTATCAAATGGCCCAGAATTCTGGCAGGGGTCAGCAAAACTAAAACTGACAAGAAATCTTTTAATACTCTGAGATGCTGGCAAAGGGAAAATGTGCAAGACTGAGCAATGAATTAGAGGGCTGGGTCTTCCCTGTTCTGAGAAGGGGAGGTAGGTTTTGAGGAAAATTGGGGATGGACCCTGGAAAGGCTTGAAGGAGAGGATCTCAGCAAGAGGACAAGGAGGAGGAGGAGGAGGAGAGGAGAGGAAGGGGGAAGAGGAGAAGTTTTTTGTCATTTTGTTTTTCAGAAAACTGGGCAGTCGTTTAGAATAGCCTATTGAAAACTTAAGAAATGAGGATGTGCCCCTCCAGCAGTACATTGTGCAAGTTATCTAAACCAAGGAAGAAACTCTCAATGTCCTTATGTCTCCATATGGCTTTGGTTTTTCTACACTAACCCTCTGGTGAAGAGTTCCTGAGTCCAGGAATGGTTGCAACAGTGGTGGGTTTGGAATCAGGATGATCCTTGACTGCTGGATGGGCTTTGGCCCATGCTTCTACTGAAGACGATAGACCAGTGAGGACACCAAGTGGCAAAACCTCAGGTGTGGGCAGTGGCTGGCAGTTGCTACACTCAAGTTACTGTTTCTATGGGGCACCTGGGTGGCTCAACTTTGGCCCAGTTCATGATCTTATGGTTCATGAGTTTGAGCCCTGCATCAGGCTCTGTGCTGACAGCTTGGAGCCTGGAGTCTCCTTTGGATTCTGTGTCTCCCTCTCTTTCTGCTCCTCCCCAGTGCTTGCTCGTGCGCATTCTCTCTGTGTCAAAAACAAATAAAAACTTAAAAAAAAAAGTTACTGTTTCCTTATGAGGCTGAGAGATTTGACTGAGGTAGTTCCAAAGCCCTGCACTTTTCATGGAAGGCATCTAATATTTTGGCATTAGGTATGTGCAGGTGCTATTAGTGAGGGAGGAAAACAAATGTAGTGTTGTACTAGAGTGGCCTGAGACTTGATGTCAATCTTTCTTAAATCTTGGGGCCCCAAACCTGAGACAAGCTTCTATTCTAAAGCACCTTGCAGTTTTCTCATTTATGTTTTGAACAGAGACTGCTCTTTTGTTTTGGAAAATCCCTTTGCAAGACTTGAGTGTTCTTTTTGGTTCAGGGAAGGCAAAGACCAACATTTATAGTGGAATGGACAGATGGGACACAGCTCAAGTGCTATGCATAATTATGCCATGGTAGGCTATTTTTTTAAGTTAACTGCAAGTCCAGCCTGAAATAGGTTGGGGGAGAGGTGGAGTGAAAATGCTCTTCTTTTGGTGGCTTGTAAATGAGTGGAGAGATGACTTTGAGGGGAGGAAAGTCCTTCTGGGAGGCAACGAGCAATGGACTATGGATGCTGTACTTATAATAGCGGTCTTGTTCTGCATTCCCATCATAACTTAAAGCAAACTTACATAATGTTCAGAGCCCCTGATGGCCTACAAATGAAGGATAATGTCCTCAAATTCCTTGCAGCAGGAACCCACTTAGGTGGCACTAACCTTGACTTCAAAATGGAACATACACATACAAAAGGAAAAGTGATGGGATCTACATCATAAATCTGAAGAGAACCTGGGAGAAGCTTCTGCTGGCAGTTAGTTAGTGCCACTGTTGCCTTGAAAACCCAGCTGATGTCCTATCATCTGGGAATACTGGCCAGCAAGCTGTGCTGAAGTTTGCTACTGCTGCTACTGGAGCCACTGTCTGATACTGGCCGCCTCACCTCTGGAAACTTCATTAACCAGATCCAGGCAGTTTTCCTGGAACAGAGACTTCTGGTAGTTACCAATCCCAGGGCTGACCACCAGCCTCTCAAAGAGGCATCTTATGTTAGCCTGCCTACCATCGTTCATGTGACAGAGCCTCCCCTTGGTGCTCAATAGACATTGCTATCCCTTACAACAAGGGAGCTCACTCAGTGGGTCTGATGTGGTGGAAGCTGCCCTATGTTCTGTGCATCTGTGGCACCATCGGGTCACACCTGATCTCTACTTCTACAGAGATCTTGAAGAGATTGCAAAGGAAGAGCAGGCCGCTGCTGTAAAGGCTGTGATGTGACCTAGGAAGAATGTCAGGGTGAATGGACTGCTCTAGCTCCCGAGTTCACTGTTACTCAATCTCAAGCTGCACTGAACTGAAGGCGAGCAGGTGCCATCTGTGCCTCTTAGCAGTTCCCTACTAAAGCCTGGAGTGCTTAGCCTGCCAGTGAAGACCGGTCTGAAGCTCCCACTGCTTAGACCACTCAATGGATAGGAACAACCACCGAGTGGTCTTAAGCTGCTTTTCCACAAAGGCAAACAAAATGAAATAGGGTTGATGGAAATGAAACAGTTTCTTGAAAAAAAAAAAAAAAGAAAAAGAAAAAGAAAACTTCTGGTCTTTCTAATTCTATTCTCAAACATTCATTAGCAGTATTGGTGTTCATTGTGTTTTGGAGAATTAAGGGAGGGGCCTACGTCCCACATTTAGGGTTTGGTTCCAACCTATAGCAACTGCTTCCCATCTGTCCAGGGTGGTGATAGCCACAGGTGGCTAGCTGGTGGTTCTGCAGCTCTAAGTGGTGACTAGCACCTGAATTCCAGAACACTTTATTGAGCACAGGATGAGGCTGTAATACGGAGTGCCTGGGTTAAAGTTCAAGCAAGCCTGAAAGTCTGGCCTTAATCAAATCAGAGGTAAAGGTAAAGTGCAGTCAGGGATGCATTTGTGGGGCCAGAAAAGAAGGCTTCCAAGATTGTTTGGGGGAGGGGTCCAGATTTTTTGTCACTAAATAGGGTGGGACTTTTTTCTCTTATTGATAATTAACCAGAAGTGTAACCTATAGATAACAGGGAGAGTTAATTTGCACTCCCTGCCAGCCCAGGGGTGGAGACTAGTAGTTACTAAGCCTCAGGTATCTCTTGTCCTTAAGTTTCTGTGAAGCATTCTTTTGAGTTCTGCCCTTCAATATCCCTCTCCAAGGTGTGGTTTTCCTTTCTCTGGCTCCTACTGCACTTTGCACACAATTATCTTGTAATTTGTAATCACGTCTCTTCCAGTAAACTCACCTCAAAGGCTAGGGACTGGCACTAGTTCTCAAATCTCGGTTCCAATCCTGCTACGCCACTAGTTAGCTTTGTGACTTTAGACAAATTACTTAATCGCTCTATGCTTGATTTCCTGATTTATTAAAAATGGGCACAAGACTGCTCACCATCGCCTGAGGTTGCTGGGAGAAATGAACATGACAATGCCCGTAAAGTACTAGACATTAGGTATATGCAAACCAAAGGGCACTTAGCAGGATAAACATTTGTTAATTGATCTGACCTACCTTAATTTTGTGCCCTCAACAAACATTTACTGAATACCTACTCTATTTCAGGCCTCAGAGCGCTTGCTCCCAGGTGAGGAAGCCTCGCGTGTAACCCGTGGGGCTCGTCCTGCGGGCCGTCTCGCGACTGGCTCCGCCGAACAGAAAGCCCTGCCCACAGCCCAGCGGTTGGACGGAGACAGTTTCGCACGCCCTCTGGTTGCTAGGTTCGGGATGTGGCTGTGGGTGAAGCTGCGCGTGCGCAGATTGAGAACGAAGATGCTTTCCGGTCCGGCGGGAGGAGGTGACGTCAGGAGCGGTGGCAGGCGGGGGCCTCCTAAAACCCTCAGGACGCTTTATCTGTGGGCCCTCCAATCGCGTCATAAGTCGGCGACTGAGCCTTGGTGGTGGTGGTGGTGGCCGAGGCGGCGAAGGCGGCAGCGGCGGCGACAGCTCTGGGGTTTGCGTCTCGGGGTGTGTCGGCCGCCGCTGCTGCTTAGGCCTGGTATGTACAAATGGCTGGTTAGGATTCTCGGCACCATTTTCCGTTTCTGTGACCGGCCGGTGCCCCCCGCCCGGGCCCTCCTGAAGAGGCGGCGCTCGAACAGGTGAGAGGAGAGGGGCCGAGCGCCAGCCTGGCTGTACCCCCTCCCCCACCCGGGGCTCGGCCGGGAGAGCGCTGATCCAGCCAGGCAGGCCCTGCTCTGCCGAAACCGTTGGCCGGGCCGAGGCGGTGGAGGTGCGAGTCGCGGGTGTCCTGGTGACGTAGTCGCTCCCTCCACGCTGTGCGATGCGGCTGCTGCTGATGGAACGAGCTAGTTGTCTTTGGAGTGCACCGTGATGGTTAGAATCTTTGATGTTCTTGTCAGAGTCCAAGCTGATTGCAGTCAAATGGGGCTTTATCGAACCTTGCTACTCTTTGGTTAGTTGAAAACTAACAATTGAAGGAATACGGTCTGTGTCGTGGTTCACTGTTTACAAAGCACACTCCCAAGTGTCAATCTGTAGGCAATAAGTGCAGCTAAAGGAAGTCAGATTCATAGCTTGTCCAAAGCCGTTTTGACTACAAGAATTGTTCTCTTAGCACCAAAGAACAGCAGCTGTTTTGTTCTTCAACAGCTGTCAAACTGTGTGTGTGTGTGTGTGTTGCAGGGGAGGGAGGGAAGATTGTTCTGTGCTTTAGAATTACTGGATGAGGGGGAGAAATTCTTTTTTTTTTTTAAATGTTTTATTTATTTTTGATACAGAGAGAGACAGCATGAGAGGGGGAGGGGCAGAGAGCGAAGGAGACACAGAACCGGAAGCAGGCTCCAGGCTCTGACCTAGCTGTCAGCACAGAGCCTGACGCGGGGCTCGAACCCACGAACGTGAGATCTGACCTGAGCCGAAGTCGGAGGCTTAACCCACTGAGCCACCCAGGCGCCCCGAGAAATTCTTTAAAAAGATCAGTAGTTTGTACTCTAAAATTGTTAAAATTTCGGGGAAACTAAAAGCTGTTCTTATTTAGTATCTGCCTCTTGGTTTGTCTTATTTCATAGTGTGTACCCCTTGCTTAAGAATTAATCCAAAGAATAAAATACCATATCAATTCTCCACACGCCCATCAGCCTTTAGTGATCAAGTGTTTATTTCATTTTTTATTAAGCACCAGGATTATTGAAGGATGGTTTCTTGAAGCTTGAGAGAACAAGATGAGTTAATACATGAGTCTGAAAATGCAGATCATTGAAATTGGCTCTTGGCTACATTCCATCATGTGTTCTAGAGAGTCCAGGGTTTCAACTTATTCTTTTCTGCCTTTTTGTGAGATTGATGTGAGGATCATGTGGGAACATGTTGTAAAGTGCCTACAATGATTTTTAACATATATAAGGGTGGTATTTGTTTATTCTACCCCAGCGGCCTTTGCTGAGAGTGGTGCATGATAGGTACTTGGTACATATTTATTGAATAAGAGAATGTTAATTCTCTCTCATTTGTCCTTTATTTTTGCGGTGAATCCCTCCGTGAGTGAAACAGTGGTTTGGAGAGCAGAACACTGTTCTTCTCCCACATCCTTAATCTAAAGCAGTTGTTCACAATGTAAGCCACGTTTCAGTCAAAATGAAGCCAGGAGGTCTTATTGGGATGTTGAAAGTTATTAACTGAATGGTATTCTCCTGGGACTTATTCTGTTAATTTTTTTTTTGGTGAAAATGATCAATTATAATTATCTTTAAATGATTACAGTAACCGTAAGCTTTTAACATTCTTGAGGTATATATAGGTTTAAAAACTTTCCTGAATTCCCCAAGTTTTTATTACCACTGTAATACTGTTTCCGTGATAAAAATGCAGTGATATAGAACACCTTTTCTGGCTAAGAACTTTATTTTAAGGCTTCTTATATTGTCTACTTCTCGTAAAGTAGAAGATGGCTTTTCTTGTGAGGGAGGGGGAGATGTTGTCATCTTTCAAAAGGAAATTATCTGTTGTTTTAAAATCATTCTGGAGAGAAAAAGGATCTACTAGTCCTAGGCTCTCACCTGTGTTCATTTACTAGCCAAATAATTTCTGGCCAATCAAGTTTGGACTTTAGCCAGATTACAGATCATCATTTGATAGGGAGCTTTGGGTCTCTTTCAAATAGTTTAAACAATAGTGTCAAGTCCTTAAATGGCAAAGGCCTACTACAGAGGAGTGGTCTCTCTTCAAACATCAGCCGAATCTCATTTTTTGACAAAGTGCATGAAGGGGGTGTATTGTATGTATATGAGGTTTACTTATAGAATTGGATATGTGTGTATATGTAAATATATATATATTTTTTCTTTTTTTCTTTTCAGCACTTTGTTTTCTACAGTGGACACTGATGAAATACCGGCCAAAAGACCAAGATTAGGTATTCAATATGAATTTTAAAAGTTAGTTTTTTTAAATAGGAAAAGTATATGCATGGAACAAAGTTTAAAAGGTAAAAAGTTTATGCTGTGAAAAGTAAGTCTCTTTCCTGTCTTTTTTCTATCAAGTTATCTTTTCTAGAGGTAACCACTGTTATCAGGGACTTAAGTATCCTTCCAGATAAATAAGCCTGTATGTTGAATGTATTTTAAAATTTTGAATCTTCCTATAAAGAAAAGATGCTTTTTATTTTTGAGGAGAAAACACTGTAAAAACTACTTGAAATTGAGTCATCTAGTACACATAGCTGAGTGAATAAATCTAATGTGTTGTCCCAAATTGTTTACTTCTCTGTCTCCAGAGGTCTGGACATAGCTTGATAGAAGAGAATAAAACTAAATTAAAGGAAAAAGGCACAATGGAGTGCTATAATATTTCCTCTGTCTCAAAAACGAATGTGAATTTTAATCTCCTCCAGATGTGGTAGTTAAGAATATAAATGTCTGTTAAGATTTCATTTAAATCCAGGGGGACCTGGATGGCTTAGCCGGTTGAGTATCCAACTCTTGATTTGGGCTCAGGTCATGGTCTCATGGTGATGAGTTCAAGTCCCACATCAGGCTTTGCACTGACAGCACAGACCGTGCTTGGGATTCTTTCTCTCTTTGTCTCTGCCCCTCCCCTGCTGGTTCTCTTGCTCTCTCTCAAAATAAGTAAATAAAACTTAAGAAAAAAAGATTTCATTTAAATGCAGTGAGTAATTGTTGAGCTTACCTTACTACTAAGCAATGTGGAAATAGAAAAATCAGTACGACAGGGTCTCTATTTTTAAGGACTGTACAATTGTAGAGGTATATAATTGTGTGGTATGGGGTATAATCTATAAATTATTACCAATGTCAGGAGGAATGTGATAAATGAGATGAGAATGATACTAACAAAATACTGTCCAATTTTCAGCTGATTAAAAGTCTCAGTAAATATTTGATGAAAGAGCTAATGTATAAGATGGATCTTAAAGGATGGATGGGATATTAGCAGAGCAGTAGGAAGGAAAAGCATTCTGGGCAGAAGGAACAGTATGGAAGAGTTCTGCCATTGAGGAAAGGGTGACTAGAATTCAGGGGGAAAGTTGGCTAAAGAGAGGTAAGTCAAATGAAAGAGGACTTTGAGTGCCAGGAACTTTACTGAATCCAGTAGGACAGTATTTCTCGAAGCACAGGATGGGTATCAGTTCAGGAAAAGATTTTAGGGGATACATCATTTCGTAACATTAACACATGAATTATGTTACATAGTAAAATGTTTCCTTTTCACTTGTTTTTAATTTTCTGATTATTTCAAGCAGAAAATCTTGATTTAATGCTACGCTGTTTTTAATACTTGTCTATTACATGTGATTCTTTTAATAGGTTCAGCTAGAACTTAACATGGTTATGTTTTCACATCTTTATAAGGCAAATAATGTTTCCTTACATTTATAGTAGTGGTATAAAATTACCTTTCAAATACATTTACTTAGCAAAAAACACGAGTCAATTTTAAATAAAAATATAAATAAGTAACACTGTTATTTATATAATTAAAAAACTTGACAGTGGTTACACCTTAAACTAACAAAACATTGTGTGTCAACTGTACTTCAGTCAAAACAAGAAAAACAAAAGAACTTTGATGGTATTACAGAAGGTTCTTTAAATAAATATGGCAATCGTCTGTTTCATGGTCTTCCATGTTAAAGATCTCTCCCTCCATGATTCCGTGAGCTATGTGTTATAATTTTCTGAATGGAAACTATAGACGGAAACCTAAGCCAAGGGGTAAGCAGTGGGTAGAGGATATAATACTTGTTGGCAGAGTTTGTAAAGGTCTACAGCATTGCATGCAGTAGATGTCTCTATGATGATGTCTATTGAACACTTGAAATGAGGCCAGTGGGACTGAGGAATTGAATTTAATTTTAACTAAATATAAACTTAGGTAACTACATGTGGCCACTGGCAACTGTGTTGGATCATACAGCTCTCTTGGTTGCTTTTGAGAAAGGAAAAAAGGAAGGTAAAAGAAAAGGAGAACCTTAGGATCTCAGACTTATGATCTTACAGATCAAAGGAGTTTTAAGAGATCTAACTTAGTCTAGCGTGAGGAAAGTAAGGTGGTCTTATCCCCATTTTATAGGCTGCCTGCCTTCTTCTTTCTCTCCTCAGGCCCCTTTTCTCCCCCCTCCCCTTCCTTTGTTGAGTCATTGAGATTTTTTTTGGCATAGTCTCTAGGAATACTCAGATTTTTGGGGCGCCTGGGTAGCTTAATCAGTTAAGCGTCCGACTTCAGCTCAGGTCATGATCTTATGGTTCGTGGGTTCAAGCCCCCTTCGGGCTTTGTACTGATGGCTCAGAGCCTGGAGCCTGCTTCGGATTCTGTGTCTTCCTCTCTCTCTGCTCCTACCCTGCTCACACACTCTCTCTCTCTCAAAAATGAATGAACATTAAAAAAAAAAAAAAGGAATAGGGGTGCTTGGGTGGCTTAGTCGGTTAAGCGGCTGGCTTCAGCCCAGGTCATGATCTTGTAGTTTGTGGGTTTGAGCCCCGCGTCGGGCTCTGTGCTGACACCTGGCTCAGAGCCTGGAGCTTGATTCAGATTCTGTGTCTCCCTCTCTCTGACCCTCCCCTGCTCGCGCTGTCTCTCTCTGTCTCTCAAAAATAAATAAAAGACATAAAAAAAATTAAAAAAAAAAGGAATACTCAGATTTTGACAAATTTGTAGGAAAATGAGGATTGCAATGCTTTTTAGCATCCATTATTTAACTATGTTAGTTATTAAGAGTACACTATGCCCTCTGGGGTCTGGATGACAGTCTAGTGGTTAAGCATCAATCTCTAAAGCTCTTATTTTTTCATTTAAGAAAACACAGCAGAGGGACACCTGCGTGGCTCATTCAGTTAAGCATCCAACTTCGGCTTAGGCCATGATCTCATGGTTCATGAGTTCAAGCCCCACATCGGACTCTTGCTGTCAACACAGCCTGCTTTGGGTCCTCTGTCCTCTTCTCTCTCTCTCTCTTTCTGCCCCTCCCATGTGTGTGTGCTCTCTCTCTCTCTCAAATATAAATGAAAGTTTAAAAAACCCCCACAATATAAGATACATTACTAGAGGGATAACCTGGAATTTTCTAAATCCTAAAATGAGAACCAAATTATTTGCAAACTTTGCTACTTTTACCTATTCTATAGTTAAAAATTACTTCATATTGCATTCTGTTTTACTTAGTTATCACACCCATCCTGTTGTTTTTTTAAGTTTATTTATTTATTTTGAGAGAGAGAGAGAGCATCTGTGCACTCATGATTGGGGAAGGAGCAGAGAGAGAGAATCTCAAGCAGACTCAGCATTGCTTGAGGCTCGAAACCAGGAACCCTGTGAGATCATGACCTGAGTGGAAGTTGGATGCTTAACTGACTGAGCCACCCAGGTGCTCCTCCTCCCTGTTGTTTAAGTTATTGCCCTCTGTTTCTATTTCTGTTTTATATATTAAAATTTTTTTTCATGTTTATTTATTTTTGACAGAGAGAGAGACACAGTGTGAGTAGGGGAAGAGCAGAGAGAGAAGGAGACACAGAATCTGAAGCAGGCTCCAGGCTTCGCGCTGTCAGCACAGAGCCTGATGTGGGGCTCAAACTCACAAACTGTGAGATCATGAGCTGAGCTGAAGTCGGGTGCTTAACCGACTGAGCCACCCAGGTGTCCCTTATTTCTGTTTTGTATATTATATGTTCTGGAGTGCTTGTTGCTTAAGAGTCGCCATTTCAATTTCAGGCTTTTTCTTTTCCTCTAAAAAAATTTAGCAGAATGTGGCCAAATTGATGATGTTTTTCTCTCCCAAGCTAGTGCTTTAAAATACCTTAATTGGGAAATTGTAGAGAACTGATCAGCAGTGTAGGAAATGAGAAAGGGGTAGTGTCCTAAAAAGAGGAAGTGAGGCAAGCACTGAAACCTACCCTTCCCCCTTGTTTACTTGCTTACTTTTGGTGGCAGGGAGGTGGCATCAGATCTAACACATCTTCTCCAGTAGAGGAATAGCCTTATTTCATCAGAGATGTTTAAGAGCTACAGGTTTTATACTTCAATAATTTCCACCTTGGGAGTAGCCAATGTATAATAGGCACTTAGTAAGTAGTTATTTAGGAGTATATTGTTACATTTGCAGGAAGTAAGGACAAACCAGTGAGTAAAGTATAGTGCGTCCAGTAGGATTCTGCCATACTTCGTGTCTACATGCTGCAGGGGAAGTCATGCCCCTATCTCTCTGGTTTATTTATTTTATATATTCTAAAGACTGACTGCTTAAAAGTTGTCATTTCAGGGGGCACGTGGCTGGCCTAGTTGGTTAAGCGTCTGACTCTTGATTATGGCTCGGGTCATCATCACGGTTCGTGACATTGAGCTCTGTGCTGACAGGGAGAGCCTGCTAGGGATTCTCTCTCCCTCTTTTGTGCCCCCTCCCACTTGTCCATCCTCTGTCTCTCTCTAAATAAACATTAAAAAAAAAAGTTCTATTTTAGGACTTTTTTTTATGAATCAGTATGTGGTTTGCTAAAGTGATGAGTTCATGTTTTTGTAGCATCCCAGAAGAGATATTTTATTGGAAAACAGAAATCATGGGCCACCTGGCTGGCTCAGTCAGTAGAGCATGTGACTCTTGAGCTTGAACTTGAGATTGTGAGTTCAGGTTCTATGGTGGGCCTAGAGCTTACTTAAAAAAAAAAAAAACACAAAAAACAAAACAAAAAGACTTCCAAAATTGCAATGCTGGAATTCCATTTATTCAGATAGGAGAAAAATTACTTTTACAGTTACCTTCTTATTTCAGTGATTGAAAGTAGGACTTCTAATAAAGATTGAGAGAGGCCTTTTCTAAGATATAATCTTAATTTTTTGCTAAGAGCTTATTACTCTTTATGTATGTGAATCTATATTATATTTTCTAGATTATTTCATTCACCAAGTGAAAACCAGTCTCTACAATGCTGCCAGCTTATTTGGATTCCCATTCCAGCTGACCACAAAGCCCATGGTAGCTTCTGCTTGTAATGGAACACGGAATGTGGCCCCTTCTGGAGAGGTCAGTGGGGATAGGGTTCCATTGATGCTACTGATTTTTATACTTCATCATTAAAGTCAAATTTTAGAAATATTCTCTTTTTATGGGATGTCTGGCTGGCTCAGTCAGAGAGCATGCGACTCTTGATCCTGGGGTTGTGTGTTCGAGCCTCATGTTAGATATAGAGATTACTAAAATTAATGAAACTTTCTTAAAAAAGAAAAATATTCTCTTTAGGAATTAATGAGTAGAATGACTTATTTCCAGAAACATTGATTCCAGAAACATTCTTTTTTTTTCCCCCAAAACCATTCTTTATTAACATTGATATAAAGGCCAAGAATTTAAAGGTTAAGAAATTATACAGTTAAAAAAAAAAAAGAAATTATACAGGTAAAAAATATTTATAAAGAGCCCAACTACTAATTTATCTGCTTTTCTTAAGTACTATATGTAAAGTATATTAAGTACTATATTTCAGTACTATATGTAGAATTGTTATTTTGTACATAATTTTGTGAGTCTTCACCAATTAAACCTTTGGTCCCACTAATGATGTCTTTTCTGTGAGCTAGCAAAATAATCATCAAGAGAGTGATTTTTTTAATATTAAAAACTTGCTTAAAATCTAAAATTTAGATACTACAGAGGTGGTTCTATTTGATTTTAAGGTATTTTCGAATTCTTCATCTTGTGAACTGACAGGTTCTGGATCCTGGAACAACATGCTGAAACTGGGTGAGGCGGTCAAAAATCTTTATGCTTTCCTCTACCTCCTTCTGCCTCTGTTTTCTGAGTTTGAGAAGATGAAAGGAAAACACTGTTTTGGGTTGGGATGAGAACATAGACATATCTCTTACCATTCTAAAAATTGCACAGCTTTCTTTCAGAATTGTCATGGAATTTACTGTTTGTGTTTTCTATTTGTATTTCTATTTGTAGTATCAGTGTCCTTAATGTGACTTAATTCAAGGTTCATTCATAAAAAAAAAAATAAAAACATTTCCTGAGAGCTTACTTTGTGCCAGGCATACATTAAGTTATCAAGAATAACAAAATAACAAAGCAGTAATTAAAAGTTTTCATTTCAAAATATAAAACAAATAACAAAATAATAAAACCCTGCCTCTGAGGAACATCATCCGATTGGGGAGCAACTTTGTTTCCGGTTCTCATACATTTATGAATTAGGAATCACCATGTTACTGTTGGAGCCCAAAGTTGAATTGTAATTATTGTACATACTGTATAACATTCTATCATGGGGAAAAAATTGGAAGAATCCAGACTCCTGAAAATGGCTGTGATGTCTGTCACACAGGCATATAGAGTTTGAGAGAAAGGGAAAAAAGCTTTTAGAGAAGTTGTGGGTTCACAGATCAAAAGTGGAAGAAACTGAGGAAACTATAAAAATCTTACAGTAGTGCTTCTCAGACGTTTTTAGTAAAGTATCGCTGGCAGAAGAGAAGAGCGTAGGAGAGCAAATGCATCCCCCTGAGTCTGAGAATCTAGTTCCAAAGGACCTGGAACAAAGATGATAATTTTTTAATAGTTTTTTTAATGTTTCTTTTGGAGAGAGAGCATGAGCAGGGGAGGGCAGAGAGAGGGGGACAGAGAAACTGAAGCAGGCTCCAGGCTCTGTGTTGACAGCAGAGAGTTCACTAGGAGCCTCAAACTCATGAACCGTGAGATTATGGCCTGAGCTGAAGTAGGATGCTCACCCGACTGAGCCACCCAGGCCCCAAAGATAAATAACTTTTAAATATGTTCAAATACTATGACTAGACTATAAAATTTAATTTGTATTGCTTCTAAAATGAAACTGCAAGAAAAGTATTTATTATATAGATGCACCTGTGGAAGGGATGGTACATTTGTCTTGTGCCTGAGGTAGCAACACTATGTTTCTGTGTATTTGTGTAGCCTAGTCATAGAAATACAGGTATTCCTAGGACACCTTTCTTGTACTGTCTCTTATCTGAAACTCTTGAAGATGGGCTTGGGAATTTAGAATTTTTCATAGTTTAGGTATATTGTGTTTGTTGAATATTGTTAAAATGCCACTAGGATTGTACATTGGTTCAAATCAGATTTTGCAAACAAATGAAGTCAGGTCAGTTTAAGTTTTGCTGCTACAGACTTAAATGAAAAAACTTTCAGGTTTAAATCTGTTTACATTTTGGAGTCTTCAGCTACTACCTCTCTGGCAGCCCCAGCGGGGAGTGTGGCTGATGAAAGTGCGGGTTACCTGTTTTTGAGGCGTAGTAACGATCTCATAAGTTTTGGAAACTTCCAGTGAACTGTAGTAACCTATAGCAGGTTTTCATTTAAAAATAACTTCTATTTTAAAATTATAGTAACTTCTGTTTTCTTGGGGAGAAGAAATGATTTGAACAATTCACTCAATTTGATTAGATTACAGGGAGTGTGTAATCACTGAGTTCTTCCTACTTCTTGATGGTCCCAGCAGTCAAACTTGAAGATCTTGCCTGTGAATTTTTATGGTCTCTCCGAGGTCCAAGACAAACTAAGCACTATTGCTTTTCCTTTAGCTTTTACAGTTTGTACTGGATCTCTGTGCTGTATAGAAATAGAATTTAAAAGAATAAGATATTTAGTTCTACATTGTAGTCTGCTCACAGATTTTCTAATGCAGACTATTCACAGGTTATTGAGTTTGGATTTTTTGTTTGTTTTGTTTTGTTTTGTTTTTTACAACTATAAATGCATTTTTAAAATAGGTAATAAATCTCCTAATGGAATAAGTGACTATCCAAAGATCAGAGTGACAGTAACCCGAGATCAGCCTCGCAGAGTCCTGCCTTCCTTTGGGTAAGTGTTAAATTCTGCCTTTCTGTAGATGGAAACTTAGCACTTATGAGATGTTCACTGTTGCTAGGGATTCTTTCTTTTATTCTTTTATGTAATCTTGCTAAGAAGTACTCTGAGTTTAGCAATTTGCCAGATATCAGACAGCTGTTGAGAGATTTGAACTCAGGTGTGTGTTACTTTTTCTATACCATATCATATGCTTATAGCATCTGATTTTGGAAACCTTTCATTTTATTTATTTTATTTTTAATTAAAAATTTTTTAAATTTATTTTTGAAAGACAGAGATAGAGCAAGCAGGGGAGGGTCAGAGAGAGAGGGAGATACAGAATCCCAAGATAGCCTCCAGGCCCTGAGCTAGCTGTTAGCACAGAGCCCAACGCAGGGCTTGAACCCATGAGCTGTGAGATTTGACCTGAGCCGAAGTCGGATGCTTAACCAACTGAGCCACCGAGGCGCCCCTTAAAATCTTTTAAAAAAGATTTGTTGTTCACTTCTAAGTTTATTTTTTAATTAAGTTTTTAAAATTTTAATTCTAGAATAGTTAACATACAGTGTTAATGTTAGTTTTAGCTGTACCATACAGTGAGTCAACAATTCTACACATTACTCAGTGCCTGTCATAAGGGTACTCTTTAATCCCCATCACCTATTTGATCCATCCCCCTCACCTTCCCTAAACTTAATTTTTTCCCTAAACTTTATTTTTGAAGTATAATATACATATAGAAAGTGCAGTAACCATGATGAGTTTTCATATACTGAACACATAGCAGTTTTATGAAATGTTTTTATTAGTAATTTTCTTCTCCTTTCTGTGTGTTCTCACTTTGTAGGATTTCTATTGCTTGGATATTAGACCTAATTTTCATCTGTATTGATCTGATTGATCTAATTTGTATGTATTCTTTTCTTTTGTTGTTTTGTAACAAATCTTTCACATCTTTTTTTTATGTCATAGTTTTGAAGTTGGAAGAGTCCTCGCACTCTCTCCTCCCTCTGGCTTTTTCTTGCTCTTCTTGTTCTTACCAAAAGAGGCAAAGAAGGGGGGCTCCTGGCTACTTTAGAGGAATGTGTGACTCTTGAACTTGGGGTTGTGGGTTCGAGCCCCACGTTGGTCATAGAGATTACTTTAAAAAAAAAAGAGGCAAAAGCGGATATAGTATTTTTTCTCATCTCTCTGAAGCTGTTAATTTAAAATGTTTTCTCCTCCCTGCTTTATTTCCTCTGAATTCTTTTCCCCACTTTGGTTTATTTTGGTCTTATCTTTCATATTTGAGTCTTTTTTTTTATTGAGCTATAATTAACATATTAATTTTAGGTGTATAACATGATTTGATATTTGCATATATTGTGAAATGATCACAATTTTAATTGTTTAATACCCATCACCATACAAAGTTACAATTTTTCTCTTGTGATGAGAACTTCTAAGATCTATTCTTTTAATAACTTTCAAATATACAACACAATATGATTAACTATAGTCACCATGCTGTACATTACATTCTATGACATATTTATTTGATAACTGGAAGTTAGTACCTATGAATTCAGGTTTATTTGTTTTTAAGATTCCACATATAAGTGAGATCATGTTTGTCTTTCTCCATCTGACTTATTTCACCTAACATCATACCCTCAAGGTCCATCTGTGTTGTTGCAAATGGCAAGGTTTCCTTCTTTTTTATGGTTGAATAACATTTCACTGTGTGTTTTCTTTATCCATTCATCCAAGCTAAGTGTACATTTAGCTTGCTTCCATGTCTTGGCTGTTATAAATAATGCTTAGGTGAACATGGGAGTGCAGATATATTTTCATATTGGAGTCTTAGTTCAGTTACCTGGTAATCCTTGGCTCACCATTCGTGTTTAAGAATGAGACATTAACTTGGGGCACTTGGGTGGCTCAGTTGGTTAAGTGTCTGACTTCGGCTTATGTCGTGATTTCACAGTTCATGAATTCTAACCCCGCGTCGGGCCCTGCTGAGCCCCCTTCGGATTCTGTGTCTCCCTCGCTCTCTGCCCTTACCCCACTGGCACTCTGTCACTGTCTCTCTCAAAAATAAACACTGAAAAAAAAGAGAATAGGATACTAACTAAAAAGCAGCCCCTTTGGAGTTGAGTAAACAGCTGATCGTAGGACTAAGAGAGAAAGTGCAAACAAATATTTTGTTATTTCTCATTTAATTCTATTACGATCAGAGAATATACTGTAGTATAATTTCAGTTCTTTAAAATTTGTTAACATTTGTTTTATGAGCTGAATATGGTTTGCCTGGATGATGTTCAATGTGCTCTTGAAAAGTATATGTATTCTGCTATTGTTAGGTGGAATGTTCTAGAATTGCCAGTTGGGTCAAGTTGATTGATAATGTTTTACAGGTCTTGCTGATTTTCTGTCTACCTTTTTACCGATTAATGAACAAGGAGTGTTGATGTGTTCTACTATAATTATGGATTTGTCTACTTATCCATCTAGTTATGTCAGTTTTTGCTTCATGTATTTTATCTTTATGTATTTTAAAACTCTGTAGAGGTGCCTGGGTGACTCATTCAGTTGAACATCAGACTCTTGATTTTGGCTCAGTTCATGATCTCATGGTTTGTGAGAACAAGTCCATGTCAGGCTCTGCGCTGACAGTGCACAGCCTGCTTGAGAGTCTCTCTCTCTGCCCCACCCCCACTTGTACCAGTTTTTATCATTTTGCCTCATTTGCTTCATCATGCTCTGTCATATATGCCTGATATTTTTTCTGAAGCATTGGGAGTAAGTCTTAGGCTCATGCTCCTTTAATCTTCAGTGTATGACTGTGTTTATTTCTTTTTAAAAATTTTTAAAAATGTTTTTATTTATTTTTGAGAGAGAGAGACAGCATGAACAGGGGAGGGTCAGAGAGAGAGAGAGACACAGAATCTGAAGACAAGCCCCAGGCTCTCTGAGCTAGTTGTCAGCACAGAGCCTGATGCAGGGCTTGAACCCATGAACCTTGAGATCAGGACCTGAGCCGAAGTTGGACGTTTAACTGACTGAGCCACCCAGGTGCACCTGACTGTGTTTATTTTTTAAGAGTGAGGACATTCACTTACATAATCACAGATTAACGAAATCAGAAAATTTAACACTGATATAGTACTATTAATATAATCTCATTAAAATTTTTCCGTTATACAGATTATTTTTTTCTGGTCAAGGATTCAGTGCAGGATCATGTATTACATTTAATTTTTATATATTTTTTGATCTCCTTTAATCTGGAACAATTCTTTAGCCTTTCTTTGTCCTTGATGGCATGGATATTTTTAAAGAGTAGAAGGCATTTCTTTTGTAGAATGTTCCTTAATTTTGTCTGACATTTGCTCATTATTTGTTCAATATTATGCGGGTTTTTTTGTTTGTTTTTCTTGTAAAAATACATCAGTGGCTTATCCTTTTCAAAATATCACATCTCGAGGGGCATGCTACCAGTTTGACCCATTATTGGTAACAGCAGGTGACACAGGCTCTGTCACCAGCAACAAGGACTGGGTGGGGGTCTTCATGGCTTCCATTTCTTTAGCATTCAGTAATTCAGCAGTCAGTAGATCTTTAGTGAGTGCCTTTTGGCTTAGGTCCCTGTACTAGGATATAGTGGTGAAAGGATGCCATCTCTGTTTTCATGGGGTTTAAAGTTGAGGGTGGGATACAGACAGTAAACAGAGAGTCACACCAATCAGTAATGCCACGGGTGCAGGTGACTAAAGAGAGAGTGTGTGTAATAACAGAGCTAAATCCAGAGCTGTGGATGCCATGTGGGTATGAGGAGGGAGGCAGAGGCTTCCATGTGGCAGTCCTGGGGACTGCAGACAGACATTCCAGGGCGGGATGCCGGGGGCCCTCCACTTTCCAGATAGATTTAACTGTTGTGAAGGGTAGTTTTCTGGTTTGCCAGGAGCAGCCTTAACCTAGGACAGACAGCTTAATCACTGGATGGTTTGGGAGCTTGAATTCCAGCAATTTAAGCAGATGGGTGATAACGTATTCGTTTTTTCTGTCTCGCAGTTTTACTTTGAACTCAGAAGGGTACAGTAGAAGGCCTGGTGTCCGTCGCCACAGCAAAGGAACTTCAGAAAGTTCCTTAACCTGGAAGCCTCAGGAACAGGTTGTAACAGAGATGATTTCTGAAGAGGGTGGCAAGGGTGTGAGGCGTCCCCACTGTACTGTGGAGGAGGTAAGCCCTTGTAGCCTGATCTCTTTTAAAAAGTATTTTATGAATTTATAGGGGAATCAATAGTACGTGTACTGAAGTCCAACATTCAAAAGGTACGAAAAGGATGTACAGTGACTATAAATCCCCCAGTCTCCCTTCTAGTGTGTGGCCCCACCACCATGTCTGATGCTAAACAAGTAACCACTGATACTTTGGATGTATCCTTCTGGAGGTTTCTATACATATATGATTTAGTTTTCAGATTTTTTTCCACTATGGGACAGAAAAAGGAACCATGCTAGAAAGAGAGGAGACTATTCCTTTTCACTGTTTGAATTATTTTAACTTGTTTCTTTGATAAGGTATAATAACTGTGGCTAAATAAGAAAAGTAAATAGTGAACACGTCTGCTATTTCTTCCCCTTTTCAGGCACTTAGCATGATGTCATCATCAACAGTCTTCTTTTTACTTCCCTCTTGAAATCTCTGCTTACTCTAGAAAAGTTCAGAATTATTCCTGTATCTGGCATTTCTCAGGACCATCACCTAGTGCAATTTGCCAGATGGTTTTCTGAGCCACTTAGTTCAGTTTGTCAGAGAATTATTTATTTGAGGTCCAGGTGTTGTGCTAGTCATCAGCAATTCAATTCAAGTTCAATTCAATTCAATTCAAAAATTAAATAGAATGTAGCCCCCATCCTCTCAGAGCTTGTGCCTAAATAGGTGAATCAACAGAGGCAAGCAGAGGGAGGAAGGGACTGAAGAAGGCTTCAGTACCTCTTAGATGAGAAATTAGAGATGAGACTGAGCAAATATATATGAGATGCACACAGGATATATTCTAGAAATATTAGAAGGTAATATTAGCAAGGACATATTCATTGGATAAGTGTAGTGGAAAGCTAGAGAGAAGCGCCTGAGTCTCAGGTTTCAGCCTTGGTCACTGACCAAGATACCCTGTGTGTGCAAGGGGAGGATGAGGACTTCAGTTTTGGACATTGTTTAAAGTGCCCGTGAAACTGCAAGAAGACTTGTCCGTAGACCCTTGGATATAGATGATGGGAGTTACAAGAAGAAGGCAGGGCTAGAGACATATTTGTGTCTTCTGTGTACTGGTGTTCAGTAAATCAAGGGAGAGATGATTCAGGGAGAGAATGCAGCATGAGAAGAGCTGACGCGCAGACCACCAGCATTTGAGGGCAGGCAGAAGAAGAAATAATTGGCAGCGGAGACTAAGAAGATCTGAAGTGTGTAGTCTAGGAAGGCAAGGTGAGGTCAGCAGGGTGAGATGCCAGAGAGAGAGAGAGAGAGAGAGAGTAACATGAGGGCTGAAGACTTGTCTGCTGGGTCTGGCTGTGGAAGTCATTAGTGACTTTAATGAGACCAGATTCACTATGGAAGCTGAATGTTCTGAATATGCAGGTGGATTATTTCTTTTTTTCTTTTTTTTTTTTTTAATTTTTTCCCCCCAAAGCATTTGCTTGGTTCTTTTCCTCTTCTTCCTTACAAATCGTCCCCATGCATTTGTCTGTGATTTCAGCTGGGTCACCCTCTGGCTGGTGTGAGGGAGACGTGCGTCAGGTGGATTATTTCTGTTGACTTTTTTGTGGTTGACAAAAACTGCTGTCAGAAGCCTAGTTGCCATCCAAGTCGAGCAGATAGCGTCAGTGAGTGAAGCGGGCTGGGGGATGGCCCATCCAAGGAGAATGGTCCTACACAGCCCCAGATTGTTGATTCAGTTTTTCAAGAGAGGCCAGGTTTTTGGATTTTTCTTTTCAAATTTATAAAGTTGGTTATTCAAAGAAATTTAAAACGTGCTGGCAAATAAAACACATTTGTGGGCTGCATTTGACCTCTTACTTTATGTTTATGATTTAATGGTAGGTTTAATATTTCAATACTTAACTAACCTGCTTTCTTTTACTTAGGGTGTTCAGAAAGAGGAAAGAGAGAAATACCGAAGGCTATTGGAGCGACTTAAAGAAAGTGGTCATGGAAACTCTGTTCCTTCTGTAACTTCAACTTACCACAGGTAAAAATGAGCTAACAAAATAAATGTTTTGCCAGACATCTTTTTCCTTTTTTTTGGAGAGGGGATTGGTGAGAAGGGCTTTGTTGAAAAAAGAGGTTCGCTTTGAGGGAACTAGCCTTGTTATTCGCCTGAACGTTGTACCTAGTAATGAGACACACAGAGAGCAGTGGTTTTACAGAAGAGAATTTTCTGTCAGCTTTAGAATCTTTTGTTCACATGAACTCTTGAAACTCTGATATAGGAAAATAGAATTACAGGTTGAAGTCAGCTTCTTACGGAGCAGTTTTCTCAATCTCTTTAGCACAAGCATTTACCACAATCTCTTGTCTTTCTCTGTCTCTTTCTCCCTCCTTCCCCTTTTTGTCCCAGTTCTCCCTCCCACCCCAGCTTCTCTGTCGGACACACATACACACAGTCCCAGTGGCATGTTAGTGAATGCATTTTTGCACAATTGGAAGTTCTTCACTTCAGAGACAACATTGAAGCCACCCCAGCTCATAGAAAGTTTTCCTTATTAGGCTTCTTGTTTGGTAATTAAGTACTCTAATGCTTTGGGCAAATAGATGACCATGACAGAAGGAGCTAATGTCTGGCCTTCTGTTAGCCTGTAAGAAAGGGACAAAAAGTATATGAGCTCAGGATTGAGGCACATGTGATAATTCTAACAAGTGTGTGAGAATACGCAGTGGGGGTGGGGAGGACCCTGGTAATTACCTAACAGCAAATTGAAGGTAAAGAAGTCACAAGACTGGCTAGCTTGTTGCATGACAAAGAGCAGAAGATCTAAGAATTTAAACTTTGGATGTGAGCTTGTTTTTTATTCTCTTAGGCAGATTGTTTCTATTTTCTCCGTTTCGATCAGCCACTGTTGGAAGCAGCAGTAGGCTCCTGAGCTTCTGTTTTTTGTTGTGTCAGCAAAATCCTCAAACTGTTGTGCTGTTCACAGTCCTGCTTTTGTTGTATTGTTTTAGGGTCCATTTCATCATATCGTTTGAAACTTTTCATTTTTTAACCTGAGTTTTATCACACAGAGTTTTTAGTCAGGGTGATGCTGGGGATTGAGAACATCCAGTTTTACAGAGAAGCTGGAGGTTAGGTAACTTGGCTGAGATATTAGAATCAGGATTATACTCCTAGTACCTGAGTCCCAGATGTTACTATGTTGCCTCCTCTCATAATTTTGATGTTTCAAGTAATCAATAACTTCTGTTTTGAGAAGCTTGTCAGTCGGAGATATGAATATTTATAGTGGACTTTCCTTTTGCATCTGACCTTCTTCACTTCTTGTGTTTCTAAGCTCTCAAAGAAGTCACATGGACCCATTAAAGACCAAAGGCTGGGGGGAAGAGCAAAGTCACGGAGTCAGAACAGCTCAGTTTGTTCCAAAACAATGTGAGTTCCCAGATTTAGCCCTGTCTCCATGCATTGACCGTAGTTCATGTGCATTCGAAATTGAGAAATGATGTGCTATTGAAAGATGGTGGACCAAACTTTAAAACATTGTCTGACCCCAGGGCATTGACCTGGGCTTATCCAGTACAAGTACTTTAGTAAAAAAGCTATTTGAAGATGAAGTAGATGCATAAAATACCTCTTGATTGTTAGTCCTAGCTTTTACATAGCAAATATTTTGTGAGCCTAGAATTAGTTTCTTAATATTTATTTTTTTCAGTTTCCTTATATTTCTCCACTAGCTGTTTACTAATGGCACTAAATGATAAGTGGATGTCTTGATACTTTGGAAACTGCGTTAAGTTGAAATTCTAGCTATATGGTTGGTTAGTAAAGGAAACATTCAATCTTTTCTTTCTCATCTTCACAGATAGAGTTGTTGAAACAAGGGGACCTTTGTGCTCAGTGAGAAGTGAGAAGAGGTACATGGTTCAGTTCATTTTAAGTTTTCTTTTGATAGATTATTTTCTTAGAAGCTGTTTTTATGAATAACTAGGTTCTAAAGACTTACACACTCTCCTCAGCTCAGGTAGCTGGTCACCATATATGGGCGCATGGATAGTTGTTGTGTCTAATGCTCACCCTAGCTCGGAGGGTGCCCTTCTCTCTTGGGCTTTAGGGGTTGGGAGATGCAGGTACCACTGGGAAAGGAGTGTGGTTGTGGTGGGCATCTTTAGGCATTAGCACCTCTGGTATAAGAACAGTGTGTCCTTGGTATTTTGGATGATAGTTCCTTGGTAACAGAGTGTGGGGTAGACTATGGGCCATTGTCCAAATCTGGTCCACCTGCCAATTTTTTTAAAGTAAAGTTTTATTGGAACACATTCATGCTAATTATTTACATGTTGTCTGGCTGCTTTTTAGCTATTATAGAAGTTGAAAAAATATGATAAAAAATTGGGGCACCTGGCTGGCTCAGTTGTTAGAGCATGTGACTCTTGATCTTGGGGTCCTCAGAGTCATGAGTTTGAGCCCGACGGTGGACATAGAGATTACTTAAAAAAAAAAAAAAAACCCACAAGACTGGCAAAGCCTGAAATATTTACTATCTGATCCTTTTTCAGAAAAACTTTGCTGACCCTTGGTTTAGAGGACTATATAAACTCAAGGCAGATTTTATTTACAAATTATTAAGTCTTATTTCTAAAACCAATGTCACATGTACAGGTTAAAATTACCGAGTCTAGGGGCACTTGGGTGGCTCATTTTGTTAAGTGTGCAACTCTTGATTTCAGCTCAGGTCATGATCTCATGGTTTGTGGGTTTGGGCCTGGTGTTGGGCTCTGTGTTGACAGCATGGAGCCTGCTTGGGATTCTCTCTCTCCGCCCCTTCCTAGCTTGCATTCTCTCTCTCTCTCAAAATAAATAAACATTAAAATAATATCTATACTCTCCCAATTTTTTTCCTCAGGTGTTGTTCAAAGGGGAAAATTTCTGATACAGAGAGGACAGTTGGACTCAGACTTGAAAATGAAGGTGTAAGTGGAAACCCTAGTTAAATTTTATATCATTTTACTCTTTCACCTGACTTATGTTAAAGTTTTGGTGCTAATGACAAGTAAGAAAGATGAAAAATATTACTTTGATTTCTAAATTATGTTGTTTTCTTTGAAAAAGCAGCAGACATTGAAGACACACAACTTCTGGCTTCCTTCTGAATTCCTGGGATTTTTGCCTCCGGATGGTAGCCACCTTTTTTTTGTGAGAGAGACCAACTTGCCTCTATCCCAACCCTTAGCTGTGTCGCCTGGCTTGTCTTGGAGAATTTTTAAAAACCATACGTCTCTAGGAAAAATAGGTTCACAATTTTCTTTTCATAGTCAAGATCTCAGATTTATTTGAAAAGATTAGCAATCTTATGCTTAATTGGATTTAACATTTTTCTATGTAAGTATTGGAACAAAAAGTGTTCCAGTGATATCCATAGCAACACCAGCATTTTAAACAATAGCAGTAGAGTGTTTTACTAAACATTCTGTATCCAAAAGAAATACATTACTAAATTAAATGCAAACTTGAAGTTTTAGATTTCACATTTTAGATACATAGAAATGCCAAAGTGAAGTATCAGTTTGATCAAGTTTTTCTTCTCCCATTAGACCTTTTTGTAAGAAATAGTCCGAAGGCTAAGTCATTCTTAAGTTTTAGACCTCAGAACTTTCCTATTCCCAGTAATTTGGAATGAAGCCTTTTGTATTGAGTTAGCATTTATTACTTGTGAAACACAAGCTGAAAGAAGAGAGGAGCTAAGCCTGAGAGAGGAACGAGGGGGAGCATATTTGGAACCTGGCTAAAAATTACCTCCTGCTGGGGCGCCTGGGTGGCTCAGTCAGTTAAGTGTCCGACTTCGGCCCAGGTCATGATCTTGCGGTCTGTGTGGACAGCTCTGATGCTGGAGCCTGTTTTGGATTCTCTGTTTCTGTCTCTCTCTGCCTCTCCCCAGCTTATATTCTCTTTCTCTTAAAAATAAACAAACATTAAAAAAAAAACAACCGGAAAAGCCAACTACCTCCTGCATCTGCCCTTGCTGACCCCGAGGCTTTGCTGCTGAGGAGCATGCGGAGGGGCCGGCAGCTGCTAGTGTCCGAGGGTCAGCGCTCCCAGCGGCGAGCTATAGAGTGGGGAGTACTGGGCAGGCACTGAGACTAGGATGGTCCTGGTCTGAAGCTCTACTTATAATCAGTTTCTTAATTGTAAGAAAGTTGTTCTACTAGATGACTTAAATTCAGTATTAAACATTACATAGCGTCACAATATGGAAGGATATTGTCACAGTTTCTGGAATGTTGGCAGAGTTCTATTTGTTGAGCCAAATGGTGCTTATATAGGTGTTGATTTTACAAAAATTAAGTGGTACATAAATGTACTTTTTTCTATAGTGAGCATTTTTTAGAAGATGAAATAGAACAAGTTAACTTATTATAAGGATCATAATGCTTTTTTCTGAGTGGTGGAATTATGGGCCATATTTTTTGCTTTTTTAAAACACTTCAAAATGTCTTGTAGCCATGTTATTTTTCCACTGGCATAAGAGAACTGAAAATATTTTTCTTGCTGCCTCCATGGAAAGTGAAAGTGTTCTGTTTCATGGTTTGTAATTGAGGTGTCTGAACCTTAGGCCTTGAACATTTTTTTTTGTTCCATCTTGCTGAGACAGACGGATACACAAAATCTCCTTTACTTATTTGGGAGATTTGCTACTTCTCTCTTCTTTCAGGATAATGGCACTGTTTTATGTTTCGTGTGTTATGTATATGTGTAAATATCAAACATGTCAATAGAATATAGAAACTTTCTTGACCAGAGGAGGGGGCTCCAGCTGGAACCTGACCTATCCGAAGAGGTGTCGGCCCGACTCCGCCTCGGCAGTGGGAGCAATGGCTTACTCAGGAGGAAAGTGTCCATACTTGAGACAAAAGAAAAACATTGCTCAGGCAAAGAGAGGGATAAAAGGATGGATGATCTTCTTGAACTTACAGAGGTACTATTTCTTGTGTTGATCAGAATAAGGCATGTTTTTAAATACCCTCAAGTTATTAAAGACTTGAACGAATGTTTTGTTTTGAGGTGTTTCTCCAGGCTAGGGATGCATTTATGAAGCAAATCAGGCCTGCGGCTGTCCAGTCACTGGCTACACTGATCATTAGTGATCTGTGAAGGTGGCCTGAAGGATCAGATTAATGTTCAGCAAATGCGAGTAGACACATTTGTCACATATTTCAGAATATAATGGGTTCTTTGTAGATTTTTTCCCTAACCTTCAAATATTTTGGGTTACATCGTATGGGTTTAGCCTTAGAAATAAGTTTATTGTATTTAAAAAAAAATTTTTTTATGTTCTTTATTTATTTTTGAGAGACAGAGAGAGACAGTGGGAACAGGAGAGGGTCAGAGAGAGAGGGAGACACAGAATCTGAAGCAGGCTCCAGGCTCTGAGCTAGCTGTCAGCACAGAGCCTGACGCAGGGCTCAAACCCACGAATGTGAGATCATGACCTGAGCCGAAGCCGGACGCCCAACCGACTGAGCCACCCAGGCGCCCCAGTTTATTGTATTTTTAAAAGTGATTATTGAAAAAACAAAAAATGAAAATAGTTATAAATTCTCATTTTAGAGGTGAGCCCACACTGTGACTTGTTTTCCAATGTTGTGTTCGTAGGTGGGCAGTCCTGAGCAGTGAGTACCTGCTGAGCACTGCGTGCAAGTGAGAGAGCCATCAAATAGTACAGCTGTGGACAGCGGGAGAGGCAGCATTTAAGATACTCGAATGAAAATAGATTTTGTTGGGTTACAGATTCAGTCTCAGTAGCTTGAATATGCATTTATCTGCCTAATTCTTCAGAATAAAGAAGTCATCTATTCAATGAAGACTCAGTTGCTGGACTACTGTCTTGTTTTCCAGTTTCTCCCCGTTTGCATATTCCTTTCATTTCCAAACTGTATAGTATCATCTCTTAAGGGTCCTAATTTTATTACTTTGATGCTTTTAAATAAAAGTTTAGTAGATAAATAAGGAAAGTATGAAAATACTTTAAGAGTATTGTGAAAGGAGCAAAGACTAGAAAGTTAGACACCCCTAGATTCCAGGCTGGGCTCTTCTGTTATTAATAACTGACTGCAAACATGTAACCTAAGTTCTCTGAGCTTTATCTCTTCTGTAAAGTGGTGATGCTACTTTCCCCACAGGCAGGGATTAGTGATGCTTTAAGCATCTGGTACCATGTTTGGCTCATTGTGCTCAGTAAATGGGAGTGGGATAACGGAAACTATAAATATAAATATTATTACCAAATTACTGTTTCCAGAAGCTAGTAATTGAACTAACTTTTCTTATAACCATTAGTAAAACTACTTTGTATTACAGAGATGAAAAGCTTTTTTTAAATCTCAGACTTTTGAAATCTGACTGTTGGTTCTTTTTATAATATAACCTGTGGACTTTCTAATTCAGGATATGGAAAAGGAGATCAGTAATGCCCTAGGTCATGGCCCACAGGATGAGATCTTAAGTAGCGCTTTCAAGTTGCGAATCACTCGAGGAGATATACAGACCTTGAAGAACTACCACTGGCTCAATGATGAAGTAAGTTGTCTTTCCTCCCTCCCCCACCCCATTCCATCATTATGCCTAACCATTACTGTCCACAACCAAAGTAATTTCTACCCAAGTATAATAAAGCAGCTCTTAGTTTCATTTAGAACAGAAACATTTCATGGGGCGCCTGGTGGCTCAGTTGGTTAAGTGTCTGATTTCAACTTCTGTCATGATCTCACAGTTCATGGGTTTAAGCCTCACCTTGGCTCTGGGCTGAAAGGTTGGAGCCTGCTTCAGATTCTGTGTCTCACTCTCTCTGCCCCTCCCCTGCTCATGCTCTCTCCCCCTCCTTCTCTCTTAAAAATAAACATTAAAACAAAACAAAACAAAAGGGTGCCTGGTTATGATCTCACAGTTCGTAAGGTCGAGCCCCACATTACTCTGTGCTCTGACAGTGTGGAGCCTGCTTGAGATTCTGTCTGTCTCTCTCTGCCCCTCCCTTCCTCTCAAAATAAATAAGTAAATTAAAAAACCCCCCAGAGACTATTGAATACTGAAAACAAACAGGGTTGAAGGGGGAGGCGAAGGGGGAAAAGAGGTAGTGGTAATGGAGGAGGGCACTTGTGGGAAAGAGCACTGGGTGTTGTATGGAAACCAATTTGACAATAAACTATTTAAAAATAAATAAATAAAACAAAACAAAACCCTTGTCCTGGAGGGAATTGCTGAAAAAAGTAATAAAAAGACTAACAA
>NC_043704.1:80983513-81076586 GCF_006229205.1 Suricata suricatta | reverse complement strand
AAAAATTGATTTATTTAAGAACCATTTTATTTTTTCAATAATAGATTGATCACTGTACACAAATGAATATGTAAAATGTCTTTTTTCTTGTGCAATGACTGCAAAAATGTGCCTAATTGTTGTTACCTTGTATCCTTACATATTTAGCTAAAATTAGCTCTTCTCCCACATTTTCTAGCTGTCCTTTCCCTAACTCTCCAAAGTTCCTGCATTTTCCCCTTTGCCTTCCTTCTCTCTTCCCCAATGACTAATAATCTATAAACACATTCTTGTAAAACTAGAAGTTTTGTTCTACATTATAAATGTTATATATTTATCATAGGACAGTGGGAAAATCAAGAAAAGTAAAAGAAAAATATCATTCCAAAGTGCCACCACTCAAAAATAAATATTAATGTTTGGGTATATTTTCTTTCTGTTAATATTTTTACATAATAGTAAAATTTATAAGTAGTAAAATTCAGTTCTGTTTCATATTTCTGCACAGTTTACTGTATGTAACGTAGTCACGTACACCTTTTCACTATTGCGGACTTCCTCCTTGAGTTCCTTCCCTTGGCTCTCCTGCATGTTTCCAAAGTACAATTTCAGTCCTTAATCCCTCCCAGTTTGCACTGATTATCATCTTTTATTTCCTGTTTTCTGCTGTAAAACAGCCCTTTCATCCCCATCTCTCGTACCTTCCTTTATTGGAGCTTCTTACCTTCTAATTCATCGTCATTCAGTTAGGTAATCTAGTTTGGGTGATGCACTTGCTGTGTTCTGATGTTCACTCCCTTGTTCTTATAGGTCATTAATTTTTACATGAATCTTCTGGTGGAAAGAAACAAAAAACAAGGGTATCCAGCACTTCATGCATTCAGTACTTTTTTCTATCCCAAATTGAAGTCTGGTGGTTACCAAGCAGTGAAAAGATGGACCAAAGGGGTCAATCTCTTTGAACAGGAACTTATTCTGGTGCCTATTCATCGGAAGGTACATTGGAGTCTGGTGGTAAGTTGAGAGGGGTAATTTTTGGAGTTTATATAATGGCTATTTTCTCTTCTCTTCTCTTTTTTCTTTTCTTGTAAATGTTTATATATTGGGGTGCCTGGGTGGCTCAGTCGGTTAAGCATCCCACTCTTGATTTGGGCTCAGGTCATGATCTCAAGGTTCATGAGATTGAGCTCTGTGTCAGGCTCTGTGCTGATAGTGTGGAGCCTGCTTGGGATTTTCTCTCTCCCTCTTTCTCTCTGCCGTCCCTCCTCTCCTGCCTCCCCAACTATCTCTCTCAAAATAAACTTTAAGACAAAAAATAAATAATAAATGTTTATTTTTGAGAGAGAGAATCCCGAGTCTGAAGTGAGACTTGAACCCACAAATCAGAGATCTTGACCTGAGCTGAAACTGATCATCAGACGCTTAACTGATTGAGCCACCCAGGCACCTCTATCATAGCTATTTTCTTGAATAATAAAGTCTACCCTTTTCTGTCCAGGTCAAGTCCAGTAGTACATATAAAGGTCTACCTTACATGTAGAGTCCCTTTTAGTTCTTGAGTTGAACAGCCTCGAAAGCTAGGTGGCATATAGGAAAACAGGAAAGAGTTTTAGGACACATATGTGGTCTTTATTTGATTTTTTTAGTTTTGTTTACAAGATGGTACAGATTTATTATAGAGAAGTACAGGTATAAAGAAAAAAGCAAAAAAAAAAAAAATCTCATCACTTTAAGACCACTAATATTTTGGTAAGTTTCTAGGCTTTTTCCAGGAATTGAAATATATAATTTTACAGACATGAAGCTCATATCATCTGTGATACTTTATAAAAAATGTGTCTTAGAAATCCATTTATGTTGATAGGTGTACTGACTTTTTAAAAGATGCTTTATTTTTTAGAAGTAAAATTCTGTTGTGGTTAAGATGTTTTTGGATGTTGTAATTTTCCATTATAGGTGATAGACCTACGGAAAAGGTGTCTCAAATATCTGGATTCTATGGGACAAAAGGGCCACAGGATTTGTGAGATTCTTCTGTAAGTAAAGGCTGAAAAACTTCACTGTTGGGTCATTATGCTCTTGTTAGGTGTTCTATCTAATCCTAGGAGGCTCCGTTAGACGGTAGTCCAACTTGAATTCATCTCCTTGTCAAAAAAGAACCCAGTATCTGATCTTAACTGAGAAGTTTTATTTAGTAGCATCATTAGAAATAAGTTTATCATGTGTTATACAATATATCTTATTAGAATCCTGTTTTGAATTACGTTTCTTTGGGATTAATACATTATTCTGAATGTTCTAAATAACTGTTGGCTAAGGAGTCTTTACTATTATTATTTTTTATTTGAGAGAGAGAGAGAGAGAGAGAGAGAGAGAGAGCGCGCGCGCGCACCAGTGAGGGGGAGGGGAAGAGGGAGAAACAGAGAATCTTAAGCAGGCTCCGTGCTCAGCGTGGACCCCGACAGGGGCTCAGTCCCATGACCCTGGGATCAGGGCCTGAGCTGGAATCACGGGTCGGACACTCAGCTGACTGAGCCGCCCAGGTGCCCCTACCTAGAGAGTCTTATTCCTCTAATTCTTAAACGCAGTCACGTCCCTGTGCTTTCCATGCTGGTTGGGTTTATCTTGGAACCAAGAGGTAACTTTTAAATGACAGCATATGGATATGGTGTGTAGGCAAAGTTTCAAACAGTAATTGCTAGAAACCTGCCTTTAAAACACAGCCACGTCCTCGCCGTGTAAAGTGGTGGCACGATTTTCACAGCGAGGAAGTCGTTTGGTAAGAGCAGTCTATTTTGAACCCCTTCCGCTCACCAGAAGCAAATGGGGTTTCTTGTTTCTAATTTTAGTAAAGACACTTGGGTAATTTTCATAAGGACACTTAAGTAAGGAGCCTCTTAAAAGAATGACAAGAAAATTTGTTATTAGCAACCATTCAATTCTCTCTTTTTCAATATTGTTTTAGTGTAAAAGATCCTTTTTTATTTATAGGTATTTATCTTGAATAGAAAGTTTAAAGAGAAAAAAGATTAAAAAATCAGAAGATACACCAGATTTTTTATAATGCAGTTATTTCCATTTAGTCTTTTCTGTTTAGGATGTATATAAAATGTGCATACATACACACGTGCACATACACATCACATACATAGAAACGTTCTTATGGAAATCAGACAGCAAAGTAAGCTGCTTACAGCAAATTACAAAATAAAAAAGCATACTTGTTTTACATTCACTCTTCTCCCTCCCTCCTCCTCCCTCCTGTCGGTATCTGAGGCCCTCTCCCTTCCCGATGCTCCTAGTTCAGCTTTTCTCAACGTTTTTTTTTGCATTATTAGCTCCCCTGCCCAGAGAAAAATTTAACTTAATTTCTTTATGACAAGAGAAAATAGTGCCAAGGAATAAGACTTTTTGTTTTATTGGGTTTTGAGGGCTACGAACCATTGAGGTATCTTAAGATGTTTGCCTTCCAAGACCCAGTTTCCACCCCTGGGGGCTGGGATTGCTCCGGCCGAGATTGCATGCCCAGCGTGGCCCGTGCTTGCTGGTTCGCTGGACGTGCGGGTGCGGAGGGGAGTCCAGGCGCCTGGGTGAGTTTGATAACCCTTGGGAGATCTGGATAAAAGTAAATCACTCTTTTTTTTGTAAATAGTTTTTTTAATGTTTATTTATTTTGAGAGAGAGTGCGTGTGTGTGAGGAGGAACAGAGAAGGAGCAACCGAATCCCAAGCAGGCTCTGCCCTATTAGCTCAGAGCCTGATGTGGGGCTTGAACCCCCGAACCACAACATCATGACCTGAGATGAGAGCAGGAGTTGGATGCTTAATCAGCTATGCCAGCCAGGCACACCTTAAGTACTCTAAATACTTACAAGTATGTATCTTTTAGGAGCAAGGAAGTTCCCTTACATGATCACAATGTCATGATCACACAAGAAAATTTGCCATCAGTCACATGTCACATAAGGTTCATGTTCTGGTTTCTTCAGGTATGTTTTTTAGCTTTTTCCAAATCCAGGAAGCCAGTCAGGGTTCATACATGGACTTAATGTCTTTTTAGTCTAATTTAAAATAGTCTTCCTTTTTTTGTTTTTCATGGCAATGGCATTTTTTTTTCTTTTTGTTTTTGTTTTGAATCTAGGTCAGTTGTCGTGTTTTATATCTACTTGTTTATAATCGACATATAGTTGACAATGTTACAGTAGTTTTAGGTGCATAGCTTAGTTATTGGACATCTCTGTAGCTATGCTGTGCTCACCACAAGTGGAGGTACCTTCTGTTTTATGTCTTTTCGTTTAGCTTCCAGCATAGTTAACATGCAGTGTTTTATTAGTTTCACGTGTGCAATATAGTCAACCTGTGATACAGCAATTCTAGAACATTACTTTGTGCACATTATGATACAGGTACTCTTAATCCCCTTCACCCATCCCCCCACATTTTATGTTCATTGTTAACTGAGAAAAAGCAAGTTGTAAAATGAAATCCTTTTAAAAACAGGATAAAATGGGGGCGCCTGGGTGGCTCAGTCGGTTGAGTGTCTGGCTTCAGCTCAGGTCATGATCTCACAGTCCGTGGGTTCGAGCCGCTCATCGGGCTCTGTGCTGACAGCTCAGAGCCTGGAGCCTGCTTCGGATTCTCTGTCTCCGTCTCTCTCTGACCCTCCCCTGCTTGTGCTGTCTCTCCCTGTCTCTCAAAAATAAATAAAAAACACTAAAAAAAAAAAGTAGGATAAAATATATGTTTTTACATTGTGTGGTAGGAATGGAGAGCTAGAAGAATACACAGCAAACTATTAATAGTAATTACTTCTGGAGTGGCTATTATAAGGTCTTTCGCATATAACATTTTACAGGTTTTAATTTTCTAAAGCATGTATATAGTTTTTATAAGCAGAAAAAACTTCAATTTAAAAACCAAAAGCAATCACATTTTTAAAAAGCTTGGTAATCATAATGGTAAGTCTCCACAGGGATTCATCAATATTTCTTTCTTGTTTTTTAGTCAGTATTTACAGGATGAAAGTAAGACCAAAAGAAATATTGATCTAAATCTTTTAGAGTGGACCCACTACAGCATGAAGCCACATGTAAGTAATGATCGTCTGCATCTGAAATACTTTGTTGCATTTACTGAGAGACCCTATTATGTAGACTTGACTTCCTTCCTCCCCTCACTCATACCCTTAGGCATGCATTCTCCTTAAGTGTACTCTTAAGAATTAAGTACTTCTAAATCTTTAGAAAGGCAACATGTAACCAAGATGTCTGCTTCTTAGCCTTTATTTCTTGTTTAAATTTGTAAATGTTAACTGCATGCTAGCATGTTTCTCAGAAAAGCGAATAGGTTAAAGTCAGCTACTTTTCTTGGTTGGTGCTAATGAAAGTTTAAAGTTCTTGTTACTTACCTGAGAATTTTGTTTATTTAGATCTTAAGGGTCCCATGCTACAGGTCCTCAAAAGAGTCAAATATGCCATTTGTGAATATGCTTTGTATTATACTTGCCAGATTTGAATCTCATTCAGGGTTTGAGAATGCATGCATTTTGAGTCCCAATGGTTTCTTTTGAAAGTAAGCCACATGAATTCGATTGTAGCCCTCACCTGTGTGTAATGCCTCCCCTATCCCACAGGATTTTCCTTTCTAAGCTGAATAATTAGAAGGTTGAGCTTTGAAATTTCCTAAGGAGAGTCTGTTAGGACGGACGCCATGTTCCGGTGTGGGGAACGTGATACTTTGTATATGGAAGTCCATGGTTTTCTCCACTCAGTGAGCTGCTGTGCTCAGGAGAAAAGCATGAGCTGCCTACCATGTGTGTGGGTGTTGCACACGTTCAAACAGTCTTTCCTTTTTTCACAGTAATCATCTGTGTATCTTTGAAGAAAAATTGAGCTGTTGTCATCTAGGATGTTTTCCAGCTGGGGTTTCAGACTCTTGTATTCATAATGTTTTGTGCTCCACGGGCAAGGTCTGGCCAAGGTCAGGGTAGCAGAGGCCCCGGGAATGTGTGAATCCACCTCATGTAGGCTGGTTTGTGAGCGCTTGTGCGGGAAGCTGTGCTCTTGCCTCAGGACAAAACTGAGCCCCAGAGCAAGATCCTGATTCCTTAGAGCCTGTCAAGAAGCTTTTTTCTTTCTCCTGCTTGTAGCTGTGCGGGTTGAAAGTTGTCATTGTCCTGGCTAGAGAAGAGAAGTTAAAGCCTGCAGTCCTCAAGTAGGTTCTTTATATTGTAAGCGTGTTTCTGATTGTGCCACATTTAGCCCTTTTCAGAAGTTACAAAGCGCTTCTGAAACCGTACTGACTAGAATTCCTGTTCCTAGTGGTAAACTTTCTTTCAGTTTGGTTTCTTAATATGAGAGCGGAGAGAAGGAATTCTCACTTTTGTTTCTTTTTTTTTTTCTTTCTGAAAAAATATTTTCTGTGGGGGTCATATACTTACTCCATGTCATGGTTAGGGTTTTTATGTGACATAATGACTCTTGTTTGTGTAGTACCTTTAACATACCCCTTTATAATATTTTATCCACAGTAATATTTATAAGAAGTTAAAGGAGTTTGTGATGAAATTTTATATCCTTTTATCTTTTTTCTCTTTTCTCATAATTTTAGGAGATTCCTCAACAGTTAAATGGGAGTGATTGTGGAATGTTTACTTGTAAATATGCAGATTATATCTCTAGGGACAAACCTATCACATTCACTCAGGTGAGTGAAGAGCCCTCCTCACCCACTTGTTACTAAACAAGATAAACTGAGAGCACATTCCCAGCGCCTGGTGCACAGGAAGGGCTTCATAATGGTAGCTGTGCCACTATCGGTGGTGCTGTGACCCTTGGCCAGGGCCCTGCTCTTGCTGGTATCAGGTTTGGCACTGCCACTGCCTTTACGTTTAGTCTTTGGTGACCAGTGAGACAACGTGCATATGTCTGAACTCTAGAGTTCACTAGCTCCTGAGTGTCACGGATATATCCGTAGCCAGAGCGGGAGGTATGTGAGAATACGTCACCGCCCGGGGAGCGCAGGCCTGGTGAGGACGTGAGCCCCAGGCGTAAGCCAGAGCTGCAAGCGCTGCCTTCCCTTCTGTGCTGGGTATTTGGGGTTCTCCACGCCTCTCTCTGGGTGGGCATTAGAGTGTGTTGGGACCTCTTGAGAATTTATTCGTCATAGTGGATTCTCAGCCTTTTTGTAACTAAAGACAAACCCCCTTTAAAATACATTTTTCCTAAACAGACCTCACTTTGATAAATATCATCTACCAGACTGTACTTATTGAATAGGACTAATCACCCTATTCCACGCTTTTACGGCTCCCATGTGGAATTAAAACAATTCTAGTCTAAAATAAAGGCACTTAGTTTTAGTGGTTTTACTAAGGATAAATGTGTAATATTTTAATACATGTTTTGAGCTATGTAAAATAATTTATGCATCCGTGTGTTAAGACATTCTAGGCCCCACCAGGTAGGAATCACTAGTGTATAATAAAGTGGTATATTCATCTTCTTACAATGAGACAGATGGAGTACCTTAGGGTGTGAACTTCTGATCTCACCAGAAAGAGGACCGTAGCTCAGTTACAGGTGGTTTTGGATTCCTCTGTGTGCTGCTGCTTTGAAAATGGGCTCCTGGAGTGATTATCTTAAAGCAAAATACTATATTAAGCAAAGCATTTTCTTCATTGGTGCTTCTAAATACAAGGAATTATTTGCTTTCTGAACCTGCTGACATGAAGTATGAAGGGCAGGAGATGCCATTTGAACAGAATTGGCAGTGTACAGCGTTGGGTAGAACAGAAAGAAATTTTTGCATGTTTTTTCCTTTATTTAAATAGAGTTCATGTTTTTCTCAAAAAAGCAGATGTTGATTGATTTTAGACTGTTCTGAAAATGTATGTAAGTAGAAAAGTTTGCTATTCTGCCACCACTTGGGTATTTCCATTTTGGTACATGCTTTTGTGTTATGAAGTAGTGGTTGGAGTCTAGGTAGAATTCTGCATCCTGCTCTGATTTTCCTTAACATGTACAAATGCTTATGAGACATGCAATATCACAACAGCGTTATAATCTCCTTTTTTATGGCTTTGTAAGTCTGAACCATGACAGGACAGTCAAGGCTATAGAAAGGACACGGGTTGTTTACCTGGTTACACTTGCAGGTTGTTGACGCTGTGCACGGTAGTGTGTAACGTGCGTGTGGTTTGTGGGTCCTCTGCAGCACCAGATGCCTCTCTTCCGGAAGAAGATGGTGTGGGAAATCCTTCATCAGCAGTTGCTGTGAGAATGCCCCGCCCGGTCCCTCCAGCTGCTGGTGGCTCTTTCGTGGAGGACGGATGTTTCCATATACCTCATGCATCGTGGGTTCAGCATCCCCGCATCGCCCCCGCTGGCTCACAGGTACTGGGCTGTAGGACGCGCACGCAGGCCTCTCCCTGTGCCCTGGTCCCGACTTGGCGCGTGGAGGTCCTGCCTGCCACCCCGTGTGTGAGCCTGTGCCTGCTCAGAGCCCTGGACTATTCAACCCACACGAGAACAAACGCTAATTATTATTTTTTTTTAAGATTTTTTTTCCCTATGAATGTGGGAAATGCAGGATTTATTCTATGATTTGTTTTTTGTGTGTTTGTTCACATGTGTTCATTCGCTCACTCATTTGCAAACATGATGGACAGTGGCTGTTTGCTGCTGCTCCACAGTTAACTCTGAATTACCTGTTTGAACTATTTATTTTTGAAAGGAATGTTAATCAAGCCCCACTCCCAGCTGAAGATCAAGAGGGGAATCAGTGAGGGGAGGAAGGCAGTGTTATTTAACTTCTCTGTGGCTGGAGCTGAAACTGCCAACTTGAAGTGGGAGCTCTTGTTCTTGAGGCTTGAACTTGCCGGAGAAGCGCCTGGTGTAGGGCTCTCATTGCCTTTCAGAGAAGTCTGACATGAAGGCATTGGCCTGGGGGCTTGGAAAAGTGGAACTGTGGCCTTGGAACTCTGGCCATCCAGGCGTCTTCAGAAGAGTGTCGTGGTCATCCTAAAGAGACTGCTCTTTCTGGAAATGAGCTGACTTGGCTACTTTTAAAACTGGATTTGAAGTAACTAGAAACCCTAAATCTTCCTATTCATCCCAGATCTGGTTGAGTATAAACCTCAGAATTGTAAGGGCTGGCCTGGGCTGTTTATTTCAAGAGATACTATTCAACGTAAAAGCTATTTTTCCTCAAAGTTTTTTTTTCTATATATAAAGCTGAAATTAAGTTTTGTACTCATTAGGATTTACCTCCCCCCCATTCCACCCCCACGGAAATTTGGAAGAAAATTTAGTACTTGGCTGTGAGGCTGCCAGTTATACAATAATCTATTTTGCATATGAAAGTTTGTATTCAACTTTTTTGTTCATTAAAAACTTTCCAGTGGTTATGCATTTTTAATTTCAGAAAGTTTAGAGTTGGTCAGAACATATTTTGCAAGATCTAGTGCCTAGTGTTGCTTTTCCGATGTAATAAAGGTTGTCTGGCAGAACCTGAAAAGCATATGCTGAGATGATTTCTAGCCCTTTCCTTCCTGGAACCTCCCAGACTTGCCGTGGTGCACAAAAGCAGGGGGTAAAAGCAGGAGAATTGGCCACGTGTTCACCGCGAAGCCACGTGTCTGGAGGGCACGGCCGCCGGTGGCACAGGCAGGGTCCGGTAGCTGGTTTCTCTTGAGACGCGTGGAAGTCTTGGCACAGGACCCGGGGCCGCACTGAGCGTGTGCGGCCGTGTGCTCGAGGGTGATGGAGCGTGGGCGGCTGGCCGGGCTCCCTCACGCCTGGGCCGCGCAGAGCCCCTGTCTGAGGCTGCGGGGCCTTCCGGTGAGTCTTGGGGTCAGGCGGCCGGCGCAGCCAGAGCGCCGAGGGATTGGCTGGTCCGCGTTAATATGAAAAACCTGGTGCCCGCGTGGCTCTCGTAGGTTTCACCTGAGGATTTAGTACCTTTGTTAGGATCTGTTCCGTGTCGGGTGTATCCTGTGAGGAGCGGCGGCTGGTATTGTTCCCCGGGGAGTGACCGGTCGTGTTACACGAGTGTCCCAGGGGCTTCTTGGAGCACCTTTCACGGAGCTTTCCCCTGACGTGTACTCTACAGGATGGCTCTGAATCTCCCAGGGCATCGTGAGATCCGTGAGAGCAGAGTGTTAGGTGAGAGAACAGCATTCTAGTTTACCCCGAGTTCCTGGATTTAACATGAGATCCCACAGGCCGTGCTTCTCTAGCCACTGACCTGTCTCTCTCGGTGCAGAGAAACTCGTTGGTAATAGAATTCTTATATCTAGACAGTTGATGAGAAAAGCAGTCAGGTGATAAAATCAACAGCTGATCTTACCGGTAGCAAATTATCAACATTAAAGCCAATGACATGTATATATTTTAAACTGCGGTAGTTTGGGGATCTGAAAGAAAGGTAGAGTGGACCCGTCTTCTTTTTTAGTAGGTGGTCTCTCCTAAAGATTGGTAGAGATGAAAAGAGAAAAACACAAAAACTATGTATGGGTAAGCATCTTTTCCATGCTTGACTTTACCAGAGCTGGGTTGTGGTGGGAGGGACACGGACCTGGGGAATTTGGAAGATGTTCTGGAGAGCCCTGTAGTCTACCTCAGTTGCCTAAGACTGGTAGAACTTCTGATCTTTCCCTCCTCTGAAATCCTAAGCACAACTTGAGGAATGGATGTGGGATGGTGGATGTTTGCCTGCCTGTCAGGAGTTGCTGGGTGCTGGGACTAGGTGTGGGTGTGAGAGAGTGTGTCCTTGGAGATCTATTGAACCTCAGATGCAAATAAGAGAGAAATTTAGGTCTGTAATAATATTAGTACTATAGTTAAGTTACATAGTTTAAATTGGCTTTTGTGAACTAATTGGGACTCTGATCTCTAGCTACATTGAGGAAAAACTCTAAGCACCCAATATTCAGACAAACTTTTGGTACTTGTTTGTAGCTGGCTGTATTTCTTTGATAACTTCTTCCTTTAGGTCACCTAACATACAAGGAACAGGTATTGATTTTATCTACTTACGAACAGATAAATAGGTATTAATTTCATCACATCAGTAGGTGTTGATTTTATCTTAAATACCAATAAATTCATGTCTTTGATTCAGTGGCTTTCAATTTTCCTTACTGCACAAAATTTTTTGGAATTTTTTTATTGTGACCAGTACACACATATAATTACATATTTGTTATGTGATTATATGTGGACATAAAAGTTCCACAAAAACATTACCTTACTAAACTCTAGTTTTATTTCAGTTTCTAAGAAAGTGTAGGTTGTCACCACCAAGCTGCTTTCTTAACACCTGACAGAAACCAGTTTAAACTTTTTTTTTAATGTTTTATTTATTTTTGATACAGAGAGACACACAGCATGAGAGGGGGAGGGGCAGAGAGAGAAGGAGACACAAGACAGGAAACGGGTTCCAGGCTCTGAGCTAGCCTCCAGCACAGAGCCCGATGCGGGGCTCGACCCACGAATGTGAGATCTGACCTGAGCCGAAGGCGGAGGCTCAACCGACTGAGCCACTCAGGCGCCCCCAGAAACCCAGTTTAAAAAACATAGCTCTAAGTCACCTGACAGCAGGATGCTAATTATGTTTAAAACTATAGAGCTTGAGACCACAAAAATATGATAAATGTGGGACTGTTTTGAGATGAATCAATCTAAATCTAGGAAAAATCAGCGAGAAGATTTTAGACTCTTAATGTAGGTAAATAGTCCTTGTTCTTCAGGTTTGTACATTGGCATTTCCTAAAATATGTTAAATACAAGTCCTGTTACTTCTTTGTCGGATGTAAAAGGTTCTCTGGCCCAATGAACGTGTGTGACCCATTTCTTTTTCTCCTGAAATGCATAGCAAGCAGATGAATGTCTTAACCTCACATTTCTGAAAACTTGGACATTGAACCCGTCTTTGTGCGACACATTTGGAACTGTTCTGTCGAACACACTTTGGAAAGTGCCAGAAGTAACATAAAGCTCTTAGAAGAATATACTTCAACAATAGATTGGGCAAGGGAAGCACGCCCCGCCCCCCACAGCTGCCTCCTTAGCACATAATGGTGATCATCAAGTCTGTAGCCACACTCCTGTTTTCCCTTAATTGTATCGATAATAGATAGTCATAGTAGGAGAAAAATGCTGATAAAAGGTGAAGAGTAAGAATTCTGCAAACTCACACGTCAGAGTTAACTGAATATTAACATTTTGGTATATATCCTGGCCTTTGGTATATTGCCCCTTCTGATATGTGTAAATAAGTGTGTGAGTTGTACATGTTCACACATGTATATATTTTTTGTTAATAAATAATGGAATCATACTATATATGTCTATATATATGACAAATACTATATTATATATGGCTATATATACTATCACCCCTTTCCTACTTAATTTATCTTGAACATATTTTCATGTCAATAAATATTGACATGTGAACTATTACCTGTGACTTACTTTCTGTGGCAAAAGATGATTAAGTTAAAGGGCTTGAGAAAAGGGATTTATCTTGGATTACCCTGAGCCCTAAGTACAATCAGAGGCCTTAAAAGAGACTTTTTAAAATAATGTTTAATTTTGAGACAGTGCTAGAACCCAAGCAGGGGAGGGGCAGAGAGAGGGAGACACAGACTCTGAAAAAGGCTCCAGGTTCTGAGCTGTCAGCACAGAGCCGGACGCAGGGGTCAAACACTCACGAGTTGTGAGATCATGACCTGAATTGAAGTCGGACACTTAACCAACTAAGCCACCCAGGCACCCCAAGGGACTGAGTTTTGAGACAGAAGAGGAGGTATTAAAATGGGCCTAGGCAGTTTTTTTTTAATGTTTTATTTATTTTTAATACAGAGAGAGACAGAGCACAAGAGGGGGAGGGGCAGAGAGAGAAGGAGACACAGAACAGGAAGCAGGCTCCAGGCTCTGAGCTAGCCGTCAGCACAGAGCCTGACGCGGGGCTCGAACCCACGAACGTTAGATCTGACCTGAGCCGAAGCCGGAGGCTTAACCGACTGAGCCACCCAGGCGCCCCGGCAGTTTTTATATTTTATACCCAGTTTTGTGGGAAAAAATTTTGTTTAGACATATCTAATACAAAATCTTGAAAAAGATGCCAAGGGTTAATAATAATGATGGTCTGGACAGGCTGTTAGTTTCTACTTTTAAACCTGTTTTTGGAATTTAAAACAAAAAGGCTATATAAGACTACAGAAGCCTCTAGAGACTGAGGTGATGCTACCACAAGCCCAGGAAGCCTGGAGCCACCGAAGCTGGTAAGAGCCTTCTGCAGAACAATGCCCGGCTGACACCTGGCTTTTGGACTTCTGACTCCAGAACTGTGAGAGAATAAGTTCCTGTTTTAATCAGTCAAATTTGTCGTAGTTACAATGGTATCAGAAATCTAATGCAGCTTCCAGATGTGTATAAATGGTCTTAGATTATGATAGCTCTTGAGACTCTTACTCAACAATAGTCTCCCTCCTTGTACTATTATTTGAGAAACCGGTTTTCCTGTGGAAGATCCCATATTCCAGATTTGGCTTATAGCTCCTTGGTGGTGTTTATTTCCTGCAGTGCTTGTATTTCATATGAACTGGTTAAGTTTAACCTGGAGGGCTGATTGGATTCAGGCTGAATTAGGTGAGGACACTTCATTAGTGCCCCGTTGGACTGCATCTGATGGCACAAAATGTCTGGTGCTTAGTGGTGCTGAGATTGTGAGCTGGAAGGGTTCCTGTCCATCTTTCTCCTCTTGGTTTTAAGTTTTACTGATGACCCATTATTTCTTTAAGAGGCCCAAAATGGTACTTTTCAAATTCTATCATTGCCTCTGTGTTCACTGAATTCTTCAATTCTTCTGTAAAGGAAATTTATTGACTATCTGGTTACCCTCAGATGCATTTCATACAGGAGAAAATATATCATGTTTTGACTCATTATTACTCTTTGGTGTTCAAATCGCCTTATTTTAGATTTCAGTGTCCTTGTGTCAGAATCCCCCAAGTCTGATTGTGATGGCTTCCTTGCTTAACTGGTATGACAGAGGCTCATCTTACCCATCTCCTGCTCTGTACGCGGAATTGGCCATTTATCGGAGGATTTCTTTTAGTGAGAAACGTTAGGGACCAGAATTTGGGCACTATTAATGCTGATTACTACTGGGTTAACTTCTGTTTCTAGGCCTTTACAAGAGACACACTAGAAAATACTTTTTCTTCAAAGTAAAAACTGTTTTACTGATTTCCAATTCCAAGGTAAGAGTCTAAGATTTTTCTTGATTTTATGTAGTAATCTTGAAAATCTTGGTTGCTAACAACATCAACATAACTGTTCTACCCATAGTGTGCTTACAATAACTTCAAAGTATCTATACCAGCATAACAACTATCTAGGCCACTAAATACAGTTTAAGATTTCTTTGCAATTCTTTTTTTTTAGGCCATGTCTCACCGGAGATTCACAGTGAAAATATTCTCTTAAAATCACTTATTTTTTTTTCCTAGTAATTATGCACTCAACTCAATACACAGTTGGGTTCATTTGTTCTTGGTGTTTAGGGATTGCTTTTTGCTTTGTTTTTTAATTAAAAACAAACAGTCCAAGAATAAAACTATGCACCAAGATACATTCACAGTTTACTTGCCTCACCCTGTTCACTTTCCTTGTCCAGATAACTTGTTAGCTTTCTTTTTTTCTTTAAGTAGGCTTCACACCCAGCACAGAGACCAATACAGGGCTTGAACTCATGACCTTGAGATCAAGATCTGAGCTGAGATCAAGAGTCGGATGCAATTAATTGACTGAGCCTTTAGATAATCCAGGTGCCTTTAGATAACCTGTCATCTTTTAATCTTCTGGTTCTTTTGAAAATATAGCTAGACATATGCATTCATATTTCTTTCCTTTTTTACACTAGTAACAAGTAGAGATACTATGTTAAAAACACTTATGCTTGGGGTGCCTGAGTGGCTCAGTTGGTTAAGCATCCAGTTCTTGATTTTGGCTTAGGTCATGATCTTACAGTTCCCAGGAGTTCGAGCTCCACATCAGGCTCTGCACTGACAGCATGGAGCCTGCTTGGGATTCTCTCTCTCTCTCTCTCTCTCTCTCTCTCTCTCTCCCCCCCCTCTTTCTCTTTCTCTTCCTCCCTCCCTCCCTCTCTCTCTCTCCCCCTCTCCCCTTCCCCTGCTGTCTCTGTCTCTCAAAACAAATAAAACATTAAAAAACCACATGCCTGATTTTTCAAAAAACCTCATTTTACAAAATAAGTTACTCATTCTTAAGTTTTTTATAGCTTCATAATCATTGTTTCAGGAGGCTATGCTTCATGATGGATGTTTATTTAGGCTGTCAATCTTTTCGTTGCAAATAATACTGCAATGTACGTACCTTGTGCATGCTACTTTCTGTTCTTGCTAACCTGTCTTTGGGATAGAGTCCTAGAGGTGGAATTGCGGGCTCAAATACCTAGCATATGGAATTTACCAAATGTCCTCCCTCAGGGGTAGGTAGCGCCTCACAGTCATACGTGTGAAGCCTCAAATATTTCATATTTGCAAAAAGGGAATGTCAACCCCCTCCTTGCAGTCTGGCCAGCCAGCAGAGAGCCCATGGGGGAGGTCGTGGAGGTAGTTTTCAGTGGGTCCAGATCTTGTGCTCAGTCATGTGTCCACACGGCCTGCCGGGGACGGGAGACCAGGAGACAGTGGGGTTGGGTGCTGAGGAGGAATCCATGGAATTTGGTTCTACCGCCAGCACCCTGCCACAATGAGCAGTTCTGTACCGTTTATGACACTTTTGGCTCTACCCCCTCTTTCCTCATATATATTTCATACATTTTTGGTCTTTGTTAACATAGTAAGTTTTGGGATTTTATTCTTACTATGTTTTTCTGCCTCTTCAAGGGTAATGTTGATACTGAAATTCAGTTTTAAACTTAGTTATAATTGTAGATTTACAACAATTTAAGCATTTCTAGCTTAATTGGTTTCAATGCTGTCTTTTTTCAAAGACACAGGAATTTTCTTATCTGAACCCCTGCAAATAGAATTTTTTTGAAGTTTTCACACTTGAAAGATGACTGGGTATTCAAATTCTTGTTACAGTCCTTTTTCTTCTCAAAACATGCATTCTGGCACTGTAGTGGAGCAGAGGTGGCCGAAACTAGCTTGAGTCTTGCTTGTTATTTTATTTTGTAAATCATTTTGGGGGGGGGTGTTTGTATCCTATTAGAGTTTAAATACTATCCAAAAAATTTGCCACAAGCCATCTAGGTCTAAATCTCTGTCCTTGGTTGTATGAAGATTGTGGTTTGTTGCTATAACAAAGGGCATAAAATAGCAGTAGCTTGAAAACCATAGTTTTCCCTCTCAGGTACCGATTCGAGCCTCAGCCCTCCAGTCAGATGTAGCAGCGTCATAATGTCCAGAGTTTCCCTTCACACCTGGCTTCCGCCTTGCGTTTTAAGGTGGCCTTTCCGGCTCTCACGCTGCTCTCACCGCCACGTCTGCATGCGGCCCGGGGGGGAAGGGGGAGTGGTGGGTGCATCCTGGACATGGCAGGTATGCATTTTTCCTATCTTTTAAAAAAGCAGTTCCATGAAACTAGAACATGCCAGGCACTGAATGCCGTATATATAAAGTACACAGAAATGCAATGGTTCATATAGCTTATAATTATTGTCAGTTTCCCTTTGCTTTTTGTTTAGTTGGCTTTTTGTCTGTTTTTTTTGGTGCTCTTTTCATCAGTTTTGATATTTAACTGATTGAGCCACCCAGGAACCTGATCATCTTTGATATTTAATGAGAAACCATGAGAAGGAACATTGATGGCTGGTGACCAGAAGCCATCAAAAAAAAATCTTTTTAAATGTCCTTCAGGATGGCCCTGGGTAATGCTGAGCTCTGCCCCCCCCCCCCCCCCCGCCCCTTGCGGTCTTTGAGCAAGGCCTGCCCTGCCCCCCCCCCCCCCCCCCCGTTACTGTGACGCCTGAAGGCGGGTGATGCAGGAGCCGGGTTGTGTTCCTCCACAAGAGGTGATGAAGAGCTGAGAGGAAGCAAGTCCTAGAGGTAAAGGGTGGAGGACTGGAGCCGGGAGGAGGGAGGGCCAGGCAGTGGCTTGCAGACCGTAGGAAGGTTGTTTCGAGGAACGTGGAGCAGGCCCTGTGTGTGGGTGGTTACAGGGAGCAGATTTCTGATCATGGAGGAAGAGCTGTGAGGGGCCAAGCAAAGGCGGACCCGCCTGCTGCCCCCTCCCCCGTGGTGCCCTCAGCTATTAGACAGATTTGAGGATTTTCTATGACTCATGTTCCATATTAGTCAAGAGGGGTGAGTGATCTCGAAGGTCCTTTGCCATGACTGCTGTTCTGTGAATCCAGGGTTAAAGGATAGGTTTTACTGACCTCATGGAGGGTGACTGGAAGCAGTTTCGTAACTATGGGAGCAGCAGGGACATTCATGAGTCATAGAAGTCACTGAATCTTTCATATTGGAAACTGTTGAAATTACAGATAAACTGAGATAGGGATCAGACTTAGTGTTTAGTTTTTTATTCACAGTTTGATCACTAGAGGCTATTGGAGGCAAATGAGTATACTCACTTTACAGTCAGCCATATCTGAGAGATTAGAGGCAGTGCCCTAAAATGAGAACAAACCAAGTGCTTGGATAGGTCACTGAATCACTGCTTTCACAGGGGTACTGAGATCAAGGTAGAATACAATTTTGTTCTGTGAGGTATTCTGCTCATGTCTGCTGCTTCTGAGAAAGGAGGAGTTATTAAGAGCAATCTCAGCTTCTAGAAAGACAGTGACTTTGTGGCTGATGTGAGCTAGAATAGATGTGAGCATATGGGGAAAGTCTTAAATTTCAATCCAGCATCATCTTAAGGGGAATGTAGCGAGGAAATGAAAGGCAGTGGTGACAACTGACAGTAAACACTGGGAGAATGTGGTAGGGTCACTAGACACTCGTGCTTAGCAGGCCAAAGAAACCTCCAGTTGGCTTTAAGACAGAGATCTAGATGTGCGCACATCCAGGCTAGGCTAGTCTCTCAAAATACACTTTTCATTAATTGTTAGCCTGGGCCCACCTCTGTTGCCTGCACCCTTCCCTGGGGACGTAGGAATAAGACGAAGCCAAATTCTTTTCATACTCTTTACATCGTCGTCCCACCTCTGCTTAATCACAGAGTCGCTCACATCCTCACAGGTGCCAGGTTATCCCCTTAGCAGTCTGTTTTCTCTCCTCTTCTCACACTTTGTCCTGTCAAGATGCCTTCCTTCTGTCCTGGACTAATCACCTCCTTCAAGTCTTTGTTGACTGGACTCCTCTGCTAATTTGCAACCAACCTCTGTCCTCCTTCTTTTCCAGAGCTCCATATTGGAGGAAATGAGCCCCTAGAAGCCTAGAGGGAAATTTAGCCAGGGCAGAAGGGATGTTTGGGGCTACTCAGCCGGTCTAGGGAGATGCTAGTACCTTGAAAATCACTGTGGGTCATGGGTTTTAAAGAGTTTCGATTCAAGGGAATAGGCATTTTTTGAGTGCAGGCTACTGAAGAAAAGCCTCTGTTAACTAAGTCTCCATTTAACAACTGTCCTTTATTTTGTGTAAAATCACACAATTCTGGGATGTCAGGACTCTTGTCAAGCAGGAAGTCTGGGATTCATAGAGGAAATGGATACAAAGTTTCCAACAGTCTGAGCTCACGAGCATTTAATCAGAGTCCAGTGCGCCCAAAGCGGTTACTTACAGGAAGATGGGACGAGCACTGGGGTTGTCATATGGGTTGTGGGGAGAACATCTTTGCTTAGGAACCAGACCAGCTGTCTCCTTCCTGCCTTCTGCCTTCCATGTGACCTCCCCTTCACTTCTATAAGCCCAGGACAACTCCTGGGGGCCCTGTAGCACGGCAGGGCAGGGCAGGGCAGGCATCACCTCAGCACTTTCTTCCCTTTCTCTTACGTGTTCAGGGACAATGATTGTGCAGACAGGCAGTTTAGGAGCTAGAGTTAAACTTCAGATTCTGCCACCTGCAACCTGAGAGGTAGAGCTAAGAATGCATTCTGGAGGCTCCTGTGTCTTCTCTCATCCTGATTTCTCATCTTGACAGATTGGTTACCAGGCCTGTGGGCCTATATTTAAAGTCCTTTGAATGTACTGTTTCTCTGTTCATCCTAACGAAGACCCCTCAAACCAGAGCACAGCTTTCAGAAATAACCCCGTGGTTTTCTCAAACTGTCAACCTGTGGTCAATTTCTCCCTCTGGGAGGGCAGTGGGCTGGAGTCCAAAACAGAGGAGGAGGAGTGGGGGAGCCCCAGGGCTGGACAGTCTGTCCCTGCCCATATGCACGCCAGCCATAGCAGGGAGAGGGTCAGCTGACATTGACCTGCTGGAAAGTTTAAAAGTACAAACAGCATCACAGACATTGGAATGATGAGAAAATGAGGAATGGGGATGGCCCATCAGTGAGGAACAAAAAATTTTATGTGATTCCAGAGCCTTTGCAGTTGGTTAGAAGGGGAGTGTGGCCATTCTGCAATCCCATCAGCTCCCCTCCATCTGTCCTTGCTGTGCCCTGAACAAGCACCCCAAAAAGCCTGGCTGACCACCTCTGGCAGTCAGGTTTCACCTCAGCTCCTCAGACTGCTTGGACTTCTATCGGGTCTCTAGTACAGACCACACAGGTCTAGGAACGAAGGCTCATAAATGGAGCAGGGCCATTCTCGTCCACCTTTTCCACAACACATTCATGGGAGTGTCCAGTACCGCACGTGCCCCGCCCCCCCGCCCTCCAGTCCAAGGTTGCCCCTGCCTGTGTCTGACCCCCTGGAATATTTACAATTTGGGCTTCTGGGGAGGAATGACTACCTCCTTCCCTTAAATTGTCAGCCATATTATGCCCTTGCACTCCCACACATAAAATTTAATTCTTTCCTGGCCAGGCTTACAGTTTCCTAAAGCTAGGGGCTGGTCTCACCTACCTTGATATGCAGCCCGTCCGTCCCTCCAGCTCCGTGGCTGTCAACCTCTAGCACACACAGGCATCACCCAGAGGGCTTGCTGAAGCAGACTGAGGGGCCCCTCAGAATTCCTGACTCAAAGTGGACCCCAAGAATCTGCATTTCCAACAAGTTCCCAGGTGATACTGATGCCGCCAGTTGGGGGCCACACTTTGAGCACCACTGACTCAGTTTAGCCTCTTCCAGAAAGCGTCCTGGAGAAACCTGCCGCCTCAGTGCGGCTGCCCGATCCCCTAAGTCCTTCAGAGCTGGAATTTTGCTGACCCCTCGGGGCAGGCAATGCTTAGTGAAATAAGAGACCAAGACACCAGGATCTTGTTAGCTGGATATATTTCATTTTTTTTTGTTTGTTTTTGTTTTTGTCACAGAACACTGTTTGCAGTAGAGGAAACTGGCATTGCAGTCTGGTGGTAAAATGGCTTGTTCACATAAACCAGTACATGTTCATCCTTTAGCGCAAAAAGCCCTAATGGCGCGTACCCTATTGAAATTCAGGACATCTCCAATATTTTCTCTCTCTGTTTTTTTTTTCTTTTTCTTTTTTTTTTAATAAACATTTTCAAGGTTTGTCCAAAAGAAGGCCATATAGGTTCTTGGCTAGCGGAAGACAATTCAGAACAGTTGTTGCACACTTGGACTGTCACCTTCTCCAGGCTGGCAGTTGATATTTTTTTCCAACTCATTTTTATTAAAAAAATAAAAAAATGCTCCAACTATCAGTTTTACAAAATCTCTAAGGGAAACACAAGAGCAAGGTGCTGAGGTAAAAAACACCTGAGGTAGCTTTTTTTGTGTGTTTTTCTCATTTAAAAAAATCTGTAAATTTAACGCCCTGGGCCAACGACCTCGTGTAAATTGCTATTTTCCTCCACTGTTTTTTTTTAAAGAAAGAAATCATTTTGCTGAATATTGATGGCTTATACACCAAAATGTAAAAAGACAAAATACATTCTTTCTTTGTGGAATTTTTCTTTGTTTGGTTGGTTGGTTTGATGGGTTCCTGTTTTCCTCTTCCAAAATGCTAGGACAAGTACCATTGACTCTTGTTCTTTTGAGTAACCAAGTGTAAGTTGAGGCTGGTTTGTGTGTTTCGCTTTTGTTCCTTTTGTGTGATGTGATACTCAGAGCACTGCTTTGCCTGGGGAGTGCGTAGGTACCGGGAATTGAGAAAGAGGGATGAGGGAATTAATGGGGATGGAGAAGAAGGGGAGGGAAAGAAGGTAGGGGAGAGATAAACAGAGAGAGACAGAGAATTATATAGCAGTATGCAAAAAACCAGTTTAAAACCTGTGAAGCAAAGAGAAGTGGGTGCGTGAGCTAGATAGGGATGAAGAGACAGTTTCCTCTTCAGAGAGACGGTATCCCTTCTGTTGACGTGCACAGGCGGTCCAGAACTGCTGTGAGTGTCCTTCCGAGATTCCCCTCGGGTGAATTTTGTGTGGGTGGTCTTGAAGCTCCTTACTAAACCATCAGACCTCCCAAAGAACGACTTGATTCTTTAAAGTCTAGAAAAGCCTGCTTTCTCTTTAAAAAGAAAAAAAAATTAATAATTGATTAAAACTTGGGAGTTAGTTGAGTTATTTGATATATTATTTCTAAAATATATTAACGCTGCAGGCACCCTGTGTCACCCACAGGCCACATATCTTAACATCTTTTCCCTTCTAATATGTACACACATGTACAGAGACAATTTCCACAAAAAGAAAAGGATGTGAATTTTGCTTTGCTTTGAGCACGTTCACCTATGTTAGTTCAACTAAAAGGGATAGCGTGGTAGGAGGTAAGGAGAGATCCGAGTGATGGTGCAGTGGATGGCTGGGAAGCCTGCAGAGGCCCTGGGGGAGGCAGGAGGCCCGGAAGGGGCCTGGTCTGACCTCCCGCCCCCTTCCTGGGCCTGGGGTTCTCAGGGCCTCTGCAGAGTCCCCTGCACCTCCGCAGACTTCTCATTCCTCAGGATGGTCTTTGGTTTGCTCCCGAGCTGGCTGGCTGTGTTTGGTCTCATTCTGTCAGGTGTTGGAAGGGCTACATTCATCCGTTGTTTTGCTGGTGCCTGTGGGAGCCTCACTTGCTGCGCTGTGAGGCGACTCCCTGAGGATATTTCTGCTCCTGCTGTTTCACCTGTTGTACAATTTCCCTGATCTTGCGCTGTGCAGTCTGCAGCAAGGGAGAGGAGGGGACAGGGGAGAAAAAGGAACCCAGTTCTGAGGACAAGCAGTGAGGGTGGGCGAGTGGGGCTGGTACTTGGGGAAAGGCAGTGGGAAGTTCAGAAAACTGTTGTCTACCCGCTACGGCCGTCACTCCAGGGGCCTTTTCCACCTAAAGTAAAGCAGCAGGGTCCCCTTCCCGCCCCCCCGCCCCCCTCGAGGCAGCTGGGTACAGGATAAGGAGGTGGGAACCCGGAAGCTTCCAGGTGGTTGATGGACAGATAAGCCAAGAAGCAGAGCCAGGCAACCAGTGAGGAGGAAGCCTCGTGGAGGTCAGACAGCAGTCCCCTCCCCTCTACACTCAGCAGCCTTCAGGGCTGCCCCACCCACCTTTCTGGAGTCCCTAGGAAGAACATGAGTGTGATGCCAGGAAGGATGGACAAGAAATGGGACAGGGAAGAAGTGAGAAACTGGCCCACGCACTCCACCATGTACAACTAGAGAAAGCACGTGAGCCCACACCTGGCCCCTCACCCCCCGCCCCCCCCAGTCCTCCAGTGCAGGGAGAGCCCTGAGGCTGCACGCCTGTGAGAGCCTGGCAGTTCTCACACATTCCCAGGGCACCCGAGGAACTGGGGTGCAAGGGCAGCAGGGGGGCTGTGGCCAGGGCTCTGACTGTAGGAAGGGGTATGAGAGAGCAGCTGCATGCAAGGGCCTTGCTCACTCAGTCTCCTGCCTCTGGGAGAGCGAGCTGAGCACTCAAAGCTTTAGTGTCAGCCTAGACCCCCTCACTGGTTTAGGGCAAGGACGGGGACTGCCCTATCACCACACCAAGCAACAAAAAGCATCAGAAAGAGGGGTGCCTGGATGGCTCAGTCAGTTAAGCATCTGACTCTTGCTTTCAGTTCAGGTCATGATCTTTTGGTTCATGAGTTCAAGCCATTGTCGGGCTCTGTGCGGATGGTGTGGAGCCTGCTTGGGATTCTCCCTCCCTCCCATCTCTCTCTGCTCCTCCCCTGCATGCAGACACACATACTAGCTCCCTCCCTTAAAATAAATAAACTTAAAAAAAAAAAAAAAGGGATCAAAAAGAACCAGGCTACACGATGCCGAGTCACTGGTCCTTCTGAATGAAAGAGACGCGGCCCTGTGCCCTGATGGGGGATGTCATGGTGAGAGGGGAAGAACAGCAGAGAAACAAAGGTCTCCTGCAATGAGCATGTTTAACTCTTAACAGTGGATTTCTGGCACCCATGCTGGTTCTCAAAACCTTACTGGGGCACCCTGAAATGGGGTCCTTGCCTTGAATGTGGTTGCCACCAGGGGAGCGTGGTGACTGAGGCCTGAGGAGGTGAAAAAGGAAGGGGAGACCTTATACTTTAGCATTTCAGAGGGTTGGAGATGGGCTTGACTTGACTTCGAAGTGCTAGGCCCTTCCTCAAGCGCCCCTGGCATGCCTGGGGGACAGCAGGGGTAAGAAGGTACGGAACAACTTGCCCTGTCCTGTAGGCAGTCCCTCAGGAGCCAGAAAGAGCTTCCATCTGTGCATGGGGGGTGGTGGGGTGGGGAGTGTGTGCAGGGCATGGCCAACCTGACAGGCCTCCAGTAGCTCAGAACCGAATAGAGACTGGCAGGAGGGACCAGACCCTCACAGCACAGGTACCTGGCTAGCAAAGAAATGCCCGATAATTCTGACGATCACTTCCTCATTTTCATCTGGCGTTTGGTCACGAGGCACGATGACTTCCGCACTGGTTAAGTTCTGCAGTTCGTTCACCTGTGAAGGGAGCAAAGTGGGGTCAGGAGACAGTGGGAGAGGGGAGTGCTGGAGGGCAAGGCACCTGGAGGCTACTCTCCTTTCCTTCAGTCTAGGGCATGGGGGGCAGGTGGGTTCCCAGCCCCTGGTCACACGGGGCCATGTTGTTTTAAGCCTTGGGAGACCCAATGGGAGACCCAATGGGAGGCCCAGGGAGAGTCCAGCCTCAGACTTCCTGTGAAGGACCAAACTAACTCCATGACAGGCTCAGAAACTAGAAGGCCTAAGTTTCTGTTTCCTCAGGTGTGACTTAGCAGCAACGGAAAGAAAAACAACCCACCTGTTGCTCAAGCAGATACCACCACCAGCCCGAGCCAACATCATTAAACGCCCGATGTTCCCCGTTTTAGTGAGCCCACTTAGTTTTAAGTTAGCCAATCACCCTGTGCCGCGCCAACCTCTGCCGATGTGCCGCCCAATCATTTTGTAACCCCAGCCCCTCACTCCACCCTTCACCCCATCCCTCGCCCCTACTGTAATAAAAACCCTGCTTGACTGATGATCAGGCTCTCGGCACGGATCCACTGTGTAGGTGAGGTCTGAGAGTCCAAGCCTAAGCCCGGATAAATGCCCTTTGCTTTTGCATACGTGACTCGGACTCCCTGGTGGTCTTGGTTTCTGGGGAAACCACGATCTGGAGCTCCTTTGGGGCTGAATTCTGATTCTGGAGTCCCCACAGTGCGGTTCCTGCACGTGCTCGCAGTGACCCAGGCTCTCCCATCACAAGGAATGAAAATCACCACTGGGCATGCTCTCTGGGTACCAGCTGCAAGCCGACACCACCTCTCAGGCTCACCAAAGTAAGCTTTCCTTTCTAATCAGGCCTTGCTCTGATGCCTGCTCTTCATTCTCATCCCTGCCTCTGAGTCCTGCTTATGCTGCTCCAGCCAGTGGGCTGTTGTTGCTTCTCTCCCTGCCACTGCAGCTCTGAGCCGGCCCCCTGCAGGGAGTGGCCAGCCCAGGCTGCTCTCCCTCACCTAGTGCCCACCTCCTGCACTCTGGTGCTGCTCCTCACCAGGCTCAACAAGCCTACAGGGTCCTGGGGTTCACCCCAGGCCCTGGCGGGGGCTGAACACACAGGTGGGTATGCGAGGCCCAGTGGACCATTGACAGTTTCTGGGGGGTGGAGGATGCACAGAATTCAGTGACTGGTTCTAAAATGGGCCACGGGCCATTTGCTCTCTTTGGCCCGGTGCCTTCTAACTGACCGAGAGCTGGTGTGTGTGACATCTGATACTGGTCACATTCCTGGATGTGGGGAGTAATCTGCAAGCCATTCAACTTTATAAAGGTGACTCGCTATATCTAGAACTTGGCTTTGAGTCCTTAAAAAGTTTGTGTTAAAGAAAATAGCAGGTGTGTGCATGCGCACACACATACAACTCTAGAGATCCCTCAAATTCCTGCCACCTAAGACTATCACCTTGCTAGTGTGCACAGGCTTGCGGGGTCATATCCCCACCATGTAAGTCATGTTCTGGATCCCTTGTGTCTGACAGACTATCTGCTTATTCCTACAGGCTTCAAAATTGTTTCTCTGGCACTTTTCTAATTACTTTGTGTTGCTGCCACTTTCATTTTGAAAACCTTCACTGCTTTTTTTTGTTTTTGTTTTTTAAAGTATTTCCTTTTTGCCCACCACCCAGTTGCTAACCCAGCTCACTTCTAACAAGATGGGCAAGTTTGGGAAAGAGCCAGAAGACAGAATCTGCAGGAGGGAAAGTATGAAAAGTCAGAGAGTGTAGGATACCAGACCCTGCAGGCCTCTTAGTGTGAATTTAGGGAAGATGACAGTCTGCTAGGTAGGTATCTGAGGGTGGGGGTCTATTCCCTAGTATTTTCCTGCTACTCTCTGTGGGTTTAAAGTGGGCAGGAGGCAGCCTCCTTCTCTTCAGGAAGGACCTTCATTCTCCAGAAGCTGAGATACAGAACCCTGGGGTTTTTCGTGGCCTGGCTCAGTACCACGGATCTGGGGCCCTCGGCTCTGGAGGAATGTCCTTCAAGAACCAGTGGGGGTCTGAGGGCAATCAGGTCAGACCTCTAGAGGGGATCAGCCCAGCTCAGCAAACTTACGGTTTTGCCGCCCTTGCCAATCACCCGGCCAGCTGTAGAAGAGGGCACTCTGATGTGGGCTTCCAACTTCACCTCTTCTTTGGGGTTAAAGAAGTTTTCTTCCTTCAGTTTCCCAAAGATCCGCCCCTGGGCCTGAGACAGCAAGGCGTGACTGGTGACTCTCAGCTGCCTGTAGGCCGACTTCGCTGTGCAGCTGCCAGAGCCGGTGAGCCCAGGCCTGCACACCCCCAGCTCCAATTCCCTGGGGTCACACGCGGGGGAGCTGCATACCCTGCTTCCCTCCTTCAGAGACCTGGCTGTTCCTACCACACTCGAGGAACGTCCCTGACCGCTGCCTCTAGGAAGCTTTGTATGTGCTGCGGGGGTGGTGGCGATGGGGTGGGACTGGGTCTTGTTCTCTTATCCCCATATCTACAAATGCCTGGCTGAGTGAGCCTGTCTAGGGGATCCTTAACTTCCTCCAACCACGGAATGTTGCAGGTGGAGTGGGCGGTGACTGGGGCTGCTCTCTGATGCCTTAACTCCAGCCAGCGCAGCTGAGAGGTTCTGGTTTAAAAAATAAGACAAAAAACTTTAAAAACGGAGATATAATTTACAGAGCTTAAAATTCATCATTTTAAAGTGTACACTCCAGGGGCGCCTGTGTGGCTCAGTCGGTTAAGCATCCGAGGTCAGCTCAGGTTATGATCTCACGGTTCATGAGTTCGAGCCCCGCATCAGGCTCTGTGCTGCCAGCTTAGAGCCTGGAGCCTGCCTTCAGATTCTGTGTCTCCCTCTTTCTCTGACCCTCCCCTGTTCATGCTGTTTCTCTCTCTCTCTCTCTCTCTCTCTCTCTCTCAAAAATAACATAAAAGAAATAAAAAAATAAAGTGTACACTCCAGTAGTTTTCGGTGTATTCACTTCCTTTGGCTGCCGTCACCACTATTCAGGACATCTGCCTCCCAGTCCCCCGGAGAAGAACTCCATACCTAGCAGGCAGTCCCCATTCATCCCCTCCCCCAGCCCCTACTTTCTGTCTCTATGGATTTTCTTTTGCTGGACATTCATACAAAGGGACTCATATAACATGCAGTCTTTTTTGTCTGTCTTCATTCACTTCATGCAATGTTTTCTAGGCTCATTCACGCTGTAGCATGCATCAGAGCTTTACTCCTCTTTATGGCTGACTAATGTCCTGAGTGTATAGATCACGTTTATCCACTCATGAGTAGAAGGGTTATTGTTCTTAAATGTTTCCATGTGTGTTAATGTCTTCTCAAATTTTAAATATTTTTAATAAGGATTCTACTTTTATAAATATGTTTCTGACTTTTAAGAAACCCAAATTATAATTTTCCTAGGGGAGAAAAAAGGGGACAAACAAAATGCACCCCACCAAACAACTTCCAACAAGCTACTGCTTTTTCCCCTTTCACCTGAAAGTTATGCCCCTGTAGACTGAAGAATATAAAAGACTAAAGGAGTCTTTTATCCTCAAAACTGTAGCTGAGAGGTCAAAGATAGCCCAGAGGAGTGCCCTTTGAACTAAGCACTGACAATCTACATTTCCATGGGAGAGAAAGGAAGGGGCGCTCCAAGCAGAGCTCCAGGGAACAGCCTGAAGGTAGGCAAGACTGCGTGAGTCTGAGACTAGTGAGCAGAAGCAGGAAGGGAAATGGAGGCTGGGCCTCTCAAGGAAGTCTTGGGCATGCCTTTGAGGTGGCTAACGCCTGCTAACGGCCCTCAGCTACAGCTGGACTGAGGGGGCCCCTGGCACCTACCTTGAACTGGGCTTCAGGTGGGCCGGTGATGATGACCATCCTTTCACTGACATCTGGGCCTTCCGCTGGGGCAATCTGCAGTTTACAAGGCAAGAGGAAAATGCTGCTGTGGGGCTGTGGTCCTCAGTCCCCTCTCTTGTCTGGTGCATGGTGCACACACACGAGAGACTACGGTGCGGTTTCTGCCTTTGCACCTGCTGCTGCCACTCTGGGTCTCAGGAAGTTACCACCACAGTGCCCAGTATCAGATTTGGGTCTTTGACCATCCAGGCAGACTTGGAAGCAGTACAAGGAGCTCCTGCCTGGCCCTGCCCCGAGCGCCGGCAATGACTGGCCTCTTTTTACTGAGCCAAGGGAGTCAAGAGCTCTAGGAGGAAGAGGGAGGTGTAAGCTCAGCCAGCCCACTCAGGGCCCAAAGGGGCAAAGGGCTAGTCCACAGAAGCACTGGTATGGAGCCAACTCACAGGAAGGCCCTGGTTCTAATTCTCAGCTCACCGAAGCAATCGGCTGCAAGGGAGAGTTGTGCTAGAGCATGAGTGGCCCGGACCAGCTCCTCCATGGCCCGGGAACTAGGTGTGACAGCACCAGAGCAGGGATGAGGTCACCCTGGTCCCAACGTCTGTTCTGCAAATCCCTCCCCTCCCCGGCCTCCATGTCCTCCTCTGTGACATCTGGAGGTGAAATCCGGCAAGCTCAATGCTGCCTTCTGTTTGTGAGTCTGTCTGCTTGATTTGGGAGCCTCCGCTCTCTTGTAACACAACTCAATGACAGACCAAGCAAGCATTTTTTTTTTTTTTGGCCGTCCTTAGACTCACTTTATATTTTTTTCTGCATACCCTGCCTTATTCTGAAAATCATTAGGGCAGCTTTGAAAATAAAAACAGTGTAGCAAAACTAAAGTTAATTTAAAGTAAAATGAATTAAAAGTACACAATTTAGGAATGAAGCAGGAATGAGGTCAGTACACAAATGCATTTCATAAGGTCTTATACACCTGCCTTAGGTGAGCCACTGACTCAGTTTAAGCCAAGAGCAAAAACAAAAAAAGAAACATCAAAACATCAATTATAGGGTCACAGTATTCCTAAAGCCAAAAAAAGAAAAGCCAGCAGCTCAGGAGAGCAACAATCTGAGACTGGTTCACAGTGAATGTGAACCTTCCCACAGTGAATGGGAAGAAATTCGCTTTCTGTCAGTCTCTGCCTGAGGCCGGGCTCCATCTGTGGGCCTCGCGGCGCTGTTGCTGCCTTGGCTTTATGGTGAGGACACATCCAAGGTTCCGGATGTGTCCTCACTATAAAAACACATCCCCCACCACAGGACCTTCAGAGAAGGCTCTGGACCTGGTCCTCTGTGGCATGAGGATGAACGTGACACACAGACCACCACGCCCTGAGCAACTCGGGACTTCTCTTTGTGTGGACAGATTACCTGCCAGCCTTCAACTGTAGGGCAGCAGCCTCAGCCGAAAAGCCAAGATTGACTGCAGTGTCCCAGGGGGCTGGGGCCTTCTGGCAGGCCACGCACACTGGCCCTCGAGACCCCTGGTGGGAAAACCCCTGCCTCTGCTGGTCTATTTGCAGATGGCATTATGTCCGGTCCTGCTCTCCAAGAGTAAACAAGAGAGACTGGGACACGGACGTGTTCCCAGCTCTCATCCACCCAAATCAGTTCTGCAGTCGCTGTCCACCTCCTAGTGACTCCGGGCTGCCTTGTTCAGCTTCTGAAACCAACACCCCATCTCTCGACTGCCTGACATTCACCAGCCAAGACCAGCAGTCCAGGAGCTACTCGTGTGCTCCTGCAGGTCTGGAATGACAGTCCACCGGCAAACTCCCTCGAGAGCACCAGGAAGGGGAACTCTGTTTTATGACTGAAACAAAAGGGACCCAGAAGTGAGGTGACTGCCGAGATCCCGGGGTGAGCTCAGGGTAGCAGGGGCTGGCATAAGGCTCAGGAGTTTTGTGTGGCATCCCGAAGCCTGCTGGCTGCTCTGCAGGGCAGGCGAGTGACGGGAGCCTGGCTCTCATCTGTAACCAAGTCATCTCGGGGTGTGCCTTCCCAACCTCAACTCAGCCCAGCCCCTACCAGTACTCAGCCCCCACATACTAGTGAGCGGCTCTCTCCCTGCCCTGGCAGCAGCTAATGTGTCTCTAGCTGTGGTCCCTGAAGACACGCAAAACAGGAATGGAAGGTTCTTTAGAGTGAGATTGTCCATTTTGCTTTAGAGAAAATGCTTTCGGAATCCTGTTGAAAATAACAAAGACAGGACTGGTTTTTTAAAGTTGTAAATTTCCAACTGATACTTGGCTTCCGTGGTTTTCTCTCCTTTACTACTATGGAGAGACGCAGGGGTCGGGGAAAGAAGGCAGCGGCTGGAGAAGCAGGAGGCTGTGTGCAGCGTGAAGGATGATGGGCACCGCCAGCCTGCAGAGCCCATTCGGCGCCCCTGGTCCTGCCCTCTGTGTCTGTCCATCAGAGGTCAAGCCAGCTGACACACTATGGCTCAACCTTGCTGGGACATGGAAGGGTGGTGGGGATGCCGTGGGCTGGAGCCCAAGGGATTGCCCTCTCTCTCGTTTTCCCGAAGGCCGGCTGGAGGTGACTCTGGTATAGCACTCAGGTTGCTGTGGTGGAAAAAAAAACTGGACCAGAGGTCGGATCACCCGGTCAAATGTCAGCTCTCATGTTCTTTATCTTTGTGGCCGTTAACATTCAACAAAACCCTCTGGGCCCTGGTTCCTTACAGGCAACTGTAAGTGGGAAACGAATGCCGCAGTCAGTCCCAGAGGTGCTCAGCATACGACAGGTCAGAGCCGGTCCTGCCACTTGCATGCGTTGGCCTGGTCCCTGGGCCTAAGCCCCACTTTTCCCCAGTAAAAAAAAAAAAAAAAAAGGAAAGATTTCATGTCATAATCCCTTGAGCCCTTTTTACTTGAAATCTTCTCATTCTGTCTCCTGCACGGTACCTCAAGGCCACACGACTGGACACTGGGAAAGGCCCTTGGGGGTGGCTGGCCCAGTGGCCCTCCACGCTGTACCTGTCCCACCATGGGGCCCAGCATGTGGGCTGGGGTCTCCGCTGCAAGGAGCCTACTGGGAGTCACACCTGCATGTGCTGTGCTGCGGTCACCCGCACCTCAGGGCTCCGGGCCCCCACGGGGTCTCTGGGCCTCGCAGGTAACAGAGCAGAGGCCTGAGACGGGAAATGATTTACCTAAAGAATATTCTGTGATGGTCCCCTTGCAATCCTTGGGCTGCATTACTCAGAATGTTTCGTTTTTGCTTTTTCTCCAGCACACTTGCTGTGGGAGAAATTCCAGCTCTTCTTGGGGAGAAAGCGCAAGCATTCTTTCTCTCCAAGTCATGAGACTTCTCGCTTGGAATTCCGGGTTGTCCCATGGTAGCAAATTATTTTACGTAACAACGGAAACTCTGTTTTCAAAAGTGTTTCATGAGGCTTGGGACGTGCTCAGCATTCTGCCTGTGAGTCAGGCGATAGCTGGGCTTGGAGCAGGACCAGGGTCGAATAATCCTTCCCTTTCAGCTTCTCACATGCTTCTTCACATCCCGCTCGAAGGGGCAGGATGTAGGTCTGCAACTGCACTCACTACAATTTCCATAAATCAAGGGGCCTTCCTTCCTGAGCCGCTCTGTGCAGTCCCAGGACTGCCCATCCGGCTGTGACACCAGCTTTTGTTTACCTACGATTTTATGGCTTTCCAAAGAGTTTTTCATCCAAACTACTTTCTAGAGGGTTTGTGAAGCAGAGACTAATTAAAGTGTCAAAGCACTGATAACAGTGAAGTGAAAATGACCTCTGCTGAAGTCCATCCCTTTAGCTCAGAGGGAGAAATCCTCAGCCTTTTTTCTTCCTTTCTGGTTTTTTTTTTTTTTTTTGCTTTACTTCTTGAAAAGAAGACTATGGTAGCCTAAACAGGACTGGGTTGGCTTGTCTGCTACTAGTAATTTTTCTAATTCAGTTGTTAGTTGAGCAAGAAAGGAACGAGGGACGTAAAGATGAGAGCAGATGGGATTAACCTTGGAGGCCAATTTGCCAGATCCTGTGGGAGTCTGTCCCCGAAAGGAGTCAGCGCAGCCCAGGACTAGCAGAAGGAACAAGGCGCATGGGGTGGGGGCTGGTGACGGGAGAGGACAGGAAACAGGTGGCTGTGAGAGCAGCTTTACCTTGATGGAGGCCCCAGCGAATCGAGCCAGCTGTTTAATGTGCGCCCCCTTCTTCCCGATGATGGCACCTACAGCCTGGGTTGGGATGAAGAGATTCACAATCTCCTGCTCTGGATACTGGAAGGGCAGCACAAGACACGACATCATTCCCGCTGGGGTGGTTCCGCCAGGCACTCAGCAGGTACCGAGCATCTACCACGGGCCATGTGCTGCGGTGGCCCCAATACCCAAGAAAACAGTCAAAATGGTGTGTGGGATTCTCCTGTGGCCTAGGGCTCTGCAGGTGCAGAGCCTAAGGAACGAGCCTGGGCACAGGCAGCATGACTTTGACAATCAAAATGTGACCTCCTCTTGAGCAGTTCTGAATGTGCTGGATTCAGAAAGCTGTCTGTTCACCAGCTTTCCGTCATATGCAAGTGGGATAGGTACCGCTCACTCCTGTGTCTTTATCCAAGGAATCAATACTGTTATTAAATACACCTGGCCTGAGGACAGGGTCCTGAGGCACTTTGTTAGAAGGAAGGGAAAATGACTGCAGCTTGTAGCTACAACTGGTACTTTCGCCAGAATGGCATATTCAAAAGAAGAGAACAAGTAAACCTGCCGTGACCAGGCCACATGGTGACAGCCTAAAGAGACCAGGGGTCCTCCCTATAGGGGTCTGTGGGAATGACAGGACCTCACTGGTCAGACGTTCAAAGACCTTTAGAAATGCTGTTCTGTAGCTCAATACCATCTCCTAATGTTACCTCTTGATCATTCGTATGTTCTCGTTTCCTGCCACCTGTGGATTTGTGAGCATCGGCAGGACTGCTGAACAGGGCACGGGCGCTCGGAAGAACGGTTAGTGTGCCTGACTACCGGCGTAGTGTGGTGCGCTCAGGCCCTGTGACGTGTCACTCACAGGAAGACCTGGACACAGGATCCAGCACTCACGCCAGGACATTGGTCAGTCTGGCACGGCCCATGCAGTGCCTGCCACAGGAGAGGGAACAGTGGCCGGGGGGGCTGAACCGAGGGGCACTTACTGAGTGGTGATGTGGGAACGGCCCGAACTGGTGAGGCGGGTACAAGCTGGAGAAGTATCCAGAGTGAGTCTGCAGCATGAAAGAAACAGTCGGAAAGTCAGCGGCTGCCCACAGGCACTCTCTCCAAACTCAGGGAGGCAAGAGTCCCACACACGACACGGGCTCTGTGTACCGTCACCTGGCCCCATCGTCAGGTCTGCACCAGTCCACGGGCAGCTCGGATCTCCGCTCCACTTCTCCTGCCTCAGCACTGAATGCTGGGCTGAAAGTTTACCATGGCTAAGCTGCGCCACACTTTAGGCCCCTGGGAACTTACCACCACAGGAGACAGGGCACACACACACTCTCTGAACCTGCCCTCCCTCAGACAGGCAGGCCCAGTGGCTTCTATTTTCTGGGAAGCCACAGGCCATGGATTAAAAGGCACGCAGGCAACATCTAGAGTTATTCATGGCCAGCAACTTGTGCTCATGGGAAGCCAGGCCCGTAAGCTCCCTCAGAGAGTTTTGGAAGGAATGGAGAGATTGAGAAGGGAGGGATGGAAAATAAGGCTGGGAGAGGAGGGAGCGACCATGAATAAATAACATCATGTGTGAGTGTGAGGAGGGCTGGAAGGGAACAGGAAGGCAGATGTGGACAGAAAACAGAAGAGCTATTAAAATAACATTTAAAAAGTAGCTGCTTTGGGGGCACCTGGGTGGGTCAGTCAGTTAAGCGACTGACTCGTGATCTCAGCTCAGGTTATGATCTCACAGTGTGTGGTTTGAGCCTTGAGTCAGGCTCTACGTTGACAGTGCAGAGCCTGCTTGAGATTCATTCATATTCATTTTAATTCTCTCTCTCTCTCTCCCCCCTCTCTCTCTTCCCCTCCCCTGCTCTCTCTCTCAAAAAAAAAACTTAAAACAAAGTAGCTGCTTTTTATTGAATATCCAGTGTAGAAGGCACTCTGGCAGGTAATTTATTCACAAACTCTTCATCCTCACAACAGGCCTGCGAGACAGGAATAGGTCTGATTTCATACATTGGTATGGGCAGGACACTGACAGAATCGGCACAGGCTAGCTAACTGCACTTTGCATAAGGCCACATAAACGTTGGAACACCTGTTATAGGACAGGAGGTGAACGGCTCAGAGCACTATGGAGTCAATGCCTGTGGACTCACCCTGCAAGATGACCTCCCAGGCTTCTGGAAGGGGCCTAGTGTTTGTCTGAGGGCCCTTGAACAAATCTCATTGTTTTCTTAGTCTCCCAGATCTCCAGGTGGACTTTGAGTTCCACATCACAACTTCATCTTACAATTCACTAGGGACCAACTGAAAGGGTTTCCCTTTCAGAGCCTGGAGAATGGACTTCCGGCCCCCCGGGGTGGGGGTGATCACTGGGCTGTGCTTCGGAACTGCTGTGTAGATGCAAACCTTTGCTCTCATGCTTTGGCAGGAGGCTGCAGTGACAGCTCACACCCACAAGAGGGTGCTATGAGACCAGCATTCTCTGGGCACTTTCCACTTCAGACAGGAAGCTGAGTGAAGAGGGCTTATTACTTGGTCCTGCTTCTTCCTTGAAGAGCATTCAGCTCCAGACACTTCCTGCAGGTCCCTGTCCTGAGCCATGTAGGGTGAGGGGAGAGTTTCTGTGGCTTTCTGCTCAAAGCTCTATCTTGGGGAAAGGATAATTCCCCTTGCACCCCACTCCCCACCCCCACTTCCTCTTGCAGCACATCCTTTTCTTTGGGCCTCAGAACATCAAATAATTCTTTTGAATTGTGACTTGCCTTTTCCTTCCCAAACTAACGTGAGACCAAGAACAGACCAGCCACAGTGTGGTTCCTATGCTGGGTTCAAATACTTCCGACACAAACACTGTATCAAATCTAGACCAACCACTTGGGTTAGGGGAGAGAATGAGCTATAAAGGATGAAAAGGACTAAATTCCCACTCCACCTTGTATTCATGAGCTACTACAGCAGGAAAATTTGTGGGGAAAGAACCCCAAACTCGGCAGTCAACAGCTTGTTTCGAGCAGAGGTGCTGGCTTTATGCATGTAAGTTGGTTTTTGGAATCAGAATACTCATAAGACCTGAATCTGAATTATCAGCTCTGTACAAGTTGGAATAACTTATTCAACTCTTCTGAGCCTCATCCACAAATGAATTAAGATAATATCTAGATCTTCTAGAAATCAGATCCTCTAGTATATTATGATGCTTCCTTCAATCGTTCATTCATTCATGAAAAAGATATTCGAGCACCTACCATATACAAAGCACTGTTCTAGGTGCTGGGGACACAGCTATTAAGACAGAAAAGGTCCTTGCTACCACGGGTCTTATGTCTTATGGGGGAGGCAGAAAAGTATGGTGAAAGAAATGGCCAGGACGATGTGAGGAAGCGAAGCTGTGGAATGAGGGCTGGGATGGTAATTTTAGCTGGAGTGGTCCAGGAAGACTCTGAGGAGGGGACCTCTGAACTGGGATCCATGAGGAGCAGGAACCTACACAAGGCCCTTAGAAGGAAACACTGCCAGCAGGGTTCTTAAAGGTGCTGAGCCAGGTCAGGGGTTGGCCTTCTCAGAGACAGGAAAGGGGCCCGTATGGTGAAAACTGCAAACGATGGGGAGGCAGGCAGCCTGAGTTCACACAGGGCTTGTGGTCCTTAGTTTGAATATGGATTTGACTCTACAAAGTACCATGGATGCCCCTGAAAAATGTTATGTGGCATTTAGTGAGGTCACAGGAATGGAAGAAGCTGTCATTGGGTACTGGGTAAAAAGAGTCTTATTTATAATGAAATGTATGCCTAAAGCACACGATTTCCCATCCTCCCAAGCTTATATGGAGTCTACAATCTCAACTGAAAGAAGGCTTTCAAAACATGCTTCATCATAAGCATCAGAGAAATCACCCGCTGATGACTTGAATAAAGTTTTCTCTAATGGGAAAGCAGGTTGCAGCCATCTGATGAACTGAGGGTCCAAGGAGGGGGAGGTCGGAAGCCTGTCCTACCCCAACGAGGCAGCTGGGCTCACTGTCCCAGTTTGAGAGTCCCTAGTTATTTTACAAAAGAGAAGCTCCTTTATTTATTATTATTTTTAAATTATTTTTTAGAGGCCTCCTTCCCCATGTATTGCTCCCACAGACCCTCCATCTGAAGGTTTAGAAACCACCAAAAACCACATGAACTCTCTTCTATCTTAGGCTGCATCCCAAAATAATTTCAGTGCCAGCGAGATGAGGGGGCATGGAAACAGCTCCTTTATCTCTAAGAATTTGAGAAGCATTATGACACTGGGGAGGGGGGAGAGGTGTTATAGTAAAGGTGACTCTGACAAGTGTGCCCCCACCCCTGCCAACAGAGGCAGCAAGGTGGGTGGTCATTATTATCCAGAGGTTCATGTTATATTCTCAGTTTGAAAAACACTGGTGTCTGCTCTTTTTTTCTGCTTCATTCTGCTGGCGGGGGTGGGGTGGTGGTGGGTAGAGGAGTATATATCTGATGCATTGGTAAAAATTACAAAAGGAATTATAAACAGTTGGACCTGCTTTTCCTGGAAGAACTGCAGCATCCTTAGTTCTAAGCTGCTATGTATGACCGTCATCATGAGGTACGATGAAGCGGGAAGAAATCACGGGGTGGGAAGAGTGGGGGCTGGGAAATGGGCAGTGGACGGGGCAAGGGTCAGGCATACTAGTTTCAAATACTGAAACAGCTTCAGCACGAAGACAGACTGATGCCACATTGCAAAGATGGTGGATGCTCTGCCTAGGAGCCAGGAATGTGGGCATGGGCCTGAGGGAATGGAGAGGACTCCGGCCAGAGGGATCACTGTCATGAGCAGAGCTCTCCAAGATTCAGAAGGTACACCATTCTACCCTAGCCTGTCAAAGCGCCTCCCCACAATGGCTGCTTATCCACCTCTGTATGTTTTCAAGGGACAACCTCAGAAGCTGACGAAAACTAGAAATTGTTATGTAGCAAGAGGCTGAGCCTAGGCTTGAGCATAGATCTGCACCTGACTCTGCAGCCCAAGATCTCAACCACTATACCCAATGCTGCCCCGACCGGGAACATTCTGAATTCACTGGTTCAGATGGGGCCCATGGCACATGTTATGAAAAAACTCCCCTAAGGATTCCAATATGCCTTCTGTTGAGTTTATTTAAATATACAAATGGACAATTAAAATTATTAGACGTACATGAAGACCAGTAGCATGAAAGAAGGAAGCAAAGCGGAGCAAGGCAAACAAATGACCCAAGTGAACTAATTCAGGAAAGAGCTTTTTTAAAAAGTCTGATTTGGGGGTGCCTGGGTGGCTTGGTCGGTTAAGCAGCCGACTTCGGCTCAGGTCATGATCTCATGGTTCATGAGTTCGAGCCCCATGTTGGGCTCTGTGCTGACAGCTCGGAGCCTGGAACCTGCTTCAGATTCTATGTCTCCTTCTCTCTCTGCCCATCTCCTGCTCATGCTGTCTCTTAAAAATAAATAAACATTAAAAAAAAAGTCTGATGTGATTTCTTAGTGAGCTTTAAGATGACAGTTCATGCATCTGGAAGTACACTACTATGTGAAAAAAACCAATCAGAGACTTAGATTGATCTTGGAAAGGAAAAACTCCACAGAAGCTGTATAAATAGCAGAAAAGACACTCCTTGAAAGCCCATCAGTGCATTAGAAGATTAACCCATACAAAACACAAAGAAGGAACTGGACGTGAGAATGGAATAAGAAGATCTACAATCCGTAAAGTAGGAATTTCAGGATAGAATAAAGTGGAGGGAGGGAGAAGTAATATTAACATAAAGTACAGAAGCAAAAGATTTTCCTGAACCAAAAAACCAGAATCTTCAGATCAAAGGGTAGAGATTCACATTTCTGAACTCAAGGATTAAGGCAAAATACTAAAAAAGGCAAAAAACATACAAACAAAAACACTCCTTAGAAGGAAAAAGAGCAATCTACAAAATAAACCAAGCTGGCAGGATACACATCTGAAAACAAATACTAATAGTAATGTTTTCAGAGTTGTAAAGAAACTATCTCAAGAAATTCTTGGCTCCCAGTTGGACTTTCATTCATGCATGGGAAAAAGAAAAGTAGGGCATTTCAGACCTAGAATAGTTTAGAATTTATACTACATAAGTACTATTCCTGAAAAAAGTTGTGTAAGGAAGCATTCCTAACAAACAAACAAAAAAGCCTCAAATAACTCAAAAAATGAGACGATATACAGCACAAGAAACTGTCTGCACTGGACAAAGTAACCAGTTACAGTTTAGTTAATTCTAAACCGCAGGTTATGAAATTGTGTTACTCATTAGGAAAGAAAGCTTAACAGTTTGGAATAAAATTCCAGATTATTTCTAGAGTGCTGTGCCCAAAACACACGAAACAGAACTTACTGCAATAAAGACTTTCACAAAACCATAAGCAGTGGGAGAGCAGCCAACTGCTCCCATAATGTAGTAAGTCATAAGGATAAAAATAATCCAACAGAGGAGATGAGCCACCAATCAGAGCTTGCTTTAATAGCTACAAACACAACTTTGAGCCCATTAGAGAAGGTACATTTTTCCAAATGCCCATGAATTCAAAAACTGATCGTGCATGAGTAAGGTCACAAAAATCAGAAATTTTCCAATAACACTGTCTGAATACCAAGTATAGCAAAGAATTGCAAGATAACAGAAAAGAACCCATTAACTACTTGGAAATAAAAAACAAAGCAAAACAAAACAGAGCCCTGGCAAGTTTGGTTAAGGAAAAAAAGAGAGAAATATACACAAATACACAAATAATTTGCTAGGAATTATAGAAGAGTAGTACACAAGTTTGGAGACTTAAAAGGCAATAGTCCACTTTATACAATGTTATGCCAACACCTATGAAAGCCAGATGAAACAAATACTCTTATGACAAATAAAAACCAACAAAACCAAGTAAACAGTTTAAAAGAAACTGAAAAGTTTACAAACGATTTTTCTCCAAACCTAAGGTGGTAGGCCCAGATGCTTTATGGATAGGTTTTATCAAATCTTTAAGGAACAGAAAACCTACATATTCTTTAATTTTCCCAAACATATTAAAAGTTGGTCATCTCTCCAATTCACTCTTTTAGAAAAAAAAAAAAAATCCTGCTGCTACAGCTGTCGAAGAGAGAGTATACAACTATAGTAATTACAGTCCAGACAAAGAGATGAATGGAGGAGTCCAGGAAGATGACTAAGTAGGAATTTAGTGTCTGACAAGCTGGAATTTCAAACTGAGTGATAAAATGGTACATTACTCAATGAGTTACTTGTGGAAAACTGGCTATCCATTTGGGGGAAAAAAGATCGTTTTGTCAAAGTTTAAGTCAAGATAAATTCCCTATGGATTATAGATACAAAGAATAATCCTCAAAATCCAACAACTAAAAATTACTTTTCTTAAATTTCTACATGAATTCTGGTGAAGAGAAATCTGGGAGAATTTAAATTGCATATACCCTTTGATCCAGTAATTCTAGTCTTACAGAATTTACTTTCAGATATACTCATACATTGTGCAAAGACTTATAAAAAAGAATACACATTTTGACCCTATGTGTAGTAGAGAAAACCTGGAAACAATCCAAATGTCTATAAATAGTGTGCTGGTTACAAAAATTATAGTAAATCCATACAATGGAATACGTAGACATTAAAGAGAATTCGGTCTAGCTATGAAAAAATGCCTATAAGTAAAAAAACCAAAACCCTTTTAATTCTGTGTATGACATTCTATTTATGGTTTTGAATAATATGATTGTATATATGCTTAGAAAACATTTTTTAAAAGTGTAAGCATAAAGGTGCTATACTCTTGGGGAGTGCTTGTTGGGTAAAATCTGGGTAAGAGAAGGCAAGGCCAGGGAAAATGTTTACAATTGACTTCACACAACAGTTTGTTCAAAATATATCTATTCTAAATTATTACGGCATAAGACACCACAAATAAAGCTAAGAGAAATAACAAGCTGGTAGAAAATAATTTACAATATGACAAATGAATAATGGCCTTAATATGTAATCAGCTGTTACAAATCAGGAACAAAATGATGGAAAATAAAGATGATGACAATAGCAGCAAATTACACAGAAATTATTATGTGCAGGTTTTACCTTACTTAAAAACTCTTACAACAACCGCATGATATGTGTACAATTACTACCCCATCTTACAGACAGGGACACTGAGATGCAAAGAGGTTAAGTCACTTGCCCAAGGTTAAAAACAGCCAAGTGACAGTGCAGAGATTCAAATGCAAGTGGTCTGGCTCCAGAACCTACACTGCCTTTCAAAAGATTGATGGGCAAAGGAAACAGAAAGACAATTCATGAGAGGGGAAAAAATGGCCAATAAAAACTGTTGACAACCCATAATAACAAAAGAAATGTATGAAGTATTAGACTGCAAGGAATAATCACATGGGTTATGAGAGAATGGGAGAAAAAAATCCCTGTCACACACCAGTGGGAAGGAAATGTAGAACATCCTCCAGGTATCAAAATTTATGTATTATGTATCAACATTTATATATTTTATAATTATATATCATGTATAAAATTTATATATTCTTTGGCTCAGTAATTATATTTCAAGGAATTTGTCCTGAGGAAATAACTGTAAAAAGAGCCAACATACAAGGATTTCCACAGCAGAGTGAACATTTTGAATATATATTAGATATATGTAGCATATATTTACTATATAAAAATCATACACACACTCATATACATGCAAACATTTCTATATTGAGAACTAACTTGCATGTATTAAATTTCTGTGTTATTTTTCTTTTTTAATTTAATTTTAATTTTTTAAACATTTATTTATTTTTGAGAGACAGAGAGAGACAGAGCATGAGCAGAAGAGGGGCAGAGAGAGAGGGAGACACAGAATCCAAAGCATGCTCCAGGCTCTGTCTGAGCTGTCAGCACAGAACCCAAACGCGGGGCTTGACCTCAAACTGCAAGATCATGACCTGAGCCGAAGTCGGACACTTAACCGACTGAGCCAACTAGGCGCCCTTGTATTATTTGCTTCTTAAATACTAAGTATGTATTACTTTTATAACCAGAAAATAGTAAGTTTTCTCACACACACACACACACACACACATACTCATATGCTCTCAAATTGCAGAGGTTAGAGATGAACCTTCTGGAAATCTGAAAGCCTACATGACAGGAAAATAATAAAAGTATTTAAAACATGCCTACCACTCCCACCCAACCCTGTCCTCAGGATGCCTGGGCCCATCAGCCTGCAGTACACTCTGCACGTGTGGCTTTGGGGACCTGCCCCTGGCCCTCCATTTTAGCAGCCACCCCAGGGGGATGTAAACTCCTTGACCCAAGGAGCCATACTGTCACAGAGAGTTGGGGCAACTCTGTGCCCTGGTTAGAATCTGATCTTGATCAATGGGATCAAGATCAGAACTACATGGCTTTTAGCTTTATAAAGAAAGTAAAATCTATTTGATGAAGAACAGGAACTATGTATTTTAGTAAAAGGGTTATTGTACTGTTTTAGTGAATATCTCAGATGAAAGGGAGCTTTCCAACTGGCAAATCTTATTTTCAAGGTTAGAAAATTTCCTGCTACCACATGAGTGCTTCTCCCCTGGTTTTATATCAAGGGTCTGTGAACTCTTTCTGTAAAGGGGCAAATATATATTTTAGGCTTTGTAGGTCACAGGGTTTCTAACTGCATCTACTCAACTTTGCCATCATTGCAAAAACAAAAAACAAAAAGACAATATGTAAACAAAGTGTCATGGCTATATTCCATTAAAATTTTATTTATAGGGGCACCTGGGTGGCTCAGTTGGTCAAGCGTCCAACTTCGGCTCAGGTCACAGTCTCACGGTTCATGAGTTTGAGCCCCACATTGGGCTCACTGCTGTCAATGCAGAGTCCGCTTTGGGTCCTCTATCCCCCTTTCTCTCTGCCCCTTCCCTGCTCATGTGTGCATGCTCTCTCTCTCAAAAATAAATAAAACATTAAAAAAAATTTTTTTATTTCCCAAAATAAGTGGTGGAGGCGTCTGGCCCTTGAGCCAAATCTCAGAACAAGGGTTTGCTGACCCCGTATCTCAGGTAACCATTTTTTAAAATAATTCTTTTAATGTTTGTTTATTTTTCAGAGACAGAGAGAGACAGAGTGTGAGTGGGAGAGGGGCAGAGAGAGAGGGAGACATAGAATCCGAAGCAGGCTCTAGGCTCTGAGCTGTCAGCACAGATCCCAATGCGGGGCTCGAACTCATGAACCATGAGATCATTACCTGAGCTGAAGTTGGTGCTTAACTAACTGAGCCACCCAGGGGCCCCTCATATTACTGATTTTAGAAGTGGCCTGTTATAACATAGCTTTCCCCCCACTGTTTATCTCAACTTAGGTTCTGAGGTTATTTTCTGTAGGCAGTAACAGCCTTTCTCCTAAGAAAAGGAGATATGTCTCAATGCCACCAAAATGTCCCAAGCTTGGTCACTGTTAAATCTCACAGCAAAGACTTGGGGATAGGCACCTGTCATAGCTGTTCTAAATCCTTGGAGCAGTCACATGATGGTCACAGCTGCCACAATCTCTCGTCACATCCAAGCTCCCTCTTACCTCGGTCCTCATCTCCACACACATGGCTCAATACTGGGCCTCATCCCTTAGTTTAAGAGAAAATGGATGTAACTCCAATGAGATGGTATGAAGATTTAGAAATGGCTCAGAAGATCTGTACAGACGGCAGAATGTATACATTCTTGTGACTAAAAATGTGGGTGCCAGGTCACATCTGTATTTTGTTGGTAGAAGAGCACAGTGGTTTCAGTCTCTCTACAGATAACCAAAAGAGCTACTAGGGATGTTCACACTGCAACGCCTACAACCAGAGACCACCTCTCAAAAGAAAAGAGTGGCCAAGGTGGTGTCCATCAACCTAATTCTTCCCACTAAAAAGTATGAACATTGGAGGAAAGAAAGTTTGTTTAAAAAATAAGCAATATGTATACAGAATTTGGAGTGAAAAAAAAAGTTGTCAAGTATCCTGAACCCAAACTTGATCATGTATTGATCTATAATTCTTGTAAATGGAAGCAACAATTAGAAAACTTGTCAACATTCACATTTCTTATTTTGTTATTAATTAGGACTCAGTAAATACTTATTGAGAACCTACTAAATGCCAGGCATTGTGCTGTGTTTAGAAACACTATGTTTTATTTTCTTTTAAAAACTATTTATAAAATATGATGCATTTGAGTTGTAGACACAGGCGAGAAATATATATATACACATATTTATCTATGTATATATATTCAAGGCTCATCCAGGTACCCTATTATTTTAATAAATGGACAATACTCATGAAGATTCTTATTTGAATTAAGAAAATCAAATTTCCTTTTTTTATAATAGGCTTCTAGTTAATGAATTTGCTAGCACTGCAGTCTCCTTCCTAGGTATGACATATACTATGGTTCAGAGCACATATTTAGAGGATAGTTTAATAATATTTATCTGTCCATTAGGAAGAAGTCCTAAGAAATACTGGATTTATCCTACAATCATGTATGAGCACGGCCTCCAAATTAAAGCTTTAGCTCTGATTCAACATAGCAGAGTAACGTTGCTGCCTGGGGTGCCCAGAGCATGAGGAAACCTCTAGGTGCTGAGCTACTTACAGCGAAAGGGTGGTAAGGGGGGGCGGGGGGAGCTCCTCGGGGCCCTGTTGGTGGAGGCAGCACGGACAGTCCTGTTGAAAAGATGCCAAGTGCGCTGAGGTTCAACCCTGGGATCAGATTGGCTTGTTGCTGGGAACAGAAATGGAGAAAAAGATGAGGGGAGAGGACCAGAGAGGCCCAGCTTGCCTGGGTCAACCTCCATCTTTTGTCCGGTTGGCATCAGTGCCTCCTTATCAGTTCTGCCCTGGCCTCATGGACCCCCTTGCTGCCAGGATGGGCTCTCCAAACCTCAAGCTGACCATCGCATTCCTTCAAAGATTCTCTGAGAACATCTACACATCTTACCACAGCCAACAAGGCTCCTCTAGGGGACCCAGGCCACCACATCTTCTCTCCTGCTAACAGCTTATCCCCACTCTGCCCGGTCCCACTCCTCTCTCCCCCCTGGGCCTCTGGACACATTATCTATCATGTAGGGAAACTGCTTCTCTTCCTCCTCACTTGGCTAAGGCCTACTCATCATGTGGGTTTCACCTGAGCTTAGGTGTCCCTTCACTCCAGTGCCCTTTCTGTGTACCCACACCAACATTCCTGTGTTTCCTTCAAATAATATTTGAAATATCATCACATGGTATTTGAATTGCCTGTGTAGTTGCCCCTTCCCTTTTAGGTTATAACTTCCACATGGACAGAGACTATGTTCCTTAGTGTTGTGTGCTCAGTGCCTGGTACATAGTAAGTACTCAATAAATATTTGTGGAATGAATAGGTTTAAAAAATATTAGATTAATATGTTTTTCTGACTTTATCCAGAGAAAGATCAGATCTTTCACTAGGATACTGTAACACATGTAGACTCCATTATCCAGGTTCAGGATGGTTCACAACTTCAAATTTTTCACCACTTAGTTGCGAGTGTTATGATCATCTCACTTGCTTGCTTATTTCACATTTCAACACCGGGATGCTCACCTAGGCTGGGGGTGAGTATTAACTGCACAGGGATGCAGTCATCTGGCCTGTGTCCACATTGCCCCTATCTTTGTCTCCCTGAACACTAAGCAGTTCTCTAACACTTTCTGTTTTCTTATCTGTGACTTAGGTCACCCATTAACGTGCCTTATCTTTCAGGATGTTTGAAATAGCAGAGCTGGGTTCCTTAACGTTTACCCCATTTGATATAGAAGACCCAGTAATTTTATTAATCACCTGTCAACGTATCACTTTGGTACAGATATGAATGAATCTAAACAATACACTAAGTAGAGATACTTGGGGCACCCAGACCCTTTTGTAGCTTTCTGGATGACATTGTATGAGATCAAGAGCCCTAAAGAAGAGAGTAGTGTCGTCTGAGGATATTTCTACAGATGAATACACACAAATGGGGAAAAGGTGACAATGTGATCTTGTCCTCATCATGCCCCATATGTGATGTGGGCTGCTAAGTGGGGGCTGGGGCGAGGTGGGGACAGTGTTCTGACCTGAGCAGGAGGGTCCTTAGAAAGAGGTGCACTGATGGCACTGGCTTTAGCTTACAAAACTCTTTGTCAATATTTACTCCTTTATGAAATATCACCAGGTCTGGGATTTGCTTCAAAGTCATTCAAGGAGGCTGGGAAAGCACATGGAGGCTCAGATGGAACAAAGCAGGCTGTGAGTTGATAACTGCTGAAGAGGGACCATCGGCATATGAGGGCTTATTGCAGTATCCATTCCTCTTTTCTTTATATTAGAAAATCATTATAATAAAAAATACGAAACAAATGACTCCTCTGAGTTGAGCTTGGGCTTTGCTGACAGACAAGTATTTTTAGGATTTCTAAATGTCAGACTGATGTCTCCCCATTGTAAAGTGAAAATCAGTTAGCAATAACAGGAAGGACAGGCCCAAATCCAGACGTCTGCTGGAACCATCAGTGAGAGCCAAGGTGGCTGACATTTACCAGGGGATCCAGAAGTGCACATCAGTGAGCCAGGCATAAAAATCAGAGTTTACTTTTGAAGTGCGTACTTTTGTATTTAAAAAGTAACGGGACAACATGACAAAAGTTTGTAAAGTAGGAAAAAAAATCCCACTTTCCTAACGTACAAACTGTTTTTATTTTTGTATGTAGCCTTCCATTTTGCTCCATATTATTTTACATAACTGTAATCCTAGTTAAATACACTTCTAGATGCTCTTTTCTTAATATTATATCATAAGAAATTCATCACTTTATAATCTTCAAAGTTATGATTTTAATAGCTTTGCCCTCTTTCGTCCAGTGCATTTATCATAATTTACTAATTGGCTTCCTGCTTGTTTTAATGCTCTTGCCCCAGGATGGCAGGAATAACTCTGCAGATCTACTCTAAGGCACTTCCTCACCAGCTGAATGACAACTATTCTGAGAGAGGCTTGTGTCCTGCCTGAAACCAGGAGAGAAAACCAGGAGAGAAGAAAGCAGCAGGCACTTACATTAACCGCCAGCACATCGTTCTCAAAGGCCTCACGGAGCTTCTTCATAATCTCTACCTCTGCACTGGCACAGGCCTCGACTGTGCCCTTCACAGTGATGGTTCTTTCGGGGTTGTATATGCTCAATTCCTGCAAGCTGGCCACCGGGAGAAAAGAGAGATTTCCTTTTTTCAAAAGGAAAGATAAAATCCCAGAAGGATCACAAGAAGTCTTGGCCGAGGACATGGGGAGAAAGCTGGATTCCCTCCCCACACACTGTGGCATCAAATACTTGCACATTTCAGAGATGACTTAGCTCATATCCATAGCAGAAAATGTCTGACTGTAACTATTTAAGTATTTGTTCTGATGGTTCTGGACATAATTACATCATTTGTAATTATACTCCCATTTTAAGGAAAAGCACATGAAGGAGTTGGGCACATCAAGGTGCTCAAATTCCCCACTTCGGGCACAATTAATCTGAATGGGTGGCTTACGATGAGATTGTTATCTTGGTCCCTGTCTCATGTTCAATTTTCTTCAAATTTCTGCCTTCTTTTCCAATAAGTCTTCCAACTAAGCCATTGTGGGCCAAGATCTTCAGAGGAATCTCTTCAGCTCTAAAAGAGACAAGCAACAATTTAACGTTTAAGGTGGACACATGGGTTATCTCCTAATAGCTACTAAACCACTTTTGTTCCCTTTACAAACAGAAGCCATTCTGTTCAGGTGTTAAGTGGCAACCCCAGAGTACATGAATTCTGATTAACATAAGTCAAATCACACTAATTATATTCCCTTGTTGAGACTGGCTGGAAGTGGGTGCTATGAGGCAAATCTGGCCAAGGAGGTACAAGGAGAAGTCTGTTGCAGGACTTTAGGAAGGTTTTCCTTGCTCTTAATAAACACAAGGGAGAACACCAGCCAGATGGTGCAGTAGGAAGCCACAGGTTCTCCTAACCATGCAGATACCAAGTTAACAACAAAAAACTAGAATACCTCTGTGAAATTCCAAAGATCAGTTATAGCACCCTGGCCATTGTAAAGCCTAGAAAGGATTCCAGCAAAAGGAGTAGAAAAATTTGCAGTGTTTTGTGTGCCTATATGTGCTCCTTCCTCTATGCAGCATAGCTAGGAGCAAATGAGAGGAAATATCCCATATCAGGAATTCTCCCATGGGATGGAAACAAAAGAGTAGACCATATATCCAACATTCTGGCATATCTGGGAGCCTCCCCCAAGGAATCAGTTTCTGTCTTGCCTGACTTGGAGCACTTAGGAGACTGGTACCAGAGTTGTGGAAGGCACTGAAAACAGAGGTGAGCAGTATGTTAGAGCCGCAGTTCTACCATCAGAAGCCAGGGGAGAAAGAGATCAGAAAAGTTCTGAGAAGCCTTAAGACCATCAGCAGGGCTGATATGTGAAGGAGGTCTTCCCCTGAATGAAGCCAGTACAGAAAGACTGAGAGATGGTTGTTTTTTCAAATGCTCAAATCCCAGCAAAAAATTAAAGGACATACAAAGAAACAGGGAAACACGCCCTAATCAAAGGATCAAAATATAACTACAGAAAACAACCCTAAAGAAATGCAGATCTATGAGCTCCCTGACAAAGAATTTACAGTAACTGTCAGAAAGACACTCAATGAGCTAAAAGAGAACACAAACAACTAAACAAAATCAGGAAAACTATGTATGAATAAAATGAGAATATCAATAAAGATAAGAACTATAAAAAACAAATAATGGAACTAAAAATATAATAACAAAATTAAAAAAAAACTCACTAAAGAGGTTTTTTTAGATTATGTAGTTTGTTTTTTTTTTATAGTTTGTCAAGTTGGTTTCCATATAAAACCCAGTGCTCATCCCAGTAAGTGTCTTTAAGAGGTTTAAGAGCAGATTTGACAGGCAGAAAAAAGACTGATCAAACTTGAAGACTGGTCATTTGAAATCAGCAAGTTAAAGGAGAAAAAGGGGGAAAAAAAAGAATGAAAAAAGCCTCCAAAAAGCACAAAGAAAGGCTAAGGGACTTATGGGCCATGATCAATGGAATAATATACTCATGTGAATCCCAGACGGAGGAAAGAGGGCAGAGAGCTCATCTGAAGATGGCAGAAAAATTTCTAAATCTCAGGAAAGAAATGGACACATATATTCAAGAAGCTCAAAGAACTCTAACTGGGACAAAACCCAAGAGAACCACATTGAGATACATTATAATCCAACTGTCCAAAGACAAAGACAGAATCTTGAAAGCAGCAAGAGAAAAGTGATTAGTACATACAAGGGAGTTTCCGTAAGATTATCAGCAGATTTCTCAGCAAAAACTTTGCAAGCCAGAAAAGAGTGGGATGATACATTCAAAATGCTTAAAGAAAAACGCATCAACCAAGAATACTGTATCTGGCAAAACTGTCATTTAAAAATGAAGGAGAAATTAAGACTAAGGGAACTCATCATTATTAGACTTGTTCTACAAGAAATGCTAAAAGGAGTCCTTTAATGGAAACGAAAGGACAGTGGACAGCAACACAAAGCCATATGAAAATATAAGGTTTTCTAGTAAAAGTAAAGATACAAATATAATAACCTGTACTATAATATTTTTGATGCACAGAATTTAAATGACAAACATTTTGAAAAAGATAAATCTGTTATTGGGTATAAAATACAGAAAGAGTAATATGTGACATCAATAACAAAGCAGGGGGGGTAGAGCTATAAAAGAGCAGAGGTTTGATTATTATTAAAGTTTAGCTGCTATCAGTTTAAAACAGAATGCTGTAACTTTAAGATGTTTTATGTAATTGCAATGGCAACCACATAGAAAATGTCTATAGGATAAACGGAAATGAGAAGGGACTCAAAGTATATCACTAAAAAAACCTGAAAAGCAAAGAGCAAAGAAAAAAAAAACACACAAAATAAATTTGCCTAACAGACAAAATGAGGGACAATAAAGCTATCGAGACTTACAGAAAACAACAAAAGGGCAATAGTAAGTCTTTCTGGTTAGTAATTTAAAATGTAAAAGAATTAAATGTAAAAGTATTAAATGTAAATGTAAAAGAGTTAAACTTCCCAATCTAAAGACATGGATTGAATGAATGGATTTAAAAAAAAACAGAATTAAAGATCTCAAATCAACAACTTCAAGGAATTAGAAAAAGTATAAACTAAACCTAAAGCTAATATGAGGATAAAAATGATAAAGGTTAGAGCAAAGATAAACAAAAGAAAGAAAAAAGGGGAAAGAAACTAAAAACTGTTCAGAAAAGATCAACAAAATTGACAAACATCTAGATTAACTAAGGAAAGAACACTCAAATATCTAAAATCAGAAATGAAAGAGGGAACAGTGTAATTCATGTCATAGATATAAAAATCATTACAAGAGAATACTATTTATAGTTGTACATCAACAAAATAGATAACGTAGAAAAAAGGATAAATTCCCAGAAACACACAACCTACTAAAACTGAACCTTGAATAGGAATTCTGAACAGATCAATAATGAGTAAGGAAGCTGAATCAGTAATTAAAAACCTCTCAACAGGGGCACCTGGGTGGCTCAGTCAGGTTTCTGACCTCAGCTTGGGTTATGATCTTGTGGTTTTGGGGGTTTGAGCTCCATGTTGGGTTCTGTGCTGACAACTTAAGAGCCTGGGGCTTGCTTCTGATTCTGTGTCTCCCCCTCTCTCTCCCCCTCCCCTACTTGTGCTGTCTCTCTCTCAAAAAATAAACATAATTTTTTAAAAGAAGAATTGGGGAGCCTGGGTGGCTCAATCGGTTAAGCGGCTGACTTTCACGCAGGTCATGATCTTGCGGTTCTTGCGTTCGAGCCCCATGTTGGACTCTCTGCTGACAGCTCAGAGCCTGGAGCCTGCTTCTGATTCTTCTATGTCTCCCTCTCCCTCTGCCCCTCCCCTGCTCACGCTCTGTCTCTCTGTCTCTCAAAAATAAAGAAACGTTAAATAAAATAAAATAAGAAAAATTAATACCAATCCTTCTCCAACTCTTCCAAAAAAACTGAAGAAGAGGGAACATTTCCAAACTCATTTTATGAGGCCAGCTTTACTCTAATACCAAAGCTAGACAAAAACATTTCAAGAAAAGAAAACTACAGGCCAATATCCCAGATGAATGTTGATACAAAAGTCCTTAACAAGATATAAGTAAACAGAATCCAAAAGTCCTTAACAAGATACAAGTAAACAGAATCCATTACACTATAAAAGGATGATAATATTATGACCAAGGTAGGATATATTTCTGGAATGCAAGGGTGGTTCAATGTATAAAAATCAGTTAATACACCACATTAACACAATGATGGTCAAAAACCACATGATCATCTCAATTGATGCAGAAAAAGCACTTGACAAAAAATTAACACCCTTTCATGATAAAAACAATTAACAATCTAGGAATAGAAGGAAACTACCTTAACAAATAAAGGCTATTTGTGAAATGCCCACAGTGAATATCATATTCAATGCTGAAAGGCTGCAAGCTTTTCCTCTAAGATCAGGAATCAAAGGATACCCACTTTCACCACTTCTATTCCACTTAGTATTGGAAGTGCTAGCTAGAGCAATTAGGTAAGAAAAAGAAATAAAAGGTATCCAAACTGAAAAGGAAACATTATCTGTTTGCAGATAACATGATTGTATATGAAGAAAACTCTGAAGATTCCAAAAAACAAAACAAAACAAAACAAAAACTGTTAGAATAAATTCATTCATCAAAGTAGCAGGATATAAAATCAACACATAAAAATCAACTGTGTTTCTATACACTAACAATGAACAACCTGAAAAGAAAATTAAGAAAATAACTTCATTTACAATAGTCATAAAGAATAAAATACTCAGGAATAAATCTAACTAGGGAGGTAATATATTTATATACTGAAAACTATATAACACTGATGAAATTAAAGACAACAAAAATAAATGTAAAAACATCCTATCATGAATTTGAAGCTTTACTACTGTTTAAATGTCCATAATACCCAAAGTGATCTACAGTTTCAATGCAATCCCTACTAAAATCCCAATGGCATTTTTTGCAGAAATATTAGAATTCATTTGGAATTGCAAGAGACTCTAAACAGTTAAAACAATTTAGAAAAAGAAGAATAAAGCTGGAGAACTCATGCTTCCTGATTTCAAAACCTATTACAAGTCTTCAGTAATTAAAAGAGCATGGTAGTGGCATCAAGATAGACAAACAGGAGTGCCTGTGTGGCTCAGTCAGTTGAGCATCCAACTCTTGATTTTGGCTTGGGTCATGATTCCAGGGTTGTGGGATCAAGCCCCATGTTGGGCTTCTGCAATGAGTGTGGAGCCTGCTTGAGATGCTCTTTCTCCCCCTTTGCCCCTCTCCCTTGCTCATGTGCTTTCTCTCCAAAATTAAGTAAGATAGATAAATAAATCAAACAGAACCCAGAACCCAGAAATACACCCATGCATATATGATCAAATGACCTTGCACAAGGGTACCAAGATAACACAATGTGGAAAAGGAGAGTCTTCAACAAATGGTGCTGGGAAAACTGGATATCCACATGAAAAAAAATGAAGTTACACCTTTATCTTACTCCATATACAAAAATTAACTCAAAATGGAATAAATGTAAATGTAAAACTATAATATCCCTAGAAGAAAACATAGGAGAAAGCTTCATTACATTAGACTTAGCAATCGTTTCTTAGATATGAGACCACAAAATCATAGGCAACAGACATCAAAATAGACAAATTCAACATCAAATTTAAAAACTTTTGTGCATCAAAGGACATAATCAACAGAGTGAAAAGGCAACCTAGGGAAAAGAAGAAAATATCTTCAAATCACATATCTGATAAGGGATTAATATCCAGAATGTATTAAAAACTCCTACAACTCAACAACAGAAGAATCAAATGACTGACTTTTTAATAAATTTTTAAGTGTATTTATTTATTTTGGGAGATACTGAGATAGCGAGTGTTGGAGGGTGGTGGGCAAAGAGAGAGGGAGACAGAGTCCCAAATAGGCTTTGCACTTTCAGCAAGAAGCCCTATGCAGAGCTCAAACTCATGGAACTGTGAGATCATGATCTGACCTAAACCAAGAGTTAGACACTTTAACTGACTGAGCCACCCAAGGACCACTCAAATGACCCATTAAAAAAAAGCAAAAGACTTGAACAAACATTCTCTAAAAATGTATACAAATGGCCAATAAGCATATGAAAAAAATACTCAATCTCACCAATCATCAGAGAAATACAAATAAAAACCAGAGATATTGTGAACACAAAATATTACGTCACACCCACTAGTTTGGCTACCATACAAATGACAGAAAATAACAAGTGCTGGTGACGACAATGAGAAATTGGATCCCTTGTGCACTGTTGGTAATATTGTAAAATGATGTAATTGCTATGGAAAACAGTATGAAGTTTCCTCAAAAAATTAAAAAGAGAACCACCATATGATCCAGCAATCTCACTTCTGAGATATACCCAAAAGAACCGAAGGTAAGATTTTAAGGAGATATCTGCACACTCATGTTCATAACAGCACTATTCACAATAGCCAGAAGGTGAAAGTAACCTAAATGTCTATCCATGGATGAATAAATAAAATGCATACAATGCATTTTATATGCATACAATGGAATATTTTTCAGCCTTAAAAAGGAAGGAAATCCTGCAGCATGCTACAACATGGATGCACCTTGAAGGCATTGTGCTATTTCGTGAAATAACCGAGTCACAAAAAGACAAATACTGCATGATTCCAGTTACGTGCAGTATCTAAAGTAGTAAAATTCATAAAAATAAAAAGTAAAATGGTAGCTACCAGAGGCTAGAGGGAGAGGCAAAAGGGCACAATGGGTACAGAATTTCAGTTTTGCAAGATGAGAAAATTCTGGAGATCTGTTTCACAATAATGTGAATATATAGAACATTACTGAGCTGGCTAAATGAAATAAATCAGAGGAAGGCAAATACCACATAATCTCATTTACATGTGGAATCTAACACAAGCTTATACCTACAGAGAACAGATGAGTGGTTGCCAGAGGTAGGGGATAAGAGGTGAGCAAAATGAGTGAAGGGAGTCAAAAGTTATAAACTTCCAATTAGAAAATAAGTGAGTCAGGGGATATAATGTACAGCAAGGTGATTCTAGATGATAATACTGTACTGAATATTTCAAAGTTCCTAACAGAGCAAATCTTAGAAGTTCTCATCACAAGAAAAAATTGTAACTATGTATGGTGACAGATGCTAACTAGACTTACTATGGTGATCATCTCACAATATATACAAATACCCAATAATTATGTTGTATACCTGAAATATAGGATTATCTATCAATTATACAATTTAAAAAATGGTTAAGATGATAAATTTTGTTATGCATTTTGAACCAAAAAAGTGTTCAAAAAGGAAGGAGCAAGGCTGCCCTCTCTTTCAACTTTTGACTATTTTTTGCGGGGATACAAGGTCTGAGATTACTACAGCCATCCTGTCATCACCATGGGAGCATCAGATACCCCCTGAGGAAGATAAAGGAGAAAGAAAGACCACCTTTTGCCCTTACATTTCCTGTGGCTGTGCCTAATTACCTGTAACTATCCATTTAGCGAATGTCCCTCCCCCTGGACTATAAGCTCCATGAAAGCAGGAGCTGGGTCTACTTATGGTTATAGCCTCATCTCCTGGCTCAGGGCCTAGCACAGTGTGGCATTCAAAAACATTAATTTCATACATGGCAATGAGAAAGAATGAAATCTGGCCATTTGTAGGAAAGTGGATGGACCTTGAGGGTGTTATGCTAAGCGAAGTAAGTCAGGTGGAGAAGGACAGATACCATATGTTTTCACTCATAGGTCTAACAGGAGAAACCTAACAGAGGACCATGGGGAGGGGAAGGGGGGAAAAGAGTTAGGGAGAGGGCGGGAGGCAAATCATGAGAGACTCTTGAATACCGAAAACTGAGGGCTGAAGCGGGAGGGGGAAAGGGGAAAGGGAGTGAGGGTCATGGAGGAGGGCACTTGTGGGGAAGAGCACTGAGTGTTATATGGAAACCAGCCTGACAATAAACTATTAAAAAAAAACCCAAACAAACCAAAAACATTAATTTCAAAGATGTTCCAACTCTATGCTGGCTCTACATCAAAACTTAAAAATCTAGTTTATAAATCAGTCTTTTTGATTAGTTAGAATATTCTAAGTTGCTTGTCCAGAGGTTGAGGAACGAAAAAGGGTGTTATTTACAAAGTTTTCAATATCTTAGTTGAGGGAGGGGTGTATTCAAATTAAGTGATGGCATTTGGGGGGTTTTGAAAGCCCCAGAGTAAAAAATTTCTAAGTAATAAATCCATACATTAGAGTCCCTTATGAAATCGGAGAAGAGATTTGCAATGTTTTCCTTTTAAGGACTACTACCATCTTCTTGGTTTCAAAACACCCTTATTTGAGGTTACTGTATTTGCTAAATTAATTTTATATTTGATTCATTCCTCACTGCTTCTCTGTAAAACTACCCATGAGTGGATTTTTGCCACAATGACGGAACTTTTTTTTTTTATTATACTGCCTATTCCATTATCATTAGTTTGTTTATAATACAAAGCCAATGGGTTTAGTAAGAACCATACCTGCCATTCAGTGGTATAACACTCAACACTCAGGAATCCTAAGAACTATTTTGTAAAAATAGAAAAGGCAGGAAGGAGATGGAAGAAGAGTATACTAGCTACCTGGATACCAATTTCTATTACTTAAGGAAAATTTAAAACAGTTCAACATGGTGGTAAAAATGCTTTCCAAAACAGTAACTGATAGTTTTGATGACTATCAAACATACCTGCAGGGTCCACACATACCTGCAGGGTCCAGTATGACAGCCATTAGCCATAAATGTGACTATTTAATTTGAATGAATTAAAATAAAATATTTAGCTTTTCCATTGCACTGGCCACATTTCAAGTGCTCAATAGCAACAACGGGCTAATGGCTATCATATTGAACAGTGCAGATATTCAGTATTTCCATCACTGCGCAGCATTAGCATGGATCTATATATTTCTACCGATAACTATTAGTAATGAGTGATGGGAGCATTCAGGTCACCAAAAGAAACATGTAAGTGGAGAAACAGCCATACTATAAACATAAAACATCTATTTTCTATTGTATCCTCCTTGGGAACAAATTTCTTAAAAATAATCTGTCCCTTGCTCCCTTTACTAAATAACAGAATTACAGTTTTTAAAAAATTTCTTGCGTAAATGAATGAGAGCTTACTCTTATTCTCTGTTAAGTGATCTGAGCATTGCATGCAAACTTACAATTTGGTCTCATCAGCCTCTTTCTGCATGATTTCAAGAATCATGCGGCAGGCTTCAGAGGTCCCCTCTGGGGTGGCATGGATGGTGACAGGCTTCTCTGCAGCCCCAGAGTTCTCCTTTCTATGGATGTCTACCCTGTGGGGAAAGAATCAGAAGCCATAACACAATGTCACCTGGGACACAATCCTAGGGTTGAAAAAGTGTTGCACTGGCCAACGTACAGCAAAAGGACACAGACAACGAAGTGTCATCAGCACGTTTGCAACCAACACCATTTTCAAGAAGGTGGCAAGCAGTGCAGGAGGTCTTGTGCCAAACTTAAATTCTTTGCAGTTCTATTCAGAAGGGAATATTCCTTGCAGGAGTGCTGTGGGACAAAGGCACCAAGCCAGGTTGGTAATGAAGCCAGTTTGGTAAATGAAGTATTTTGTGTAGTCTTTCAAATGATCATAGAAGCAAAGGGTACAGGGAGTGGGGTAGCACTGCTGGCATGGTGCCAGTCTCTGAACTGACTGTAGCTTTTAAAAGCCGTATGTTAATCCAAATCCAAACACCAAATTCAAGCAAGCTTTATATATCTGCGTGTGGATTAAAAACAGAGGCATGCCCTCTCTCTACCTACGTTTTTGGTTTCTTTACCCCTGGAAGCCTGCCTTCTTCCAGGCTCTTAAAACTAATGGCTCAAAAGCTTGATGACTTGATCAGACTTCTTGGGGTTGCTGTGGCCCTACTTGTTTTTGTTGACTCTGAAAACCACATAATTGATCGTATCCCTTCTTATTTTGGCTGTTAGAAAGCCCAGATCCAAGTCTTTGACCTACTTGTAAAAAATGGGCACATACTTTGAGAACTAACTTCACTTCTACTTAAACTTGTTGCATTTTAAAAACCACTTTAAGAAATTTTTGGAAGAAAAAGACATACAACTAAAAATTACTTTTGCAGTGAAGCAAACTTGCAGGGGAAAAAAAGGTTGATTTTAAAATAAATGCAAGAGCAGATAGTACTTCCCCTTTCTACTAGGTCATCATTTCACTGCTATGATCATGAACTCTGAGATTCATACCTGTAAGTGTCCATTAGTTGGCAGTAACTCCGAAACTTTGAAGAAAACAGTGTTTTTTCTCTTTCAAGTTACAAGATACTCAGTGAATGACATAAGTAAACTGCAGTAGGCATGTAAGTAACTCATGTTTGCCATTAACTTCGTGTTTTGCAATTTAAATGCGTTTCTAGCAATTATTTCATTCAATCTGCCTGACTGTCCTAATTCTAACAATAATCCTGGCTTACAGAACAAGACATTGATGCTCAGAGAAGTTAATCTTTTCCCCAACATTATATATTAAGTGGTAAATCTTGAACACGGCTCTTTGCATCCTGTACTTTGTTACAATAGGCTGTGTTCTTAAGAATATACAAAAACCAACAACCCACTACACCTTCTACTACCAGTACAGTCTCCTTAGAGACTAAACAGAGGCTAATGTACTTCATTTCTTGCTCGATACAGCAGACTCACTTACTCCTTTTATGTAGCTATTTATGGGACCACCTAAGTCATCTGAAAGAATGACTACCATCCAGGGCTCCAACTCAAGAGAGGAGGTAAGAAATTAGGTGAGTGGTTTCTGAGATCTCACAAAGTTCAGCTCCATATCTCTGCTGTTTTAGAAAGTGATGTGTTCATAAGCACTACTAAGTTTAGGAGAACAATTCTTGGCTATGAGGTCAATATAACCTGCTAAAACCTTTAGTAATTCGGGGCATGACCTTTAGGCTACTGGCATGAAAGTACAATGAAGTCCCCAGCTTTGTTAGTCTGTTAGTAGTTCTGAGAAGCCACCATCCCACACAGCACAGCCCCCACTGCTGATGCAAGCAATAGCCACCTAGGGGGACTGGGGCCCACCAGCTCTCAGGGGGCCTGTCAGAAGGAAGCAAAGGAAGCCCCGGAGGCACGTACCGGGACTGGGTCTGCTTAGTGATGTTCTTTATGGTCAAGCCCTCCTTTCCGATGATGGCACCAACAAACTGGGTGGGGACCAGGATCCGCAGCGGGAAATCAATCTGTCTGGCCTGAGAAGAGCCCCCAGGGGCGTGGCCTTGCTCCCGGGAAGAGTGGTCCCCACGCTGGGCTCGCTGTGGGGGCGAAGGGGAGCTCACCTCTTCATCCGGGATGTAGGAAATCTTGAAGGAGTAGTTCTCAAACTGATGCCCGCTTAGCTTCTCGATGGCTCTGAAATGCAGCAGCGGTAAGTGAACTTTGTTAGACCCTGCCATCAAAGACGACCCTCAGGCCAGTGGACCGGGTCATTCAGTCTGCTTTCCTAGTTGCCTACGTGAGCAGCATTACTCCCTGAAGATAGCCCGGTGAGCAATGTGCCAGCTTTGCTCCCTCAGGGCTTATGGTTAACAACCAAATAATCACAAAATATAGGCCTGGTCAGACTTAATACACGACTATGCATTCTGCTTTTTTCACTGCCCAAGGCTGTATCCTCCTCATCACAAACTCTTTGTAAATACTGGTATAAAATTATGACTTTTTTTTCTCAGCTTGATCATAAAACATTTATTATTGAAAATTCAGAAATGGTTAAGTGCCGATTAGAAAAAAATCCTAGCCCATCCTACATCTTTATTTTTTAAGTATAATTATCATTTATAAACATGGGTTAATATTACATATACTATTGTCTATTCTTTAAAAAAGAGTTAATAGGGGCGCCTGGGTGGCTCAGCTGGTTAAGCATCCGACTTTGGCTCAGGTCATGATCTCACAGTTTGTGGGTTTGAGCTCCGTGTCGGGCTCTGTGCTGACAGCTAGCTCAGAGCCTAGAGTCTGCTTTGGATTCTGGGTCTCCCTCTCTCTCTGACCCTCCCCTGCTCATGCTGTCTCTCTCTGTCTCTCAAACATAAAAAAATAAAAAGAGTTAATACTCCAAACGTTTTCCAAGTCATTAAATGTCCTGCAATTTAATTTTTACTGGCTGTTTAACACTCTATTGATTTATCAGAATTTTTGCAGTTCATTCCCTCTCATTAGATAAATACCGATATCCAATATTTTATCATCATATACAGTATTGTCGTGGACATTTTTGCAACTACAGCTGCACACAGGACAAATTCCTAGTGGAATTGCTTGATCAGAGAGAATGTAGAATTCTAACATTATTAAATACCCCTCAGTGTGCTTCTGTAAAGGTTTCAACACTTACTATTCCACAGCAGTTAAGACACCATTTGTTTCTTGAATCCTCAAAAATAGAGATTTATTTAAAATTATTTATCAATTTGATAGGGAATACACGATATCCCACTATTGCATTTTAAAAATTATATACGAAGTGGAACAATTTTTTCATGAGCTATCTTGTACCATGTGACAATAATAACCCTATCCTACCATATTAATGTTTAGGGTTTGTGAATTTATTACAAAGCAGCACCTCTGAACTCAGTAAAAGCAACAGAGTAATATTAAATATGGAGGTCCTACTCAAGTGGCAGCTGGACACAGACCCTCAAGGGGAGCTGCTGGCATGTATGTTGCTTACATGTGTGGGGCTAAAGTCAACAGCAAACCATCTATTGTCTTTTTCAATGCAAAGTTGATATTTTAAAGACTAGTGGTATGAGGATGGGTTAAATATGTCTTCGTGTATGCTGAGACCTTGAAAGAGAAATAAAACTATAATCCTGGGATGCAGAACTAAGGTTTTGCTGCCGTATGTATGGAACATGTGTGACCATAATTGACAAGCATTTCACCTTACGGACCTCCTACAAAAAGGAACTTGTTTTGTTGTAGTTGTTGTTGTTTTAAAAACTCAATCCTGTGTCCATTAATCGCCAAACTCAAAATGAACCATCACTGAAACAAGGCAGTCACGTATGGGGACCAGGAAGTAAGTGGAAATTAGGAAAGAGAACCCAAGCCAGGTGATATTTGCCTAGCCACTCCCAGACGATTTTCCCTGCTGCTGATGTCATGGAGATGGGTCCCCTTTTTAATATCACACAGAGCAAAAATGGGTGTTTCATGATCTCTTCACCAAGTGTGGACAGAAAGGGGCTTGTGCTTCTTTCTCACATGCATAGAGTGCATGGAGGAAGCTGCAGGTAAAAGCCCTGTGGCTGGCAAAGCAGAGACCAGGAACACAGTGTCACAGAGCTGGTGTCTCTTTACGTGACTGTGTCAAGACACAGGTCCCACCTCAGTTTTGATGCCAAGACTCAACATTTTTAAGATAAAGTCTCTGTACAACCAACCAACAGACATCCTGCTATAAATGCCCTAAGCTCTACCGACATGTCAAAGGCATGCACAGATGCCCGAGGCTCCTCTAGCATGTCAAAGGTAGGCATCTTTTTGGAATTCAAAGACATCCCTCCAAAAATGTAAAAGGAAAGAAGCCCAAGTCCACTTACATTTTTGCTTCTTCTCTTGTTGCATATGTGACGTTGACAACTGCAGTTTCTGTGTCTGTGTTGACTAGGAAAGAAGCAAAAACTATACTGTCACAGAAAAAAAAAGCTGTCACCCTCAGGCTCAATGTAAACAGACTAACTTCAGAGAAGAATGCACAAAAAACTCTTTACCCTAACTCCTTAGTTATTTGAATATCTTTATTCACGTGTATTTATAAATAGTAATCAACTGTATATACACATCTGTAATCAACTGTATATACAACTCAAAGCTTTATTTTCACTTATAAATACCATTGCATGTGCATATGTGTATGCTCATTATGTATTTTCCATTTCTAATGTCTACATAAAATTTTAATAATTGTGCCATGATTTTTGACAAGCTATTCCTCAATTGTTGATAAATGAGTTATTCCCAATATTTGCTATTCTAAGTCATGTTGCAAAAAATCAGCTTTACTGTGAACATCATTTGATTTGTGTTCTCTTCTGAATTACTTTTTTAGGCTAAATCTTAAAAAAAATAACTGAGTAATGGAAATGCTTCTTAATGCAAATTTTCAGATTACTTTTCTAGAAATTTATATCAATTTATTGTACCACCATCAAAGTAGAAGTTTATGTTTGCATTTACTTTTAAATAGATATACACATATAAAAAAAGGAAGTATTTTAATTCTTCATTTATTCCTAAAGTAGAATTATTAATATTTTTTCCCTTTGACTGAGCTCCATGACTCTCTGAGTTAAATCCAGTAACTGTGTATGATAAATAAAGAAAACTGACAATTATAAGTCATTTGGCTGAAGGAGAAGACACACACTCTGAGTGGCTACTACTAAAGTCTTGTGAGCTGGCTTATCTTGGTTCATAATTGCCTCTTCCAAAATCAGAAGTTAAAAACAAATTCAGAAGTAAAGATAAAACTTTTGCAATCCAAGGCAGTAAACTTAAATACTGATTTTTCCAAAACAAGTAGCTATGACTAAATCCAATCCTCTCTTCAAAAAACACTTAAGCTATGGGGTGCCTGGGTGGCGGAATTGGTTAACTAACTCTGGCTCCAGCTATGATCTTGTAGTTTTTAAGTTCAAGCCCTGCATCAGGCTCTGTGCTGACAGCTCAGAGCCTGGGCCTGTTTCAAATTCTGTGTCTCCCTCTCTCTCAGCTCCTACCCTGCTCACTTGCTCTTTCTCTCTCTCAAAAATAAATAAAATCTTTAAAAAATTAAAAAATATTTAAGCTATTGGGAGACTGAGAGTTAACCACATTAAGTTAATGATATAGTTAATTCAAGAATACCATGATAAAGCTGCTTTCCAAAGTAATAATAAAAAAAAACTTGTAGTATAGGGATTCCTAAGTTGGATCAATGATGGAACTTCAGGAATTCTATAACCTCACACCACCACCACCACCACCACCACCTCTCCTACAACCAAAGACTCAAATGTGTGGATGAATATATGAATTTTTCTAGTTTATAATTTCCATAAGACCCTCAAAGAGGTTAAAGACCACAGTTAAAAATATTTTTAATCCAATAGCTTCAAAGTGCCTGTAGTCTTCACAGGGAAGGGATGCACAGTCTTCAGGAAAGAGCTGACACTGAGATTTACATGACATAAATGCTGAGCCCAGCCTGGCTCTGCCCAGCAGTGTTCTTGCTACCTCTAATTCACACTTACCCAGAAAAGTTCTCACAGTGCAAAATAGGGGATGAGTAGCCCACAACCGTCCTCTCAGTGCTGACACACAGAACGTACCAGAGGGTTCCTATTTGCTGCTTTCTAGTGCTCCAGATGAGGCTCTCCACTCCCAGAAAGGGAGAAAGAGATGGCTTTGAACCTCCTGAATAAATCTATCCACTAGGATTCTCAGATTTTGCTCTCACTTCTTCGTCATTTTGTTATTCAAAGACATGTATCTTCAGGAAATCAGACAGTTCTGTGATTCTGGAAAGAACTGAGCTCCATTTGAATAATTTATTTCGCTGGACATAAAAGCTCTAATAAGTTTCTTAAAGCTCTACTAAAAATGTTTTCCTGCAGAATCAGGAATCACCTATGAAACAAAACAAAAACAAAAGCCCAACACTTCTATCCTGTAGTTGTGAAGCAGACGGAAACTGGATGGTCTCCAGGGCACAGGTGCACGAGGAGCTGTCACTGCCCCAGGGACCTGCAGATTTTCCTCCTTGCATGGCAGTGTCCTGAATTTATATCATGGTCTCAGGCAGCAACTTTTACAGGCTCATGTCTGTGAGGCCATCCTGCCTACCACATCCAGTCCTTATTAGAATGTCTTCTCCATGTAAAGGAAATTAACAAGAACTGAGAAATAGAACCCTTGTAAATCATGTCTTCTTTCTGAGCTCTTTCCCTTCACCTTTAGGCATGTGCAGTGGGCAGCATGAAATTGAATAATAATATTTTTAATATTCATGGAGTGGAGAACATCTGAATAATTACTACTTTAAAATGATTACCTTAATTATACTGGTGGATAGAACAGATTGTGTATCAGACAATGGATTCTCTGTGATTATTCCCAACTGAATCTTGACAATTCCTTGAGATTATATAGGACTCTGTTGCCTACAAATTTTATACAGGTTCTCTTGGGGTGCCACAACTACTCAGTGATATAGAAGGGGTAGAATTTATTCTCCCCATTTTATACATGTGGAAACTGAGTCAGTGAGGGCAAGTGACTTTTTCAAGGGCTTCAAGGGCTTCACAGCCAGTAAATAACTGCATTCACATTCTGCTTTTTAGGTCAAAAGAAAAAAATCTTTATCACATGTTACTGCCTGCCACATCAGGAGCTTGGAATCGACTTTTCAGGGACTCCTAAACAGCTACATGAGGCATCAGTCTCTTTAAAAAGATACCTTTTTAAAGAAAAACTTTTTTTCTTTTTGAAATCATAGCATTTCATGTTTCAGATGATAAAACTGAGAGCAGCAGAAAGAAGAGTATGTATTTTCTGTGTATGTCCAACACTGATGTCCTAAGTCTGTGGCTCTCAAACTTCAGTACATGCAAAAATCAGTCGGGAGTGCTTGTTTAAAATACAGATTCATCACTCTTGCCCCAAAGAGTCTTACTTTGTAGGTTTATGGTGAACCCCAGGAATGTGCATTTTCATGAGCGCTGTGGGAGAGAGAGTCTGGTGTAGAAGTCCTACCTTTTGAGAAACACTATGTCTAAGACATTATTGATCTGTTGTTCTTAGCCAGGAAAAGGAAAATTGTGACAGCATAAATTCAATTACTTACAAGTGAATTAAGCTTACCCCAGCCTGACAGTGTTTGTCTAGTGCTTGAAAGCACATTAATGGAACATACACATACATATCTAAACAAACCCCAAACCTGTAAATCACATTCCTTGAAAAAATATATAGATATGGATAAAAAGATATGACTATCTCTCATGAACAGAGAAGGCCTGTTTCAAAGGAATCTGAATTTACTATTTATCTTTGGAGTTGACCCAGCCTATAACAATCCCCTTCAAAATTCAATAGGCTAATTTCCTCACTTACTACCTTGTTCTACATTCTCCACTGTCCCATACTGAGCCAAAAGTCCATCCAGCACCTGAAAAAGAAAGACCTCATGTCAGAACAGGAAAATAAGATTGTACTCACACACACAAAATGGTATATTGATATCTCCCAGCAAATAAACTAAAACAAAACAAGGACAGTTACAGGAATAATCTAATTAAATTGAGACTTCAGGTCTTCCATCAAAATGGTTAAAAATGAATAAATATATTAGACTTGTACTTGGTTATTAGCTCTCAAGAAATCTGTCCACTGAGGTGATGCAGCAGAATTTCAGAGTCTTACTGTTAACAATCACATCCATCGTGGTGGTTGGAACACATTGCTTTTGAAATGACAAGCAGAATAAAGGACAAGGCTCGCTTGTCCTTCTTGCACATTTTAATCATTCTTCCTTCTGTTTTTCTCTAGGGAGCTCCTTATTTTACGAAGCAGTGGGAGATATATATATATGAAATATTTCATAATAAAGAATGTTTTAAGTAATAAAAATGTTAGACAAAGCATTCTATTTACTTTAAGGCTGTTTTGATTTTGTTTGGGTTGGAAATAAACATTGGGGTAGTTTGTTTTAAAATAATGCAATAAGGCCACTCCTCACATTCTGTCTTCTTGAATTTTAAGGTAGCAATCTTGTAAGAAGTTTTACAACTCTGAAACTATATCATCACTATTACTCATAGCAACTCATTCACAATTAACAAAAAACCTACTCAAACTACCAACCTTCTATTTCTAATTGGGTTTCCACGGATTTTATTTTTTTTTCCAAAATCATAATTGGGAAAGGTAAAAAAAATCTTTTACAAAATCATAAGATAAAAATCACAAACCAGTACACATTTTGTTTCATAGTTTGTCAGTGCTTGGTGCTTGAGAAGACAGAACAGGCGGGCTCAAAGCACACATCTTGCGCAACAAGAGAGACAAACACAACCCTCAAGTTGTGACAGACTCTGTACATTAGGGTACTGAAAAAGAAAGAGAGAGCACCCAGGAGCCTTGTGGGAGAGGTCTGAAGACCTCTAATTCCTCAGGGAACTCACAGAGGGAGAGAGGTTTTTCTGATCTGTTAGAAAGGAAGGTGAGGAGAGGGCAGGAAGACGGTAAGCACGGGTGACACTGGCTTACCTCCCACTGCAGGTGAGGAGGGATGTTTCGGATCTGAATTTTCCTGCTCCTGTAAAAATGAAAGTTCAGGCTGTAACCCTTTCTCTAGGACATAGACTTCAGTAAATAATAAAAACAGTCTCACGACCATAGTTTGAGTTCTCTTTCTCACTGTGTTTACTGAGGCATCAGCAAGAGATTCCAGCTGTGACTCATGAGCATCATGTTTTAAGGTTTTCAATTACTTTGGGAAAAAGTAAAGAATAAACCCAACAAGATTGAATACACTAAAAGAACCAGTTTAAATACAGATGTGCCTTTTCAATTTCTTGCTAAAGTAGTTAGAATTTAAATTACCATATGGAGTCTAATAATAGAATTTATTATCTTCCTCCCCAAATAGATGGTCCTGCAACTGCCCCACCCCAATGGGTGCCTAGGCTCAAACATGATAGGTGAAGTCACATAAATAGTGGGCTTAAAGGAGATTAGATTTAGTCCACCTCTTACCTAATAATGCAAAACTTCCTTTCAAAAATTACTTTTATCTTTGAATAATACAGTAATAATTTTAAAATTAGAACACTATAAAAAAGGTATGTTAGAAAAATGTTTACTCCCACCCATCCCCTTCCTTCACCAAAAATAAACACTTTTACTTATGGCTCCTATATTCTTCAGTTTCTTTATGCAAATAATAGTAGCAAATACAAATTCTTTTCTTCTTCTTACAGAAATATTTGAATATTCTACAAACTCTCTGCATGTTTTTTCACCTTAACAGTACACTCCTAGAGGTCTTCCCATGCTGACAGACAGGGACACCTTCTGTTTTATACTATATGGAGGTGCCAAAGTGCATTCAACCTATCCCCTTTGGGCCTTCTCTTGCCTTTATAGTCAGAGTATTTTTCTGTTTTTCTGGGACATCCTCCTGGCCAGATAACTAAGCAATTTTCACTGTTTCTTGTTTTTATGTAAACATTAAAATTACATAGGAAAAAAAGAATAGAAACAGGAGGATAAGAATTTTCTATCTTCATGAATATGTCAGATCCTTTAAAGAAAACACAAATCAGCACTTAAATATTTAGAAAGGTTATTTTAATGGAAGGACTTGGCATTCAATTCCCCTAAACATCCATTTTGGGGGGGGGGGTTGCAAGAGAAGGGATATAACAGCAAAACTGTACCTGCCATTACTTTATTTCTGGTGTTAGAGGTCCCAAATAGGGACAACATACAACCACAAGTTTTTCTATGGCTTTAAACTGGGCAAGAGCCCCAGAAAGAAATGTTAACAATTCATGCAGAGAGGAAAAGGAAGAGAGGTACACAGAAGAAACATGAAAATAAACAATCAAGTAAATCAGGGGCTCCAGTTTTCTCAATGTTTTTATTGAATGCAAGAGGGGAGCACCTCTATGTTCTAGATTCTATACAGTCTACTTCTAATTTTTAAAAAATAAGAATGCATTCATGCTTTACTATAGGGCAAGCCAGTCTATAGAGAACCTCTAATCTTGTATCAGGATAGGAAGGAGGAAAAAGAACCAAGAACTAATTTCTATGAAGTCTCTTCCCTGACACTCTTTGGCAATAGTTCATAATAAAATTGCTGACACCATCTCATGTAGTGGCTCCATGGAATGCTCCACAGAAGTCACAAGTCTAACTATTTATAGAAAAGACATGAGAATTTACAAGAAATCTAATATTTTTAAAAAATATAATTTATTGTCAAATTGGCTTAAATACAACACCCAGTGCTCATCCCAACAAGTGCCCTCCTCAATGCCCATCACCCATTTCCCCCTCTCCCCACCCCTCCATTCACCCTCAGTTTGTTCTCTGTATTTAAGATATTTAAGAGTCTCTTATGGTTTGTCTCCCTCCCTCTCTGTAACTATTTTTCCCCCTTCCCTTCTTAAACTGATAAGAACAGATACTACAGTGGATTTTAGCCAAAAGGCCAAGAAGTGATCCCCCTTCCCTTCTTTACGCAGAAGACCCCATGGTCTTCTGTTAAGTTTCTCGAGATCCACATGAGTGAAAACATACAATATCTTTTTCTGACATACTTAGCAAAATACCCTTCAGTTCATTCACACTGCTGCAAATGGCCAGATTTCATTCTTTCTCATTGCCAAGTAGTATTCCATTGTATATATAAACCACATCTTCTTGATCTATTCATCAATTGATGGACATTTAGGCTCTTTCTATAATTTGGTTTTGTTGAAAGTGCTATTATATATTTTGGGATACATGTGCCCCTGTGCATCAGCACTCCTATATCCCTTGGGTAAATTCCTAGCAGTGCTATTGCTGGGTCACAGGGGAGTTCTATTTTTAATTTTTTGAGTGAGCCTCTACATTGTTTTCCAGAGTGGCTGCACCAGTTTGCATTCCCATCAACAGTGCAAGAGGTTTCCCATTTCTCCATATCCTCCCTAGTCTAGTCTCCTGACTTGTTTGTTTTAGCCACTGTGACTGGTATGAGGTGGTATCTTGGTGTGGCTGTGATTTGGATTTCCCTGATGATGAGTGATGTTGAGCAACATCTCATGTGTCTGTTGGCCATCTGGATGTCTTCTTTGGAAAAGTGTCTATTCATGTCTTCTGCCCATTTCTTCACTGGATTGTTTTTTGGGTGTGGAGTTTGGTAAGTTCTTTATAGATTTTGGATACTAGCCCTTTATCTGATAGGCCATTTGTAAATATCTCTAAGAAACTGAATATCTCTAAAGAAAATTATTTTTTAGCTCCAAATATAAACACCAACCCTAACACTAAGAATTTATTAGTATAAGTCTTTCTGAAAGAAACAGATTCATGAACACAAAGATTTGAAAAAAGACTACTGTAGCATTGTTTATGATGACAAAAACGGCAAACAATCTAAATATCCACCAATAGGGAAATGAATAAATGAATCATAGGACAGCTACGAGAATGGTATATTATACATCTTTTAAAAAGAATGAAGTAGCGGTGCTTGGCTGGCTCAGTTGGTAGAGCATCCAACTCTTGATTTCAGGATCAAGAGTTCAAGCCCCATGTTGGGTATAGAGATTACTTTAAAAAAAAAAAATGAGGTTGACATATAGTTATGGTCACAAGGAACCATCCAAGGCATGCTATTATAAGAAGAGAGCTAATTATAGATTAGGAAGATCCTATTTTTTTAATTAATAATTTTTAATGTTTATTTTTGAGAGAGACTGTCAGCAGGGAAGAGTCAGAGAGGGAGGGGACAGAGGATTTGAAACAGGTTCTGTGCTAACAGCAGAGAGCCTGATGTGGGGCTCAAACTCATGAACCCGTGAGATCATGATGTGAGCTGAAGTTGGATGCTTAACTGGCTGAGCCACTCAGGTGGCCCAGGCAGATCCTATTTTTAAGTGCCCAAACATACTACATGCTATTAAACTGTGTGCTTATAAATGCGTTTAAAAAGGTAGGTAAAAGTAGCTGGTGAAAGGGGACATACAGGACATATACTGTGAATTTTAACTACTTCCGTTGTTTGCTTTTTTTAAAAATGAGAATGTACTCATGCCTTGTTTTAAAAAATTAACAATTACCCCCTACTAAGATTGCTTTAATGAATACACAAGATTTATTTTTGAAAAATATACTAGAACCTACTAAATTAAAAAAAAAAAACAAAAACCAATCACTTCACTTTTTCCATAACTAGGTTGGGTGTTCTTGAAATTGTATTTAACTGGAGGAGGCAAGATGGTGGAGAAATAGGGAGTTCCTTACTTCCTGCCTGCATCTCTCCAACTAAGAAGCACTGCAACCAAAGGGCGCTGAACTGCAGGAGTCTGTGAGGAAAAGAGACAGAGAGTCCACTAAGAAGACAGCCTCATAGGTGTGTGATTGCCAACTGAGGAAGATAAAAACAGGCCGGGACACGGAGGCATGGAGGGGAGGGAGCCCCCTCTGTGGAGAGACAAAGGGAAGTGAAAGAGCGGCTGGGGAAGTATAGAACTGTCCCTGAAGAAGAGAAAAACCTTGCTGGGGCAGAGAGGGACCTATCATCCCATCTCTAACCGCAGAGCTTTCAGAGAGAGATCCTATCTCTAACTGCAGAGTTTTCTTTGGGCTGGGTGCCCCAGTCCCAGAAATTCCCTCCAGGATAGATGGTACTCAAGGGACACAGTTGGCATCAGGAGGAACCACTCCCCTACCCGATCCCCGGCTAGGAGGTGCCCCAGCTTGGGCTTGCAGGATTACATTTTGGGCAGTATCATTAATGGGCATGGAGTAAGATCTGGAAATCAGACTGGGTGTGAGACATAGAACACAGCCCACCTTGGCTGCACCTGCAGCACAGCTAGATTGGATCCAAAAGAGTGATTTACAATGCCTAGTTCAACAAGGGACTTGGGGACCGCCATTTTCCTCCCCACAACCACCAAAACAGGGCCTCAGGAAGTGTCCCACAGGACCCACAGTGGAGGTGAGACCCACCTACGCCGAACCACATCCATCTGTGCTGAATAGATGCCTTTTTTTTTTTTTTTTTTTTTTTTTACTGGAGGAGACTGGCTAGATGCTGCTGAAACAGACCCTCTCCCAAGACCAGCATTGATGCATTGCTGTGATTAACTCTGGATCAATTTTTGCTATTCAGATATGCTCTCCCTTATCTCATTCTTATCTCTTCCCTCACAGGACTGGGTATTCTGGTTCTAGGTTTGCTTCAAGAGGCGTATTTAATCCATTCTCTTGATGCATGTTCTACACCTCCATCCTTACCTTCCTTTCTCTCTGAAATAATCAGACTACATAGTTTCTCTGGGTAACATTATCTTCATTTTTTTTTCCTCCTCACCTCCTGCTGTATTCTTTCTCTCTCTCTGAATTAAGCCTTTTAGTCCCTTTGCATGGTCAATGTTCAATTTCTTTCTCCCCACCCATCATTTCTCTCTTTGTATATGCTCTTCCATCAGCACTATCTCCACCCTGCTCTTTATTTGCAGCTGGCATATTTGGTTTTATGCTTAGACTGTCCTTTGTCTTTTGTTTTGTTTTTTTCTGTTTGCTTGTTTGATTTGTTTGTGCATTTGCGTGCTTTTGTTCCCTGTTTGTCTGTTTTCCTTTCTAGGGCTACCTCAAGAAACAAACCAAAGTACACATGATAAAGAGTCCCAAATATCACTATGAGTAAGGAAATAAAATAACCAAAGGCACAACAAGAGAGACTAAGGGACACCATTAAATGAACAGTTCCTGAATGGACAGGCCCTGGACAGTCTATGAGCCTCCTTTAATATGGCAGTACTCGTAGGTGCAGAGCGCATAACAATCTTTTAAAACATACAAGAGAGTAGGGGCGCCTGGGTGGCTCAGTCGGTTAAGCCTCCGACTTCGCCTCAGGTCAGCTCTCACGTTCGTGGGTTCGAGCCCCGCGTCGGGCTCTGTGCTGACAGCTAGCTCAGAGCCTGGAGCCTCCTTCCAGTTCTGTGTCTCCTTCTCTCTCCGCCCCTCCCTCTCTCATGCTCTGTCTCTCTCTGTATCAAAAATAAATAAACCATTAAAAAAATAAAAAAAAGCATACAAGAGACAGAAAACTAGCCAAAATGATGAAACGAGAGAACTCTCCTCAAAAGAAAGTTCCAGGAAGAAATGACAGCTAAAGAATTGGCCAAAACAGATATAAGCAACATAATTGAGCAGGAATTTAGAACAATAGTCATAAAATTAATAGCGGGGCTTTAGAAAGTCATAGAAGACACCAGAGACACTATTGCTACAAAGATTATGGACCTTAGAAATAGTTATGATGAATTAAAAGATGTTATACATGAGGTGCATAATAAAATGGAAGTGGCCACTGCACAGATTGAAGAGGCAGAGAGGAAAATAGGTGAATTAGAAGACACAATTATGGAAAAAGAGGTAGGCGAGAAAAAAATCAATTGATCCAGGAGGATGAAAGGAGAATTCAAGAATTGAGTGATGCAATCAAATGGAACAACATCCGTATCATAGGAATTCCAGAAGCAGAAGAGAGAGAGAGAAAGGGGCTGAAGGGGTACTTGAACAAATTATAGCCAAGAACTTCCCCAATCTAGGGAAGGAAATAGACACTGAAATCCAAGAGGCACAGAGAACTCCCCTCAGAAGTAACTTGAATCAATTTTCTGCACAACATATCATAGTGAAACTGGCAAAATATAAGGATAAAGAGAGAATTCTGAAAGCAGCTAGGGATAAAAGGGCCCTAACATATAAAGGGAGACATATCAGGGTGGTTGCAGACCTATCTACTGAAATTTGACAAGCCAGAGAGAAATGGCAAGAAATCTTCAATGTGATGAACAGAAAAAAATTGCAGCCAAGAATCCTTTACCCAGCAAGCTTATCATTCAGAATAGGAGAGATAAAGGTTTTCCCAAATAAACAAAAATTGAAGGAATTCATCTCCACTAAACCAGCCCTACAAGAAATCCTAAGGGGGAGTCTTTAAGGGAAATGTTGCAAGGAACAGAAAGTACTAGAGACATCATTACAAGCATGAATTCTACAGAGAACACATGACTCAATAACACTGAATTGTAAATGGACTAAATGCTCCAATCAAAAGACATCAGGTAGCAGAATGATTAAAAAAAAAAACAACACCAAAATCCATCTATTTCCTGTCTGTTGGGACCTCATCAGATAAAAAGTTTTTGCACAGCAAAGGAGACAATCAATAAAACTAATAGGCAACTGACGGAATGGGAAAGATAATTGCAAATGACATATTGGATAAAAGGCTAGTGAACTCACCAAACTCCACACCTGAAAAACAAATAATCCAGTGAATGGGCAGAAGACATGAATAGACACTTCTCCAAAGAGGACATCCAGATGACCAAGAGACACATGAAATGATGCTTAACTTCACTCATCATCAGGGAATTACAAATGAAAACCACCCTGAGATACCACCTCACACCAGTCAGAGTAGCTAAAATGAACAAATCAAGACTACAGATGCTGGTGAGGATGTGGAGAAATGGGCACCCTCCTACACTGCTGGTCAGAATATAAACTGGTGCAGCTGCTCTGGAAAACGGTGTGGAGGTTCCTCAAAAAATTAACAATAGAATTCCCCTATGACCCAGCAATAGCACTGCTAGGGATTTACCCAAGCGATACAGGAGTGCTGATGCATAGGGGCACATGTACCCCAATGTTCATAGCAGCACTTTCAACAGTAGCCAAATCATGCAAAGAACCTAAATGTCCATCAATGGATGAATGGATCAAAAAGATGTGGTTTATATATACAATGGAATACTACATGGCAACGAGAAAGAATGAAATCTGACCATGTGTAGCAATGTGGATGAAACTCGACGGTGTTATGCTAGGTGAAATAAGTCAGGCAGAGAAGGACAGACACCATATGTTTTCACTCATATGTGGAACAGGAGAAACTTAACAGAGGACAATGGTAAAGGAGAAGGGGAAAAATAGTTAAGGAGAGGGAGGGAGGCAAACCATAAGAGACTCTTAAATACTGAGAACTGAAGATTGAGGGGGGTGGAGGAGAGGGGGAAAGGGCTCATGGGCATGAGGAGTGCACTTTTTGGGATGAGCACTGGGTGTTATATGGAAACCAACTAGACAATAAAGTATAAAAGAAAAAAGTGTGATTAAAAAATCATATTTCACAGAATATTAATTTAGCAAACTCTGTTCCTAATATATAATCCATCAAGCTCTGCCTGGTCCAGATTACCCCAAATCTTAACTAACTGGGTCTAAAACAATAATGTTTCCCTATAATGTCTCATGTCAAGAATGCACATCGGACAATCAGTTTGGGAACTGGAATGTTCATTAATCAGGATTCCAGGAGAAATAATCCCTAAGAAAGCTAGTGTATGGCATCTCTAATCTTAGGTCTGGATGGAAAGGAAGAAAAGGAATGGAGAACTAAAAAAGGAACTGGAGATCAATACAGAACCAATTAAACTGATCCTCTGGTAACTGGGAAGATTATCCTGAACGATTATGTTTCAGGATCAGGAGTGAGCAGGACCTGTGAGTTCTGCTAACTTCCACAGCGCCATCTGGATGCTGTGCCTCCTTCTGGCAAGGAGTTTGGGGGAGACCAGGGATGCCTGTTCCCTTCAGCCCCCAGGGAGGGATTTCCACATGCCCTTCAAACCCCGCCTACATGTGCAGAGACTTTCCCAGGTGGCTCCAGGCAGAACCGTCTCCTCTGCACTCTTCAGCTTTCATAACAGCTCACTCTTTCTGCTGCAATTATTTATCTGCTGGGGCGGTCACACTCCCCCACCAAACTTCTGCTAGGTGGTAATTTCCTCAAGGACAACCTCTTTGTTTACTGGTCTTCTCACAGGGCCAAGTATCTAGGGTAAAAGGAGAACATGGTACCCGAAGGGCTGGGAAAAGCCCTCCTGATGCTAACTGTAGCCTGCCTATGATGGATATTGCCCTCACATTACGCTGGAAGGCCAACTGTTTATTTCTCCTTTGCCAGGTAGTCAAGAGAAGAGGGAAAGGTTCTTTTCCCTCTTTCCTTTTTGAAATCTATTAAAGTCTGTCCTGCTTTAAAAAGCCAAATTTATACAGTAACTCAGGAAAATGGTTTTAAGAAAATAATTGTTTACTTTCTTTCTCTTTCCCTTTCTTTATCTTCCTTCCTCTCTCTTTTTCTCTCTCTCTTCTCTCTTCTTTTTAAGTCTATTTTTGAGAGACAGAGAAAGAGTGAGCAGGGGAGGAGCAGAGAGAGAGAATCCCAAGCAGGCTCTATGCTGTCAGCACAGATCCTGAGTGAGGCTCAAGCTCATGAACCACAAGATCATGACCTGAGCTGAAATCAAGAGTCGATGCTTAACTGACTGAGCCATCTAGGCACTCCTTTCAGTGGCTTTCTAAAGCACAAATATGACTGGTTACTCTTGCCTTTTTTGACTCCCTGTCACCACATCCAAACTCCCTTTCATAACCTGGTTACTGCCTACCTCCTTCCCTATCTCTTTATGTTGCCAAACTGCCCAAACTTTGGGCGCTTCTCCCTTCATGAAAAGCAGTATGTTACACCTGCAGCTTATATTCATGCTTTCGATACCTTCCATCTGCCTTAAAAACAGAACTAAAGAATTTGCCTATTGTAGATACCTCAGTAAGTGAAATCATACAGTATTTGTCCTTTTGAGTTTGGTTTATGACAGTTTGCATAATGTTTTCAAGGTTCATCCATGTTGTAGCATGTATCAAAATTGTATTCTCTGTCCGCGTCAGCAGTACATATACTAAAGTTAATCTGTTAGGGTTTTTTTTTTTTTTTTTTGAGAGAGAGAGAGAGCGAGCGAGCACAATCAAGCAAGCGCATGCACAAGCAGGGCAAGGGCAAAGAGAGAGAAAGAACTTAAGCAGGCTCCATGCCCAGTGCGGAGTCTGAAGGAGGACTCGATCTCACGACCATGAGATCATAATCTGAACCTAAGTCGAGAGTCAGCCACTCAACCAACTGAGCCACCCAGGTGCCCCGTCTGTTAAGGTCTTATATTTATTTCCTTTTAACTTTTTTTCACATGAAGGAATGTTTTGGATTTTTACCAATTTTAAGAGAATTCACCCAGACTTTTACACTGGTCAAGTCAATTAGATCTAGATCAGTGGGTTGGGGGAAGAGGGAACAGGTAGTTATTATTTATTGGTGCAGAGTTTCTGCTTGGGATGATGAAAGAGTTCTGAAAATAGACAGTGGTGGTGGATGCGCAACACTGCCAGTGCCCTGAATGCCGCTGAACTGCACACTGAAAAATGCTAAAAGCAACTTGGTAATAAACTATTTAAAAAAATGGCTAAAACAGCAAATTTTATTATGTATTTTTTACCACAGTAAAAAAAATACTATACAAAAAAAGAGCAATGCAAAGGAAACAACATGAAATTTTTTATGAGACAACCAGTCTGGACTCTTCAAAATGTCAATGTCATAAAAAATCCAAACATTGTAGAAGAATTTCTCTAGACTAAAAGAGAATAAAGAGATAAAAGGAAAAAAAAAAACCCAAGGGGGACAGGGGAACAAAAGTACAAGAGGGCAGTAAGGAGCATGGTTTTGACTTTTTTCTTTTTCATTTTAATCAAAAGCAGAGCAAGACCCATAGTCAAGCAGAGCGTGCCCTTTAATGTAGATACACAAGGTCTCCCCTAGTGGCTTTGAGACTTAGAATTTTAGAATTTCCCACTCTCATAATTCAAGTAAGCACTTTGGATGAGAAAAGGAAAGAAGCTCAGACAGGAAAGGGGGGATACAGCCCTCCCAGCCATCCTGGGGATGGACTGAGGAACTTGGCTACTCTGACTTTATATTTTGGCTAATCAGTGATTGTAGTATACATATACAGACCATCAAGTCTTAAAGAACTACAAAACAAAATATACTTAGCCCCAGCTCACCTAATTCTAACCGACCTGGTTGAGCTAGAGCTTTTCAACATCTAAGTCCCTCAGAATATTTTTTATGACTGTTATTACCTATGTACTGTAGATGCCCAGAAAAAACAGAAAGTTCCAACTTGAGTGAATTTCAGATAAACTTGATGTCCATTGTTATGAATTTCAATAGCCTGACAGAAATTATTTTGTGTGGTAGAATTTGTATCTTAAAATAAGTAGCTAAGGATTTGGGGAAATACAATCATATTTAATTATCATGGAATTTCTGTGATTATGAAAAACCATTTTACCTATATTTGGGGGAGAAGGAAGTAAAACACATGCTTGCATGTGCAGAGGATATGGTGTATGGTAGTTAGCCACAAGTCTGATCAGCCACCTTGGGAATTCCAACCCAACCCTTAACCATGATGGGGGCTTGAGTGGAGAACAAAGTTAACATAAATGTGGGAACCCAGCTCATAAGACCTCAGGTTCCATTTGAAAATTAGGCCATCTAGGGACTAGAGGATTCCCAGGTAAACTGTGGACAGAAGAGGTAACAGAGAAAGTAGAGTCCTATGAAAGAGTTCTGTAGGGTTCAATGAGGGATTCTACCTAACTAGGTCCCATCTGTTTCCATAGCAATTCTAGCTGCTATCAGATGACACACAGTCCTCACTCTGGAGGGAAGTCAGAGCATCATGGATTATCTATAGAGTGCAATGTATGCTAACCAACTAGGACTGTGGGAGAGCTAGACTAAACTAAACCCACCATGATTCTCGTGTGGCCCTCCCCGACCATATAGTGCTCGAGTCAGACTCCACTGTATCCCATGCACTCATTAGTATGTGTTTAAACCTTAAAACTTAGAACTTCTGGACAGTCTGTACAAAGGATCTTCTGTGTTAAACTGAATTAGGACCTAGAGTTGCTCAGGGAAGCAAATGAATCACCAATGATAGCCAAGTCCAATCCTGTACTCAACTGTCACTTAAATCCCCCTTTGTCTCTTTGTGTGTCTGTCTGTCTCTCTCATACACACACACACACACATACACATAGGCAGGGGACAGGGAATGATTAAAAGGCAATTAAACAAGTTGTTTAGTCACTTTGTTACAAAATTATTAAGAACAATTGCCTTTGCCTCTATGGGATCTAAAATAAATATAATAGTTATCAGAAAACAATGCTTTCAATATATAAACTGCTAAAAAATGAACAAGAAAAGTTTAGGGATTTTGTAGGAGGAAATATTATGTGATCAAAGTCTTTGTGAATATTAGCACTGTTATGGGCCAAATCATAAAAGGACTAAATCAGATATGATTGTGGTGACCTATTCCAAAGAGTTTTTTTTTTTAAACTTTTTTAATGTTTTATTTTTGATACAGAGAGAGACAGAGCATGAGAGGGGGAGGGGCAGAGAGAGAAGGAGACAGAATCAGAAGCAGGCTCCAGGCTCTGAGCTAGCTGTCAGCACAGAGCCTGATGCGGGGCTCAAACCCACGAAACGTGAGATCTGACCTGTGCCAAAGTTGGAGGCTTAACCAACCGACTGAGCCACCTACGGACCCCCCAAAGAGTTTTGAGCCAGTAGAACTGCAGCTAAAAACCTGGTTAACTTCCTTTCCTCTATAAACTCAAGTCCACAAAACCATAAATCCCTAAGCGGCCCTAACATACTCATGCTTCCCGACATTCAGGGGCAGGAGCTCATGAAAGTCCACTGCTTGAATGGGAAAGAAGTCAGTGAACATGATAAACAGTATCCCAAGACTTCGTAATTCAATCTCCTACACCCTCTCAGTCTACTAGCTCATAAAAAAAACCTTGACTTTTTAAGAAGTTGCTAACACAATTCCAGATTTCCCTTTTTGAGGAAAACACTGGGGATTCTTAATTGTTGCTGAAAGAGGGAGAAGGAGAGAGAGAAAAGTCAATGGTATGATTTATGATGATTAGATGTTCATGAGAAGACTGGCCAGACTGCTACTACTGGGCAAGATGGGGAAGTAACTCCTCTACTGGGAAGGGGTACGGGAGTATAATTTGCATTAAAAGATCATTAAGTTTCATTTCAATTGCAGGATTCTACAAGTCCTCTGGAAATTGAAAGTTTAAAATAATCTCCTGTTAAAAGTAATCACTATATTACACAGAAACCAACTCGACAATAAACTATAAAAGAAAAAAATAAGTAATTAGTATGGGGGACCTGGCTGGCTTGGTCAGTCAGTGGAGCATGCAACTCTTGATCTTGAGGTTGTGGGTTTGTGACCCATGTTAGGTGTAGAGATTACTTAAAAATCAAATCTTAAAAAAGAAAAAAAAAAGGAATCAGCATGCTTGACTTTGTACACTGACATGACCATATACTGTGCTAGTGAAGAAGATAACCAGATTTCTCAGAGATTCAGGATTGTAGCTCTGTGAAAAGGAAGTCAAGGGGCGCCTGGGTGGCTCAGTCAGTTGAGCATCTGAGACTCTTGGTTTAGGCTCAGGTCATGATCTCACAGTTCATGAGTTTGAGCCCTACATCAGGCTGTGCACTGACAGAAGAGTCTGCCTGGGATTCTCTCTCTCCTCCCTCTGCTCCTCCTGCTTTCTCTCAAAATAAAGAAATAAACTTAAAAACAAAAGGAAGTCAGTATCTAAAATGTTCTCTTTTTTGATCACATTCACTTTTTGGCAAAGGGGCCCCTTTTACTGGAATAGTGGCAAAGAGTAGAACAATTTGAACTAAAGAAAAAGAAAAAAATCTAAATAATTATTTGGGGAAAATTAATATTTGTCTTTGCCAAAAACTTCTCTAGGAAATTAAAATAAAATGAAAACAAAAAAACCACAGGAAAATTGTGACCTACTCTTATCAAGGTTTATGTACAATTCCTTACAGATAAAAATAGCATCTTTCCCATCTACCATCCCCCTCCTTAATTCATTTTGTGACATGATAGAGAAAAAAAAAGTTTATCTCTAGTTTTACAAGAACTTCTCCATGTGCTTCACTGAACACTTTCTTCCCCATCCAAGTTATTTTATTTAATGAAGTCTAATAAAGGTTCAGAGGGACACCTGAAACATTTTAGCAAGTATTTTCAGCAAGAAGCTTTCCCCAAACCACCACCACTACTTCCCTTAATGGATTTTTAAAAAGTTTTTAAATGTTTTTATTTATTTTTTGAGAGACAGAGACAGAGAGGTAGAGAAAGAGAGGGAGACACAGAATCCCAAGCAGGCTCCAGGCTCCAGGCTCTAAGCTGTCAGCACAGAGCCCAATGCAGGGCTTGAGGCTACGAACTGTGAGATCATGACCTGGGGTGAAGTCAGACGCTTAACCAACTGATCCACCCAGGTGCCCCCTTAATGGATTCTAATAAGCGTCTCATTTAAGCCTTAACATTCTCCCTACATGAAGTAGGCATTGTTATCCCCATTTTTCAGATAAGTAAACTGAGGAGTTGATGAGTTCCCTGCCTGCACCTCACAGATAGGGAGTGATATTTGTGACTTGTGCTTTGCAAGTTTAAATCTTTGCTCTTAAAATGTCACATTGGAATTGTGAATTCACCAATAACAAAATTTACACTTTTTATATGTATTTCAGTACAATGAATTTTGGACAAGATATGCTCTTTCAGGCAAATTCTAGGAAAACGGGTCTTAGGAATGGACTTCTATTGAGCCTTTCCCACTCAGGGTCAAACTCACTGTAGACTCTAACCATAAACACCTCCTCTAGGAAGGGTTATTTTGAAAACTTCACCATAGCAGCTCATTCTTTGCTCCTCAAAAGAATTTACTTACACATAAATGTCCTTTAGAGGAGGTAATAAAGGCATTACCTAGTAAACGCCTTCACCAGGTCAGCTGACTCCTGGTTGACAGGCCCTCTTGGTTCATGGCTGGGAGCCGTACATACCTCTTTGCAAAGGCCTGAGGGGTGGGGAAATCTGCTTCATAGTTTTTCTTAGTAACACTGGCCACAACCAAGGCTGTGCTGAGTCTCATGAGGCAAGATGAAGTTTGAGAACTCTCTCCCAAATACAGATTGCTGTATGGGGAGAGGTGGAGTGGATCCCAGACAGGGAGACACAGTCCTCAGAGGGCTAGAAAGTTTATGTGTGCCAGAGTACAAACATGAATTTGGAATTCAGTAAGGTGAGATTTTGAGAGGTTAAGGCTAAGTGTTTGTGAACTAAAAATCTGCACACCAACTTCCAGCTTCTCAAGATCTAAACAGAGTAAGGATTTTCCTTAATGTTTTCATTCTGCTGTGATGAAGATCCCAGTTAACAAAACCAAACTGTGTTTCTACAGAAGTGATTAGTTACTCTTTACAAGGCCCTCAAACTCATTATCTGTAATTAAGACTAACCAGGGTAAAAACACATATTTACACATCATAATTTGAGCCAAGATAAATGATATACATAAACATGATGCAACACAAGTTATAATCTGAGTGTATAAATGTTTGCCTTGTGTGGCGCATGGTAAACACAGAATCATCTTTGTAGAGGCAAAGGGAGCCACATGCCTCGTCACCCACAACTGTGCCATCCTTCCAGCATCTCTCCATTTTCAAATAATTGCTTTCTTTAATTCCAAACACAAATCTGTCCCACTCCTTCCTTCCTTCCTTCCTACCTGGTCCTTTTTCATTTTTTTCCCCTTCACAGCCCAAGCAGTGTCTGGAACAGAGCAGGTGCTCAGCAATCAGCAAATTCACCAGAAGCATTTGTTGCTGACAGCTGGCTTCTTTTTCCTGGCTCACTCCATCCCATATTCTGACTTCCAACTATAAGAAGAATATGTGCTTACTGAAGACACCGACTGGTCTTCCACCAAGCCAATTTCTTCCCCTCCAGTTTATGCTCATTGACTCAATGCAAGAGGCTGCTGACCGAAAAATATAGGAGAAGGTATTTCCTAACACAGTAGTCACTACATACATTTCCCATGGTTAGATGTAATGACTCATATAGAGGTGGTGTTTTTACCCTCAAGACAAGAAATGCGTCAGCATGCCTTGACTTACCGAAGAAAGTTTCACAATTAACACAAAAATTCAAGCCAGAAGCTCTGAGTCCTCAATGTCTGGGAATGAGTGATAAACCAACAACATTTTACTTCTTAAAAGAAGGAATTATTCCCAGCAGTTTTAAAAGACTTTGATCATTTCATTAGAGTCATGATGATGATTAAGAAAAATTAAATTCAGGGTGCCTGGGTGGCTCAGTCGGTTAAGCGTCTGCCTTCAGCTCAGGTGATGATCTCACAGTTTGTGAGTTCAAGCTCCACATTGGGCTCTCTGCTGTCAGCACAGAGCCTGCTTTGAAACTTCTGTTCCCCTCTCTCTCTCTCTGACCCTGCCCTGCTCACACATACACACACACTCTCTCTGGGAAAAAAAAAAAAAAAGAGTGACATCTCACCTATACTGGGAGATGGGATAATGTGAACAATTCAAAACACCCATACCCAAATGTTCTGACAAGAGATTAAATAGAGGACATTTTATCCAATTTTGAAGAACAGGGTAATTTCTAAGATTAAAGTTAAAACTTTTCCAGATTCATTTCACAATGTTCACTAAACACCTGTTATATGCCAAGCATTTGTCTTAGGTTCTGCAGTATATTAGTAAACAAAACAAATGTCCTCATGCTGTTTATGTTCTAGGGAGTAAAAAGAGGAGACAATATTGACCTCAGCAAGCCTTAGGACTCTCAACTTAATTTCACCAAAACATGAAAGCACTTAAAAGTTGGTACCTTGATCTAATTAAACAGTTAAGGAAAAAGGCTAACTCTGCTTTTTGCTAGCAAATTTTTTAGATTTTAGTTAGAAGTGAACAAAGTATCTTTAAACACCTATTTCTGCATAGTATTCTTATAATGTAATTGCAGCTGTAACTGCAGCCCCCGTGGTACTGGACCCCCTCATGTTTTCTCTGCTATACAAAGGGGTGCTCTGGAGAAGATAAAAAAGATCATTGGAAAAGTTATTTATCAAAATTGGGAGAGGAGCCAGACAAACAACTTTTCACACAATGCCAATAAAAAGATAAACACAATTCACAGGATACAAAGGAAAAAAAAATCAGTGACTAATTGGTATCTCATAAAGTGCTGCTGAAAAAAAAAAGGAAAATCACTAGCTCTTAAAATTATGTGATTCGAATATGATGCAATTTGCTTTTCGAATCCTCAAATAGTCAACCTTAAAAGCATATGAATGAGGGGCACCTAGTGGCTCAGTCCATTGAGCATCTGACATGCTCAGGTCATGAGCTCACAGTTCATGAGTTCAAGTCCCGTGTCGGGCTCTGTGCTGACAGCTCAGAGCCTGGAGCTTCCTTCAGATTCTGTGTCTCCTCCTCTCTCTGCCCTCTCCTGCTCATGCTCTGTCTCTCTCTCCTCAAAAATAAATAAACATTAAAAAAAAGAGCGGTGCCAGGGTGGCTCAGTCAGTTAAATGTCCAACTTTGGCTTGGGTCATGATCTCACAGTTTGTAGGTTCCAGCCTCGCATGGGTCTGTGTGCTGACAGCTCAGAGCCTGGAGTCTGCTTCGGATTCTGTGTCTCCATCTCTCTCTGCCCCTCCCCTGCTCACATTCCGTCTCTCTCTGTCTCAAAAGTAATAAATATTAAAAAAAAATTTTTTTTTAATGCAGAGCTTAAAAAAATAAAAACAAAACATGAACGAACCGGGGAAAGTGTATAAATTGTTCTTATTTTATAAAGGATTCATTTATGATCCCTTTACATCAATTCTGAAATGAAGCAAATGAGCAGGGAGATAAGTTCAAATATACAAATTTGATTTATAACCAATTTTGAGAGGCTAGACGTTTGCACAGAGAACTTTTCCCACAAGTGCGAAATGCAAGGTTCATGAACTGTGCCCTTCTTCAACTAGACACATCCTACCCCTACCCCTGCACATCCACAGCTTCAACCTGGTGGCATGTACACAGCAGTCGTTTCATAAACTTAGTGAATGAATGAATGTGCACGACAGGGTTAACATCTCTGGCACTTCAACACAGAACTCCTTCCAGCTGCTGATTCACACTGTCTTCCGAGTTCCCTGTCTTACAAAGACTGTAAACAGAGCATCTGTCTCGGTTGGTTCCTGACTTTTCATCATTTCCTCTTAAGCCAGCATCATTGGCTGGGTGGGCCCCAGCAAGATCCATCAATGGGAAGTGGCACAGAGGCATCAACACCTGACTTGAATAAAGGTGAACAACCTACCTGACTCAGCAGGTAGCCAGAAGAGGTCCTGCAACCACAACTTCAAATTCCTTTTCCCTTCTCTTTCTCCTTCCCTGGATGCAGTGGAGTTGCCCCCCCTACTTCCAGATCCTGCTTCTTCCTTTGCCTGGGAGCCAGGTCCTCAGCAACATGTTTGGAGGAGGGAAGAGGGTTCGGTGAATGCCCACCCCTCCGCTGTTCACGGAGTCCCAGTCTCCTTAGTGTTGTAATGAGCTACTGTCCTCCCCTCTTCTTTGTCCCTCGCCAAACCCTGAGGAATTATGAGGAAGTATTCTGTGAACAGCATGCACACTACAGAGTGGGCAGTAGGGTTATTTTGATAGACGCATGACAGTCTCAAACTGTGCTTGCATCTCTCATTGCCAGCTTTGGTCGGGATGTGCCCAGGAGAGCCAGTTTTCCTAGGAAATGTGAATGAATCTGACTTCATCTTGATGAGTCACAACTATGTGACTGCATGGAGCCAGCAGTGAGCCAGGACAGAAGTTACTGAAGTTCTACAGAGTCACCTGAGGAGTCAGGCTAAAACATCCATTTCAGGATAATTTTAGAAGCTGAGGAGTACAACTGGCAAACTAAACTGATTATTGTGTTTCGATGAGAGTACTTTTGTTCCTTGGTGGAAAAGACAAAACTTGTAGAATTTCCTAGAAACTTGTGGAAATGCAAACACTTTATATGCCAGTATCTGTAAACAAAAAGACCTGATTTCTTAAAGAAATGTGATTTAAGAAAAAAATATAAATTTATATATATTCCCTGGATTTTCTAACTCAATAATTCTCCCCATCCCTAATAAAACATTTTGTTACCAGAGACTCCCATTACTTCAGCACAACAGAGAAGCAGAGTAGAAGGCATGCTCTGCTGAGTTGGAATCCGGCTCCCTTTCTGACATGTTATCAGACAGATGTCGGGCTAGTCCTTTAAGCTCTCTGGTTAGTGTCTCAGACATGAGACAGTTAGACTAGATGGCAGACCAAATGTTTTCCCAAACTAAAATTCACTTCATTTTAGCAGCAAAACAAAACTGTCACAAAGAGAAGGTAAGGAATAGAAGAGGTATCTCATGGGCCTAAAGCTACAAATAGAAATGCAAAGCTTGCATTAAAAAATAAACTTTTTTAAGTTTAAGGGGCAGAGAGAGAGAGGGAGACAAAGAATCCGAAGCAGGCGCCAGGCTCTGAGTTGTCGGCACAGAGCCAGACGCAGGGCTCAAACCTATGAGCCACGAGATCATGACCTGAGCTGAAGTCAGATGCTCAACCAACTGAGCCATCCAGGCACCTGTTTGGGGCACAATTTTTAAACAAACCAATAAATAAGTTAGATGACAGTGTCTATGATATGTCATTTTATTTACTGATTTGTCAGTGTGGAGCCCAAGGAGGGGCTCAGTCCTACAATCCTGGGATCATGACCTGAGCTGAAATCAGGATCCAGGTGCCCCCAGAGTCCACAGTGCTTTATAACTGGATGGCTTGCAATCCAAAAAGAGTGAGTTTTGACACTACCTGTATCATAACCCATGCCAACAGCCACAATTTACCCCATTTATTCCCTTTTCTACCTTATTACAGAAGTGTTAGGTTCACACTTTCACTACTGTCAGTGTTACTCCTGCCCAATCTCTGGTACCTGGATTTTGAAGGTGTGATGTTATTTCATGAAATTTACTATGAATGGAGGCTATGGCACAGATAAGAAGGAGCTTGTCCATTTCCCATAGGTGTATGTTGGTCTTGGCATGGGACTGTAAATGAAGAGACTCTAATTGCCTCCAAGGAATTCCACTGATGTCATAAACCATCAGATCAAAGCCTATGTTTCCACTACACTGAAACGGAGTTCTGGCCCATAATTCAGATGTCAGTTAATTAGTATAGTAGTGATACCCTATTTGTTATCGCAACTTTGATCTAAATAGTTCTGAAAAGCCCATATTCATAGTTTTTTCAAGTTTATTTATTTATTTTGAGAGGGAAGGAGGGGCAGAGAGAGAGGGAGACAGAGAATCCCAAGCAGGCTCCTGCTATCAGCATGGAGCCGGACTCGGGGCTCAAACTCATGGAACCGTGAGCCAAAACCAGGAGTCGGATGCTTAACCAACAGAGCCACCCAGACACCTGCACATTCACATTTTTAAAGTAACATGCTTTAGCAGTAGGTGAGAGAGACTTAAGGCATGGCACATTTATTGGAAAAGCAGCAATGTTCAGTTTGATTTAATGCAGACACCAGTAGATAATTCTCCAAGGTCCTTCTAGAACAAGGGTCTAAGTTACAGGGAAGTAAGAGAGACTTCACAGGCAGGGGCTAGAGGATGGGAGGGGATGGGGAAACACCAGAAGGAAATGGGTTTGTATTACAGAGTTCTTCCCAGTGACTTTTAGACAGTGATTCTGCAGATTTCAGCAAATCTAAACACTTACACTTACCATTAAACTGGTTTCTTTCAAACAAATGTACTTTTTATAAACAAATATAAACTACAGGGGTTCCTGGATGGCTCAGTCAGTTGAAGGTCCAACTCTTGATTTCAGCTCAGGTGATGATCCCAGGCTGGTGTCAAGCCCTGTGTTGGGCTCCAAGTTGAATATGGAGCCTGCTTAAAATTCTCTCTCTCTCCCTGTCCTTTCCCTGGCTCACACTCTCTCTCTCACTCCCTCTAAAATAGCAGAAAGAAAGGAGGAGGGAGGGAGGGAGGGAAGAAAGGGCACACATTCTATGCATAAAGTTCAGCAGATACGAAGGGTGTAGTAGACCAGTTCTCCCTTCTGTACCTGTTCTTCTGCCCTCTTGTTCTTGATACCAATTTTTAAAATCATTCCAGAATATTCTGTACACAAGCATGTGTGTATATATTTTTTCCCAAAAATAAAAATGTTAGTGCTCTGTATATGTTTTCACATGGAGATTGTTTCATACTAATATACATAGAATTGTATTATTCTTTTTTGATAATTGTATAATAGTCAATTTTATAAAAGTACCATAATTAATTTAACTGGTTTCTTGACAGACATATAATGTTTCTATTCTTCTATTTCAAAACAAAGAAACACAAAAACCTAAATGCTGTTATAAAGATCTCTCTATCTGGCTACTAATCTTGCACATGTGACTGTATCTTGGAAGATGAGCCCCTGGAAATAGAATTACTGGGTCCCATAATGTTAAAATACAAATGCAGCATTGTTTCTCCACACATCTGAAAACACAGCTATCAAATTTTTTATTTCTGCCCGTTCAGAGATGAAAAGTACTATCTTACTTGCATTTTAATTACATATGAGGCTGATCATTTTTCCTATGTTGAAGAACCTCCCTCACTTCACTGGGAAACTTGACAGAATTCTTCCCTGCTTTTCTTCAGTATTCTAGGCAGTGACTTCTGGATTTGATTAACCTCACTCATTTCACTTACTTGACAAATACTTTGTCAAGTATTTATAATGCTAGACATCATAGAGATGAAAAGCCAGTTCTCTACCATGAAGCACTCACTGTCTCACAGTCTCACAGTCTCTGGTGGTCAGGCAGGAGGGGAACCCAGCAAGGGCCCCCAGAGGCCCCTCAGCCAAGTCCTGAGCATCAGGAGACAGAACGGGCCACATGAACAAAGGTAAGGGTTGAGAGTGTAAAGAGGTCTAGAAGCAAGGTCACAAGTAGAGAAGGGTCTAGAAATGCCTTCCGAGTCAAGGGAATGAGGTACACAAAGGCATGGTGGCCAGGTCATGTTATTTGAGAAGAGCAAAGAATGCTTCCAAGGAAGATCAAGAGAGCAGGCTGGGGAGGTTGGCAGAACTATTTCCTGAGTTGGACCATGAAAATGATGAACCTTGCACCAAGACCCAGAAATGAAACATCAAGCCCTTTGCAGGGTTGGTGACCACCAGGTGAAACACTGGAAACACAAAAACATAGCTATTAGCATTAACTTTCTTTTCAGAAGCTGTTTTCTTTCTTCTTGCTGGTTTCTTTCCTCAGAAAAAAAGAGCCTTGTGGCTCTGAAAATCTGGGTATGAGCATAATCCTACCCTTTCTTGCGGCTGTGTGCACACCATCACTGGGGAAATTTGCTGACCATCCTCACTTCTCCTTGATATGGGGCTGCCAGGTATTTCTAACTAACAAATTAAGTGCCACCAACTACATTTGTAATACACTTCTCTGTTTCTAGCAGGTATTCACCATACCTACTGAGATTATAATAGATGAATCTATTAAAAAACAGTAAGAGTGTTTTAGGCTAGTGAAAAGTAGGATTCAATTAACATGAATTGATTTAAAAAAATTTTAATACTTATTTTTGAGAAAGAGTATGAGCAGGGGAGGGGAAGAAAGAGAAAAACAGACAGACAGACAGACACAGGATCCAAAGCAGACTCCAGGCTCTGAGCTGTCAGCACAGAGTCCGACACAGGGCTCAAACCCATGAACCGGGATATATAAACTGAGCAGAAGTTGGACGTTCAACCAACTGAGCCACCCAGGTGCCCCTATGATTGATTTTTTTAAACAAATGCACTATAGTTTTTTAAATCCACATAAATAATGCCTCTGTCAAAGTCATGCTCTTAGAAGACTATTTACTTATCCCAATAAGGATTCCTCTCCCCAGTATATTTTTGGATTTTAAAAAATATTTTTTAAAGTATTTTGTTTTGAGAGAGAAACAGAGTGCAACCAGGGGAAGGGGAGAGAAAGATGCAGATACAGAATCCAAAGCAGGCTCCTGGCCCCTACTGTCAGCACAAAGCCTGACATGGGGCTCGAACCCACAAACCATGAATGAGATCATGACCTGAGCAGAAGTTGGATACTCAACCCACTAAGCCACCCAGGTGTTCCGTGTTTTGGATTAATTGATATTTTCTTCAGCAGCTATATAACAAACATTGATCTAGCTGATCTACCTTTGGTCTGTAATGCAATCTTACAAATATGTTGTGTGCTAAAAATGAATATGCCTCTTTTCCTTTATCTTCCTCCTTCTATATTCAACAGAAACAAAACAAAACTCAGAGGTCTCTCCTTACACCTCTGCTAAAAGCACACAAAATCGATTTCCTGGGTAACAGGCTGGCTTACTTTGCAGCCCTTCTTAGATGCCAGGACTGCTGGGCTGGCCACCATATCCATGTCACCAACCTACCCTCATCGAGGATTCACTTCCTACCTTTCTGCATGGAGGGTGGAGAGAAGCAGCACCAGGGAGAACACCCTTGGCTGTACTGAGCTCCCCGATCTGGTTAAGGAGAGGGTATTTACACAGGGTCAGGCTGGTACATGGGAAAACCAACCCCATTGGAGTTGGCTGATCATCAGAATGAGGGCAGGGGACATACCTTCATTTCCAGGTATTGTCTGGTTAGCATTAGGTGCCAGCATCAAAATTTTACCTGGACTTGGTGGGGAGGCTGCCTATCCTGGCAAGGTCAATGCTCCAACAGCTCTTAGCTACTGCCTTCTTTCTTGCATTTATCTTCACCCTCTGTTTCCATCTCTTCTACCCAGCCAGACTTTGCTCCCTGTGATTTCTGCACCTCATTATCAAGCACTTTCCATCCTCAAGGGAGGACTAGCAACGAGTGAGTAGGTGTCAGGAGGAGCTGCCTTGTAAGCCGATGTAATAGGGCCTCTCAATTCAAACCCACTTTGGTCAGGGCAGGTCATCTGAATGTGAAGAGGCCACTCCATCTCTTGCAGCACTTTGATGGACAGAGAACTCTGAAAGTTCATTCCCCAAGGGCTTGAGACCCAAGTTTATTGGGAGGTCACAGGCAGAGTGGTGAGGTGCCAGGATGTTGAGCATGGGGTCACCACCCAGATATGTGGCTATGGCAGCCTACTTCATTTCCTGGGGCCAGACGGCTTCTACGAACCTCTTCAGTGTCCAGAATTCTCCAGTCCTGCCTGCTGTCTTCCCTCAAAGACACATAGATGCCTCTTCCTTCCATAGAAATCTGTACAAGAACTAAGTTGTCCAGGCAAAAGAAAAAAAAAAGAAAGAAAACTTTTGAAGCAAGAATTTCTATGCTGTGAGTGGTTTATTCTGAGAAATGAGACTCAGAAAAGTCTTAGAAATCTTCACTCAATGACATAGACAGACTTTAATCTGTTAGCCAAGAAAAATGGTTTGTAATGGTTAGAAGAAAAGAACCCCATGGCTAAGAACTTGTAAAAACATCTGTAACAAACAAAAGTTCTAAAGGAAAGACTATGAATCAGCAGGATCACAGGAGGTAGAGAGTGAGCTTTGAAATGGTAGAGAATGAACCAGCTTAAGGGCAAACAGTGCAGAATGGGACTGCGGGAGGTGACACGCACAAATCCATGCAGAACCCACAGCCAGCAGAGGACAAGCAGACACAGTCTCACCCAGGCCTGCACCACTGGGTATAGCCTTGTCTACCATACTGGTATTTCCCACATGGGCAGTGGGGGCTACTGAGATCCATCAGTCTCAAGTCCAAAAGCTCCGGTCTTGGGAGGTAGAGAAGGAAGTCAGAATGAACAGGAATTACATTTTCCATTCCCTTCACTGACAGTTATGCACAAGCTGTAAATGCAAAGAGGTGGTCGATGTAGATGGAAGACTCCTGTTGTACTCTCTCCCTTCCAGGAACACAGTCCAGGAGGTAAGAAAGAAACCGGACGCCAAAACCTATCGCCCAAGGTACAGTCAAGGATAAAACCAGTGCAGACTTCACCACTGCAAAGCATGTTTATGCACACCATCTTGTTTAAATCTTTCTTAAAAATTATTTATTTTGAGATAGAGACAGGGGAGGGGTAGAAAGAGAGAGGGAAAGAGAATTCTGAGCAGGCTCTTCACTGTCAGAGCAGAGCCTGATGTGGGGCTCGAACTCACCAACCGTGAGATCATGACCTGAGCTGAAATCAAGAGTTAGACGCTTATCCAAGCCATCCAGGTGCCCCACAGCCATCTCATTTAATTCTCACACTGGCCAGTGGGCCTGTAGAGAATGCAAATAACTTGCCTAAGGTCCCTCAGCTGTGATGAGATGGGGCTGATTATAGAAATTTCACAGATGAAACTGTAAGAACTGTAAGAGACATTATGAAGTTACAGGGTTCCAAGGACAACAGTGCCCATGCGAGGAATAGGCATTGTGTTGGGTACCCTATGAATACTAAATGCAGTGCCTAAAAGAGCCTCACATTGCTGCAGCCTGGCTCTGTCAATATGTGGCACCTATCTGCTGCATGAATGAAGGTGAAATAAGTATAAAGTGCTTGCCCTTTGCACTTCCAAGGTGAAGCAAGGAATCTGAACATAGATCTGATGCCCAAGTCACTAGTCCTTTCTTTCTTTTTTTTTTTAATTTTTAAATTTTTAGTTTTGAGAGACAGAGGCAGTGTGAGCAGGGGAGGTCAGAGAGAGAGAGGGGGAGGTACAGAATCCGAAGCAGGCTCCAGGCTCTGAGCTAGCTGTCAGCACAGAGTCTGACATGAGGCTTGAACCCACAAACCATGAGATCATGACCTGAGCTGAAGTCCGATGCTCAACCGACTGAGCCACCCAGGCGTCCCACTAGTCCTTTCATTCTGGTAGTTTTTTTTAGGTGGAACATGAGACACATAGTTCCATGTAATAACTGCAGGAGGTGAGCAAATACAACAATAAAAAGCAACATATCACATTTGTCTTATTTTCTAATATTTCTTTGTACATCAGGGAAAAAGTCCGAGGCTGCAGCTGGACAGTTTGTAATACCTCTCCAATACTAATCTTCTTCCCTCTTTAAAAACGGAGATGATGTTAGGCTCAGAACCTTTCAACAAGCAATAGTAGCTAGAATTTAGTAACATTTTATTTACAGTGTATTTTATACTTTATGATTACTTTTCATTTATTGCAAATGGGACTGGTTTTCCATTTACATAAATAATATAAAGTTTCTATTAAAAGTAAACTTAGGTTAAGTTTTTTTGTTTAAGTAAGCTCTACACCCAATGTGGGGCTTGAACTCATGACCCCAAGATCAAGAGTCACATGTTCTACAGACTGAGCCAGCCAGATGCCCCAGAACTTAGCCAGGTACCCCTTCATCAAGGTTTTTAAAGGGGGATCACTTTAAAGGAAAATAAAACAGTTAATATGAAGGTGGTGGAGATACAGCAGAAAACATTAAAGCAGTACATTGACAGCTGAAATTTGGGAAATGTTATTCTACATCACACTAGCCCTCAGAATACAAGCCAGCAATCTGAACACAGATCTGATGCCCAAGTCACTAGACCTTTCATTTTAGTAGTACTGAAGTACTCCGGCCTTTCCCCAGTCTGAATTAGTACTCCTTCATGGGTAGGGTAAATGAGATAAGTAATGTTCTCTTGAACCCTCAACTATGGGGCTGCAGGATTCCCAGCAGGCATGTCCCAGGCATGATCTCCTGCATGGGCTGCAGGAATGAACATCATGTATCCAAGCTGGCAAACAGTGACATGAACAGGTGTGAGACGTGGATATTAACAAATGTTTGACCAGAGTAGGGGCCAGCAAATTATGGCTGGCAAGCTACATCTGGTCCAAAGCCTGTTTTTTGTAAATAAAGTTTTACTGAAACTCCCACTTCTTTACACACTGTAAACATATTGTTTACATACTTAATGCCACTACAGCAGCAGCACTGAGTAGTTATAATGGAGACCATGTGCCACAGAGCCCAAGACATTTACTACCTGGCTCTTTACAACCCCCCAAAACCCCAAAACCAAACAAACAAAAAAACTGACCCTTGCACTCAGGAGGCCAAGTGTTGTTTAGCAGAGCCAAGGAAAAATGTGAGTGTAGCTCAAGGCCCAAAACAATAATTGTGACAGAAATTAAGTCAGAGACTGCCCCCTGAAACTGGAAGATAGGTAGGAAGAAATCTGAATGAAAAGCTGAAGCAGGATGAGGGGAAGAGCCAAGCCATGATCAAAACTTGAGAAGCAAGAAAGATGAACAAGGGGCAAGGTAACACAAGAGATAATGGTTCTGCATCTTTTGGTATCAAGAACTACCTTTGTTATGGGCTATTCTGGACTTCCCAGACCTTCCCAATTGCTGCCTTTTGCAGCTTAAAGGAGCCTCATCCTTGGGAAATCAGGGCCCACCAATCATGCTTTGCCAGGTGGTATTCTGCTTGAACCAAGATAGAATTGTGATGGTCACACATGAGCTTGGGTGGGGAGAAGAAATAACAGATTGCATTTAAGCAAGGGCCAGCAGGGCACACCTAATGAGGAGACAGGTGAACACCAGGCTGGGACAAGCGCAGAGACCTTATTTTGTGGGGTGAGGCACTGCACTAATGCAGCAGGCACTTGAGCAAGGCAGTCATCTGTAACTCCAGTTATTTGTGAGGCAGAGAGTGGGGCATGACACAGCTCAATGAAACAGTAAAATACTACCTATCTCTGGGTAACAATAACATAAAAGACAAAATGGACTGGGTTTGCTAGAATAAAGATGTCTATCACTAGAATGTGGAAATGTGCTGCAGCCACAGGCTCAAAACACCTATGCCAGCTCTTTGTTCATGGGCCTCATCTCATCTGCAGGGACATTCCTAGGAGTTAAACAGAAACAAGACAGGGATGACTCTAAAGTGACCAGGAGTGTTGAGTGGGGAGTAAACGATGGAGTACAAATAAGTGGGCCTTGTTAGAGACAAATTCAAATGAGAGAGGCAAGCTGTACTGGACCCAAGGGCCAATGATACATAACCTTGGTGGGGAGGGCAGCAATTTGTAGCTCTCCCAATTTCTGTGGTGTACATACTCTTAGCATAGCTAATTTAAAGCCACTACCACGATCTCACCACATGGAAGTTGGACAGGGATGTACCTAACGGAGTCTGGTGAGCAGAGCGAGCCTTCTCTGGCCAACCAGCGGACACTCAGCGTGTTACCTACAGCAGCTCTTACCTAGATGATGTGCGGGGACACAGGGAACTCAGAAGTCATGCTGCTGAAGCTCCTTCACCCACCTAGCTGTCGAGCCTGAGATCTCTCAGGGAACATTCTTAAAAGGTTTTTGAAGAACCTTACTTCCAAATCTCAGAATAACTTCCCTTTTCAGATAAGGAAACAGGTACAGAACTACAGAATTGCTCATGCTGGAGTGCGTGGCAGGGCTGGGAGCATGCTCTGCACCATATAAACAAACTCTGAAACCAAAAGAGGAGTTTCTATAGAGTAAGAAGGCAGACCACAGACAGATCACATCCAAGTGCAGCTAGTACAGGGCTGGCAAAGTACTCCAAGGCTGGCTGGCCTGGTTAAAGAAAAGGAAGGTGGTCAAGGACACCTAGAAGCCATGTGTGTGTGCATATGTAAGTGGGTAGATGTCATAAAGCATTCCCAAGTGCCACTTCCTAAGGACTATCAATAGAGCAAAACACTCCAGGCATCTTATTCAAAATAACAAAAAGTCAGTGTGTAAATTTTAACCAGGTAAAATCACATGTGAAAGGATAGGTTCATACTCTCTTCTCCTTCCAGGTGAGTATTTTTTCCTGTCTCTTATTTTTATGGTTAACACTTTTAATTTTGCTACATGCTCATCTCAGCAAATGAACTATAAATTTTATTGGAAATCAATTCTTTCTCCAAAAACTGTACGTTTGTGCTGGTTTCCTTCAGACTAATAAAACGCTATTTATCAAAACCTCAAGTATGTCTCTCATGTA
>NC_043704.1:80971821-80983413 GCF_006229205.1 Suricata suricatta | reverse complement strand
GGACACTCAACTGACTGAGCCACCCAGGCACCCCTGTTAGCGTGCTTTCAAGACCAGACATCATTTTATAATGACAGCCATAAAAACACTGTTAGCCACTGATAGCCATAAAAACACTGTTTTGTCTTTTTTCCAAAGGGATATGTCCTTTTGTCTTGCTTTGATAATTAAGAGTTAAAAATTGCTAAAATGTTTCTTACTGGCTAAATTGGAGAGAAAACAATTAAACTCAATGGGGACTTATGTTATGAGATTTAGGATCCATTAAGGTTTATGTGGGAAAGGAAAAGGGTGTATCTACTGTGGACATGTTTATGATTCTAACAAATGCAGTCAGCCACAGTTCCCCACCAGGGACACAATCAAAATTGTGCAAGTTCGGTGCCTGGATGGCTCATTCAGTTAAGTGTCCAACTTCAGCTCAGGTCATGATCTCACAATCTGTGGGTTTTAGTCCCATGTCGGTCTCTGTGCTGACAGCTCAGAGCCTGAAGTCTGCTGCGGATTCTGTGTCTCCCTCTCTCTCTGCCCCTCTCCCACTCGTGTTTTCTCTCCCTCCCTCTCTCTTTCAAACATAAAGAAACATTTTTTAAAAATAAAAAAAAATTGTCCAAGTAACTAAACCCTCCCCTTAGGAAATAATGATATTGGATCATATTTCCAATACTTAGAACTCACTACTTAGCTCCATTGTACTTTATAGATAGTCAAAAGCTCATCAGATAAAGTAATCTTCATAGAGTATGAAGGCTGGGAAGGGCCTTAGAGGAAACGCTTTCATTTCATAAATAAAAGACTTCATCCCAAAGAAGTGATTTGTCCAAAGTTTTATAGATAAGAAGCCACATCGTCTGAGTCTCAAGATCCTTGAATATTCTTCCCAGCCCAATACCTCTGTTGGCAGCACCCACCTCAGTTAATCCATTAACAGACATGAGCAAGCGCTGGTGTTCCAGGCACGACGCCAACCACCTCAGGAGGATTTGAGTGTCTCTGATATGCTCAGCTCTTAACAGGCACTGAGGGCTCCAAGATGAATGACAAGTTTCTTCCCTGCTGGAACTCCCAAGCTAGTAAGGGTCACATGGAATGAAACAACGGGTAAGTACAGAATGGAGGGAAAACCATTCTAGAAGAATGTACAGGAAACTCTGGGAGCTCTGAGGAGCGGCCACAACCAGCCATGAGGGAGAGGTAGAAACCTGAACTGAACCTTGAAGAAAAAGTAGGCATTTTCCAGGTAAGAAAGGGAAGCAAAGGACATTTATCCTGCATGGAAAACAGCCCAAGCAAGGTTGAGGGGAAACGCCAGGAAAGCAGGTTCATGCTGGGCAACCCCAGGGAGGCCAGAGAAGCCAAATCCAGTGAGAAGCCAAACCTTGCAGAGGCAAATCTCTAACTCTCAGTGGGGCAGCAATGAGGATAAGGTCAAAGTGAACACAAGGTAAGGGCAGGGAGGCCTAAGTAGGTACCTGGACCAAGAAGGAAGGAACAGAGGGAGAGAACAGAAGAAAAAGCAAGCTTCCCAGAGAGCACATGAGTGGAATGGCCTGGCTGAGGCCTGAAGAGGCAGACACAGAGACAGGCACTGAGATAATTCCCTGGGCTCTTGTCCACAGGGACCAGTGCAGTCCAGCAACTAAGCTAGTTTGAACTATCAGCCAACAGAAGTCTTTCTTCCCTTGAGTTGAGAACCTTGCAGGATTACAACTGGCCAAGTGGAGAGGTCAGTGTCTAAATTAAAACTAATTCTTGTAAGTTTTTATAACTGCTGTCATTTTCCCCATCTCTTTCTGTACTTGGGCTATTGCCCTGATAAATGGAGACACTATGGAGATTAAGACTGGAGTCAAAGGTTCTACATTCAACCCCCCACCCAGCTATGTACTAACTGGATGACCCCTGATAAAGCTTCTTTAACCTCAATTCCCTCATTTAGACTTTCAGAATTGTTAGATTAAATGAGAATGCATAGCCAGTCCTTCAACACAGTGCCTGGCACATGAGAAGTGCTCCATGAGAGGTAGAAACTTTTGTGTTCTGTTTAAAAGCTGGGTCATTTTTAAAAGCATTTCCATTGACATGGGAGTCTTAACTTCAAGGCAGTTTGTATTTCCCACGAAAACAGCAACAAAATCATGCACATGTTCTTATGATGTGACTTGGACGCTTCTTCCATTGAAAGATGGCATTCTATGTTTCCTCCCTTGAATCCAGTCAGGCTTGTGACCACAGCAAAAGGTACAGTCTATGGCTTCTGAAGCTAGAGCGTACCCTGCCTCTCTTATGAATGCTTCTCTTGGAACCCAGTCACCATGCTGTGAGGAAGCACAAGCAACCACATGGAGAGACCACTGTTCTGAATGACGGCTCCAGCCGAGGGTCCAGCCAATAATCAGCATCAAATCACCAAACGTGTGAGTGAGTTAGCCCTCAGATGTCAAGTCACACCCCAACACCCCAGCCCTTGAATCTTCCCAGCAGAGGGCCTAGATATCACAGAACAGAGACAAGCCAACTCACTGTGCCCTTTATAATTTCCTGACCCAGATAATCTGTGAGTCTAAGAAAATGGTGGCTGCTTTATACTTAGTTTGGAGTTGTTACATAGCAACAGTTAATCATGACAATTGCTTTAAGGCAATAGAGAAACCGGAAAGGTTTGAAAGTCCTTTTTACCAGAAGGCTAACCTGAGTGCAGTGGGCTGGTACTGGTGGTAGAGGGACCTAGGGAACCAGTGATACAATATGGCATGTTTTATGATACAAACCTGAATACTGGGGGGGGGGGTGTCTACAGGAGACAGATTAGATGTGGGGGTTGAGAAAAAGATTGTGTAAATGACTCCAACATTGGAGTTAATGACAGAGGAGGCCCTGACAGAATTAAGTTTGTCCATAAGAGAGACTAATTTTTTTTTTCTGGTGGGTAGAAGAGAAAAAGTAAATTCCATTCTAAACATATTCAATCTGCATGATATATGGATAATTTAAGAAGTGTCAAGCAAGAAAAAATTTAGGACTAGAAGTGGAACACTGGTTTTGGTTAAAATCTAGCAAATGGATGAGAGGATCTCTGAGTTTATGCTGAGAAAAAAAGGTTTTAACCTCAGCCTTTACTTAGATGAACAACAGGTGAGAGGGACCAAGTAGGGGAAGTCACAGGGGCAGAATTCTGAAGGTAGAACATCACAAACAAGTTTTGGAAAAAGTGATCATTATTAGTGCCAGATGCTGCCAAGAGTTCGTAAAAAAGATGAAGTATTGAGAAAAGGAACTAAAACCAAAAAGAAGACCAGGAAAGGACTCACAGTCAGTGGAGAGCATCTCCACCCCTGACCCAAAAAGGAATCAGACATACAAACCGAAGAGTGAAACAGCACAATGCAGTCTTTAGTCTCATTCAGATAGACAATTTCCTGTGAGTTTGGATGGTAGAAGACACGTTTGTAAGGGTACAAAGTGGGCACAGCAACACCTACCACTAGTCTACCTCACCGAGATAAGGGACAGATTAGACTCCTACAAAGTGCTTTGAGTTCTCGGGCATTGTAGTGGATCCGATACTGATCTTACAGCCTTGAAGAGGAACCGTTCTTAGGATTTGTTGAATTCCACAACATTCCTGTGAGGTAGATATTATCATTGGATGAGGAAACAAAGGCCACACAGCAAGTCAAAAGCCAAGGCAAGATCAGAATGGGGCCTGCCTCCCGTGGGGGGAAGGCCAGTTGGCTGGATTCCTTTTGTGTCAGTAATAAGTTCTTTGATCTATAACACGGAAGAGGCTTGTTTCTGGGGAGGCTGTGAAAACAGATTCGTTAATGACCATAAAATTTTCTGAAACTCACCAAGGGTGATATGGAAAAAAGGTGCAGCTACCCAGAGTCTAGAAACAATAAAAGAAATTCCAGGAACAATGAGGATTCTAGGAACAGCCAGAGAGATAAGGTACTGAGAAGAATCAGTGTGGGTGGCAACCAGGAGGGAACAGGTGGTTGAGGACGGACGTTGCAGAGGTGGCCATGTGCCAGCTGTCCCACACATGGCTTCCTCCTGCTTCTTAATTTTGGGCAGCCAGCATGAAAGTGGCTGTGGTGAACTCAACAATAACTGGTTACTTCCAGGCTGAGCTGGTGAACAAAAGGGCAGACCCTTGGAGCCGATGGGTTCTGGATCAGAGCACTTCCAGAGTCTCCAGAGAAAGTGAAGAAGAGGGCTCATGGTTTTATGAAATATTTACTTGAAATCCCTGGAGAAGAAGCTGCATTATAATCCTTCCAGGACAGTATCTACCTTTTCCCCAAAACTTAATTTTCTTTTTTTTATTAAAAAAATTTTTAATGTTTTTTATTTATTTTTGAGAGACAGAGAGAGACAGCATGAGCAGGGGAGGGTCAGAGAGAGAGGGAGACACAGAATCTGAAGCAGGCTCCAGGCTCTGAGCTAGCTGTCAGCACAGAGCCCGACATGGGGCTCGAACCCACGAACCACGAGATCATGACCTAAGCCAAAGCCAGATGCTTAACTGACTGAGCCACCCAGGTGCCCTTCAAAACTCAATTCTCTTAATAAAAGTTAAAAAAGCAATAATGGCACTGAACAGTAGTTAGAACCTTATTATAAATTACCAGTGATGGAGTTGGAAATAAATGAAGATGGCGTAGGGAAGGTCATAGGCATTTCCTGAGTACCTACCATCAGCTATCTCATTTAAGATTTGTAATCCCCTCTGATGGTAATGGCAGCCCCATTTCACAGACATAAAATGGAGGCCTAGAAAGGTTCATCCCTTGCCCAAGGCCATATAGCTAGTTTACAACAGAGCCAGGATTTGAGTCCTGACATGCCTCATTGCAAAGCTCATGTTTTTTTCTGTGCATTACACTGCCCAACTCCCAACAGTCACAAGTTCAACATTAGTCAGGTCTGAACTAATAAGACTATTGTACCACCCCAGAAGTGATTGTGCCTTGGACGGAACTGGAGAATGCACAGGGAGGGGCACTTACATTACATATACCTGAACTATGTGTGCAACTCACAAAGGATAAAGATGTAATCAGGACCAATCCCAATGTATGGGAGGTATTCATCCCCTCCCCAGAGAGCTAGGTGTCCAATGGACCCCTCACTACTCCTAGATTTTCTTACCCCCATCCCTTTATCAAGCACTATCCTCCATTCCCTCAGTCTTGACTCTGTTGGTAAGAGGGCTGGGTTAATTAGATAAATCAACCCTCTACTAAATTGTTACCTGATACATTATCCTCCCTAGGATGTGGGTTTTAGCTCAGTTAATAGTACTTTACCACCATAAAGTTACAAAAAAGTAATTATAATGGTGGACATCTCAGGCATCCTGGAAGACTGACATAAGGGACAGTTTCTGATTATTCTCAGATAATCAATCAATCAACTAGGTAATAAAGTTTTACCATTACATACTGATGGGTTCATTATTAAGCTGATTAACTGATTTAATGAAGTAGGTACTAATAATACACCCATTTTACAGAGAGGATACAGCCACAGAGAGGTTCAATATCCTCCCAAAGTCACACAGCTTATCAGTAGCAGAAGCAGGCATCAAGTCCAGTCAATCTAGACCCTGAGTCATGCTCGTTATTAACCACTACCCCGAAGTAGTTCTTGAAGTGTGATTTGCAGACCTTTGGGATCCCTGAGACTCAGGAGTTGCAAAAGGCTAAAACTATTTTCCTAATAATACCAAAATATTATTTTCCTTTTTCACTGGGTTAACATTTGCACATATGCAAAAGCAATGGTGGGTAAACCTGCTGAAACTTTAGCATGAATAAAGGTAATGGGACCAAAATGTACCAACAGTCACTGTATTCTCACTGTTCTGTATTCTGTAACAGACTCCTTGATCTGCTGGTCAAAAATTACTAATTTTAAAAATCCTGACCCTGGAGCACTGGTCTTCCAAAATTTTGTGTGATCAAATGGAAAGGACATATAAAGCACTTTTGCATACTGAAGTAAGATGCTGTCTCCAGGAAAAGAATTTCGGTTCTTTTTCTTAATGGAATACTATTTCTACCTGAAAAAAACAAACAAAACAAAGAACAAAAACAACAACAACAACAACAAAATGCCTGACAGGCAGCCACAGCTATTCAGAACTGGGCACCCAACAATACTCTTGAAAATAAATGGAGCCTGTTACTTTAAAGAAGACAACGGACAGTATTCATGCTGCTACTGAGGTAACATGACCTCTCCCGCAAAAATCGGGATTTGGGGAAACCTATATTTTACCACCATGAGCTTGCAACTTCCCAACATTTAAAGTGCACAGGGAGAGGCACTTACGTTACATATACCTGAACTATGTGTGCAACTCACAAAGGATAAAGATGTGATCAGGACCAATCAGCCACAGCTATTCAGAATTGAGAACTATTCAGAACTAGGTACTTGACACGGTCTTGAAAATAAATGAAGGGAGTCTGTTACTTCAACTTACCAAAATCTGAGATGAGACTGGTCATGATAGCAACGACTGTGAGTTTTTGGTGTTGTAATAATATAACATGCCAACATCTGGAAGATCTGAATAACCCAGCGAACCAGTATTTTTTAACTAATGTATGATATTACAAACTTCTGCATTAGTAAAAGATTCTAATGTAACAGAATATTAACGTTCATTGATATGGTTTCAGATACTATATCGCAACTAACCTTTAAGAAGCCATTACTTCATTACTTGTCAAGTTTTGATGTACTATCAAAGAAGAATATCTCTATCTGAAAAGGCTTTTGAAAGACTCTTTCCAACTGTATATCTGGGTGAGCCCAGGTTTTCTTCATATATTTCAACCAAAATAATATATCAGACTGAACACAGAAGCGGATATACAAATATATATGCCTTCTCTTAAACAAGGCATTAAGGACATTTGCAAAAGCAAAACCAATATTATCAATTTTGAGGCCATATAAAATATAGCTATTTTGAAGAAATCATTATTCCATTAACATGTAATTTTTAAAATTATTGTTATTTTTCTTAAGTTTATTTTTATTTTGAGAAAGATACAGAGAGCGAGTGGCGAGGGGCAGAAAGAGGAGGAGACAGAATCCCAAGCAGACTCTGCACTATCAGCAGAGTCTGATGCAGGGCTCGAACTCACAAACTGTGAGACCATGACCTGAGCCGAAATCAAGAGTTGAATCACTGACTGAACCACCCTATTATTGTTATTTTTTAAGTGAGCTAATAAATATCTTCAAACTTCCTTAGTTTAAAAAAACTTTTTTTTAATGTTTTATTTATTTTTGAGAGAGAGTGTGTGTGAGCAGGGGAGGGTCAGGACAGAGGGAGACACAGAATTTGAAGACAGGCTCCAGGCTCTGAGCTAGCTGTCAGCACAGATCCTGACACAGAGCTCAAACCCTCAAACCGTGAGATCAGGACCTGAGCCAAAGTCGGATGCTTAACCGACTGAGCCACGCAGGTGCCCCAACTTTCTTAGTTTTAACTTCACATATGGTAAATATCAAAAGTTCTTTGGAGTCCTCAATAATTTATAAGAGCATAAAGTCCAGAGACCAGAAGCTTGAAAACTGTTGCTGTATGCATGAAATCTAGAAAAGAAGCCCAAAGAGCAGATGGTATAGCTGCATCATGTTCCAGGTGAGAGCATACCATGACTAGTTACCATGAATTTCACAGATTTCTCAGCCTAGTAAGTTTCAAGGACTCAATTTCTCATCAGGTTCTATGGCTTAATGACAACAGGCATTAAAGATCATTCTCAACTCCTTGCAGTTCCCAGAGAGTACACATTGTCTCACTCTTGTTCTGAGGAACTCTTACTCTCCTTGAAGGAGACTTCTGGCACAGTGCCTGCTCATCTCTTTTTCCTTCCACCTCCAAGCACCCTATATGTTCCTTTTCTACAGCACCAAGCAAATGTGGCTATAATATTTGCTTCCGTGACTCATTGTTGGAAAGAGAAGGCCTTGAAAGGTGGGATTTTGTCTTAATTCCAGCATTTTGCTCAGTGCTTGGCACACAGAGGGAAACTCAAAAAAGATCTGTTCAATTAATGAAACTAATTAACTCCCCACCATGCACCATGTAACCTTACAGAGGCAACCTGACCTCTCCAGGGGAAGACTATTAGCCAGCCAAGAGGAACAGAGCAGGGCTACAGCGTTTCTCAGTGTGTCACTCAACTGATACGTTGACTATCAAGTTTTTTATTAGATTGGCATCAATCTTGAAATTGTAAAATGGAGACCAAATTCAAGGCAAGCTCTCCCTATGCCCTCTCCACACCCTCCTTACACTACAAGATCCCCCCCTGTAAGGACACTGGCCTCCGTCTGTGATACCTGTGTGCTAAGTTCTCTAAAATGAATGAAATGCTTTTAAAGAAGCAGGTTTGAAGAAAGTTTTAGTAAAATGAAAAGCATATAGAGCCAATTATAAAGCACTGCTATAGTCTGAACTGCCATACGATCAGGAACTTTATAAGTCAATTAGAGAAGATTTTCCCCCCTACATTTAATGTAAGCGATATGTGGAAATAAAGGATGTTGAGTCAGATAATCCCCTGTGAGCATCACAGACAATACAGTGTGCATAAGTTATGAAAAACTTTCACATAGCTCAGGATGTTACAGCTTCTTTCTGGAATGCTGCTACTGTCCTGTTAATCCCCACCCCCACCCCAACACACAATGTTCTCTTATCCTGTTGCTCAACACACCTCTTCCCTTCCTTCCACTATTCCTTGTTCTCATGCCGCCTCCCTCTATTCACCTTGGAACGAAGGGAGGATATAATAAAACTGACAAACATAATAAGATATTCACAGCCTCCACAGGTCTTGCCAAAGAATGTTATTTTCTTATTTCCTTACTCCTACAGAATATGAACCTTGGAAATCACCTATTCTCACCTCCTGGTTTTATTAGCAAGGGAACTGAAAAAAATAATGGTGAGTGAAATGTCACACTTCCTTAATTTATTTCTGTATATTCCAGGAAAACTGATGCCAAGGAAAACAGGATACCCACAGGTAAAAAAAGGGAAAGGAACTGAGGAAAGCTTACGAAGATTATCAGCATTCCCCTCAAGACCATTTATTGAGTATCTATATAGTAGATATATGGTGGGTGCCAGAGGCCCTCGTTAGCACAGGCAGGAATAGCACACTCTAACTGTGCATTAAAAATTTAACAGATATCAAATCGGAGCATAAAAAAAGTAAATGCAAACAGACAATGGAAACCAAAATAAAATGCAGTAGTCTAGAAAAATTAAAAAAGAAAGCAAGACTATGAATGGAATAGGAAAGAAATGGAGGAAAACATAACATTTATTCTGACTGGAGAAAAAAATGTAGTTATCTCTCACTTGCAAACAAAACTGGGTAAAGACAAACCAATTTATTCACACTGCAATTGAAGGATTTGTTTAGAAAGAGTGGGAAAGGATTTCTGGTGACAACTTTTAAAACCTCCAGTAACAACATTCCAGTATTTTTCAGAAGGCTCCCATCACCCCACACTTCACCACAAGAGGGTGCACACTTCCTTATTAATACAGTAGCCAAGGGAAAGTCTTAAATTTCCACCTCTGCTCAGACACCTCTTCTCCCAAACCCCTGACCCTCAAGGTAATGAACATCTGCACAGTTACACAGTTTAAACCCTTTTTACATATATTATCTCATGTAATTCTAACAAGAGGAGAGTGGGTAGGATGAATATTACCAATCTCATTTTAAAGATAAGGAAACTCAAAAGTGGAACAGGAGAAACTTAACAGAGGACCATGAGGGAATGGGGGAGAAATAGTTGGGGAGAGGGAGGAAGGCAAACCATGAGAGGCTCTTGAATACTGAGAACAAACTGAGGGCTAATGGGGGAGTGGGAGAGCGGAAGCGGGGTAATGGGCATGGAGGAGGGCACTTGTAGGGGTGAGCACTGGGTGTTATATGGAAACCAATTTGAAAATAAACTGTAAAAGAAAAAAATTTTTTAAATAAAGATAAGGAAACACACTCAAAGGCAAAGTGACTTGCCCAGGGGTAAATATTGATTAATAAGAGAGCCCAAATTCAAATTAATGTCTTGTAATTTCCAAATCCTATATGCATCTTCCTTTCCCTTAAGAGCATAATCAAAGCCCATACCTCAATCATTCAGTGCCTCTACCCATCCACTGCCTTACTTTCAGCAGAGAATTATGCACTGGGTAAATCCAGGGGACTGTGCTTGCCTTTGCAGTATTAAAGCCTTTTTTTCTTTAAGTGTGTGTTAACACCTGGCAATTACTTTTATGGGTTTCCAATGAAGTGACAAGTGCGCTGACACTCATCTACAGTGTGCTAGGGCAGCATTAACATGGACTAGAATAATTTTACATGTTGCCTAAGACAGAGAAATTAACTGAAAACTCAAATTTCTTGGACAGATCTTATGAGATTCAGGCTAAAACATAACTCCAAAGGCCTTCTCTTGTGAGACAGTACAGTAAAACAGTCAAGGACTTGGTAGCCAGGAGGCATGAGTTCAAATCCAGATTTTGCCACTTACCCTGTGACCTTGGCCCATGACTCAACTCCAGTGTGTCTCAGTTTCCTGCTGCAGAACAGAGAGTGGCTCCTCCCTCACAGTTTAACAGTGAAGATACTGATACCACCCATTCAGCAAGAGCACACAGCAAGCTCTCAAGCCACGAAACGCATCCTTATTCTAAAAGGACAGACAGAATTTTGAATTACAGTGACTTTTCAGGAAAACAATTTAATGTGCTTTATGTCACAGAACTTCATTTTATGACAGTATGTGCATGTGAAAATTTATTTAAGTCCTTTAATAATCTATGTGCACAGCAAATTGTATCTTAAAGGATTCAGAGTATAAATTGCTAAGGAGTATACAGTTTTCCTATCTTTGCTTTTATGACACTGTCTTGTCTATGGCTAATCTGATGCCAAGTCCTCAGGAAAGAAAAACTAAATGACAGAGTTCCTCTGGGAGGAGATAATAAGCTTTATGCAGCAGAGGGGAAGCTCCTTGCCCTAGAAACCTGAAGACCTGGCTTGTAGTCATAGCTCTGCCACTAACCAGTGTCCCCCTGATCCTGTACCATCACAGTCTTCATATCCTTATCCTGGAGCTCCTAATTGGTGGTGGAAGTGGGGCTGACTGAATTTGTTGGGTGAGTGAATAAACAGGAAGGGAATAGTAGCATTGAAGAAGGTTGCAAGGACAGAAGAAAAGGTTGGTTTACAAACTACAAGCATACACTTGTTAACTCCAGTCTTAAGTTGGTTCTGCCTGGCCAGGGCGCTGGGTCTGATCTCTAAGAGTCTTCCCTTCCTCTCAGGAGGTTTTTTTAGTGTTACTGTTAAAGTCCCCAAAGAGACTCCAGATTGCCATTCTCCGTCCTGTTCAATTTTCTAGATCAAATTCACCACACCTATAAGGCTGGGTGCTCCTGCACCAGGAGCTTGAAGCTGAGTTGGCATCTTTTGGTCTAAGATGGCACTGAGCCTAGTTCAGGTGGGCTCAGAGGTAGGGTGGTCCACTCTTTTTTTTTTT
>NC_043704.1:80897637-80971721 GCF_006229205.1 Suricata suricatta | reverse complement strand
TGCCAGCATCAGCTTTCCCCTTTTTCCCTTTGGGTACCTTCTCTCCCTTCTTTGCAGGGGCCTTTTTAGGTTTAGGCTCTGGCTTTGGAGGAGCAGGTTTAGCAGATAACCTTGCAGATCTTCTCTGTGGCTCATCCTTCACCTTGGCTTTATCTCCTTTAGCATCCCCTTCAGCCTTTCTCTTGGGCATGGTGGCGACAGCGGCGGGACGTGGGCGCTGGACGCAGGGATGCAGCGGCACGCGGGCTTTGGCCGGTCAGGGGGTCGTTCTCGCCTCCTCTTCTTCACACTGCTCCTAGGGTGGTCCACTCTTGCAGGTCTGAGTCCCTTCCATCTCCTTCCAAGGGCCCTTCCCCCTGACCCCCCAGATCTCTGATCCTTTCCTATTCCAAACATTACTCTCCTCCTTTTAAGAGTGCCCTCTAAAGTCTTGTTTAGTTTCGAGATATCTCTTGCATGACTCCTGGGATTAGAGACAATTCTGTGGTTACATCCTAATGAATAATAAATGTTTAAAAATTTTTTTGAGAGAGTAACAGAGAGAGCACATGAGTGGGGGGGGGGGTCAGAGAGAAAGGGGGACAGGCTCTGAAATGGGTTCTGTGCTGACAGCAGCGAGCCCAACACGGGGCTTGAACTCACAAACTGTAAGATCCTGACCTGACCCAAAGCGGGACGCTTAACCAATTGCACCACCCAAACACCCCTGAATGGTGAATACCTTTTACAGCTTCAGCCTCAGATTTTATTCGATGTCCTATGGGTTCTGGTGCCTCTCCTGGGGACATGACTTTCCACAAGCAATATGTGCAAGATCATTCCCTACCCATGCAAGGTCGGTGTCTTGCAGCATTCAAAGGAAAAGGACTGCAGTGCCTCCCAGGCTCTCTCAAGTTTCTACTTGCTTACCCAGTGTGGCTCTTGTGCACAACCTGAAATGCCCAACAGGGGGCACCATGGAGGGAGGAATCACTCAACTTCTGATGGCAGAGTTAAAACAGCTACACTCTTAGGGTTTCAATTTAGGCTTCATGGACAGTCAACAAGGTTGGACTGCATGACGCTGGGGGCGTGCCTGAGTTTGGCTTCTACAAGAGTGTAATAAGACTCTTTCTTTTGACCCTGATATGCAAAACTGTGCAATCAGAAACTGGGTGGCAAATCCATGCTAGGAAGGGCCATGATCTCAGTCATCAAAATTAGAACTAGAAAGCCCTCCCCAAATGTAGGCAGGAGAGCTCAGCCTTAAATGCCTCCTATATATGGGGCTTTTGATACTTCTGTTAGGATTCCAATTTACAAGCTTGCAAGTCTCTCCAAGAAACAGCTTTTCTTGATGTTTAGCATTAATTTTCATTTCTTACTATATGCTGCTTTGATCGGTTCTAAATACATTTTCTCTTTCCATGATGTTTACATCCTTCACATTCTTAGGGACTGTTATCATATCCCCTTTAATTATCCTTTGGCCAACCTATACATATTTAGCTCCTTTCATCTCTCCTATGTCCTTCCTTCTAGCAGCGTTGGCTCCTCTTTAAATTCCTTCTAATCTGTCAACATCTTTCTGGAACTGATGCACACCCTCCCTTAATAAACATTCTAGGTACTCCCGGTTTCCTAAGAGTTTCCCAAAGACTCCTGTAGTAAAAAGAATATTGAGCCAGGAATCAGAAGAGATATTTCTAATCCTGGCTCGGCTCTAAGCCTCATTTGTCCCTCCTGTAAAATGGGGGTGACACTTCTGATTTGCTTAAGAGAAGATAAAATTCAAAATCACTCTGCAGATTTTAAAGTACTATGTGTGAAGAACATGCATGTGTTACTTGTGTAACTGTAAAAGCCTCAACAAAGAAAAATAAGATTGGAAACAAGTATGTCACTTAATGGTTATTAAACCTGGTGGTGATATCAAGAGTAATGGTGACACTATTTTAAGGCTTTGATGCTTTTTATTTTAATTTACAGAATTATTTATTTACTCACTAAAAGTATTTATTCAATGCTACTATATGCAAGACATTGGACTGGATGATATGGGTCAACATGGATTTTATCTTTTTTATTCCAATTTATGAAATTATTCATTGGTTTCCTAAAAGTATATATTAAACCTCTATTATATGCAAGTCAATGGGCTAGACGATATGGTGAACAAAAAAGAAGGACTTTAAGCGGAGGAGGGAGAGAGAGTTGGGAAGAGAGAGAGATGCAAAACTTGAGAGACTATTGAATGCTGAAAATGAACTGAGAATTGAAGGGGAAGGGGGAGGGGAGAAAAGAGGTGGTGGTGATGGTGGAGGGCACTTATGGGGAAGAGCATTGGGTATTGTATGGAAAACAATTTGACAATAAAACATTATGGAAAATAAAATAAAATAAAATACAAAAAAAAAAGAAGGACTTTAAGTCGTCATCATCATCATCATCTCAAGTTCTTAGGAACTCACTACATACGTGCTATGGATCACATAATGTCAGAAAGCTGTTCCTGGACTTTAAAAGTAATTTTTTTTTACTGAGGTATAACTGACATATAACTGTTATTCCTTTGATTATGCTTTAAAACACTGCAGTGATTATTTCTTTAGACTCAAATTGTATGAAACAGAATTACTAGGTCAAAGGTTATATCCATACTTCAGCCTCAAATTTCCAGTTTCCCAGAAAAGGTGTGCCAATTTATACCTTCATCACCAATGTTTATCTCCTACTACATAATTGCCAATGTTGACTATTATCTTTTTTCTCCTCTAATGGATTGCTTTTAGAAATCATAAAAACATGAGAAAATTTAAAATAAATTCATTTCTACCAAACACAAAATATTCTCACACAGTACCTATTTTGGTGTTGCCTTCTGGTAGTTCAATGTTCAACAGAATCTCTGAGTACTGATTACTTTCCAGGCAATATACTGGGGGTTAGACCACAAAGGTTGCTCTACCATCATAGGGCACATAAATCTAGTACAAGATAAACACCAAAAATTAGAGAACACTGTGGAAAGTGCTCCTTCTTTGAGAAGTACATCTAAAGTACAAAAGCAACACAGAAGAAATGGCCAAGAACACTCAAGGAAGCTTCAAGGAGCTAGTGACATCTGAGTTGCCTTTTAAAGGGTGAGTAGGACATGACCAGAAAAGGAAGAAGAAAAGGAGTGTAGTCCAGGCACGGAACCATTGCTGGTTTGTGCTCCCACTACCATTCTCCCCAGGAAACTGTTTTACTACATAAAGTCTTAGCAATCCAGATTCAAGACTCATGGGTAGTTTTACTGTTATCATCTCTCTTTATCATTTGCAGTTGCTTTTCTGTCCGTGGAAAAGCATTCAGCAAATCTTCCTGCTACTTCATTCACCAAGTAAGGGTGCAAGATTTCTCCTGCTTCCTTCACAGGGAACACTGTTTCACAAAAATGAATAGAGAGTCATCTTGTTGAACCTGATCTTCAAAATTAGACTGTCATGCTTTAAGAGGATATTTAATCCTTAATGACCCTTAGTTTCCTCATTCAAAAAACAAAACAAGCAAAGGGGGAAAAAGAGAGAGAGAGAGAGACAGACAGACAGACAGACGGACGGAGGGAGGGAGAGACAGACTCTATTATAGAGAACTGATGGTTACCAGAGGGGAAGGGAGGGGGATGGGTTAACTATGTGATGGGGATTAAGGAGGGCACTTGGCACTTGTGATGAGCGCTGGGTGACGTATGGAAGTGGTGAATTATGATATTGCACACCTGAAACTGACATAACACTATGTTAACTAACTGGAATTTAAACCAACAAAATAATAGTTTTCTCAAGTAAGGAAGGAGGGAATATAAAAGAGATTAAAAGCTCCCTTCTACTCCTAAAAAAATGTCAATTGGATCTATATAAAACCCAGTTTAGAGATAGTCTAAGAATCGATTTTGGAATCATATCACTTTCAAATAATAAAAATATCCCTAAAAGCTGCCTTTTTATATGTTTTCACATGTCACTAGTGGCAAATATAACACCCATGTTTGGGATTTAACTACTCTGGAAAACATACTCTTGCAGAACATGAACTTCCGCAGCACAGAATTGGGGCTGAGGTCAAAAGCCTCTCATTTATTCCATAATTTTCAAAGCTGAAAACACCTCTCCAGGTCACTAATCCTCTGGTGTTTAAAGTGCAGAAGATTTAAATAGAATTGGCAGAAAATCACATACAAAAGGGCCTCTCTGGTTTTTTATAAATGATTAGAAAATGTATTTTGAATTACTTTGTCAATTATTTTCATTTAAATTTAAGCCATTCAAATCACGCTCTCTGGCTCAACTGTCTTCCTAAAGGCTTTGTTATCAAAAGGCAAACAGATCTTCCCTCAATATAAATGACAGCCTGGCTTTTTCAGGTCTCCCTAGGAACCACGGCCACCTGCCGGAATGCAGCTGGGCTTGCCTGGGAGCACACACCATCTCTGATGCTGCATGCATTATGGGGACAGCTTCCACAGCCCAGCCTGGCAGCTCTAGGGGAGGGGCATGACCCCAGAGCCCAGGGAGGCAACGACATGGAGCTTCAGTTTTGGTCCAGGCCCACAATGCAGCCCAGATCCCAGCTGAGGCTCAAATGATCTGCCACTGAGCCCAGGATTCAGAGACCAAACCTGTGTTCAAATCTTGGAAATGATCAGTTATCCCATCTTTATTAAAAGTAAAGATGCCACCAGGTGTTTTTTTTTTTCCTGTTGTCAAAATACAAAAAAACCAGAAAGCCACAAAGTATATCGATCTTGTGGTTATTTTTAAATTTAGAAGGATAGATGTTACGTAAGGTGAAAAATACAATATGTACCTATTTATTCATTCATCATTTAAAGCACAAGCACTTACTATGTGCTAGACACTGTGCTGAGCTGAGGATACTGAAATGAACAGCTCACAACTTCTGTTCTCAAACACTCTGTTTCATACAGATAATGACATTTCCTCCTTTGTGCTTCATATCCACCTGCTGGATTTCCAACAAAACTAGACTATATACTGATTATATATACTGATATATACTATATACTGATAATAGTTATATTATTCACCTTCTAACCTTACAGTCATTTGAAGTCTTTTTTACCCCAGTGTATACTACTAAGTATAATAGAAGTGAATGTCCATTCTGTGTCAAATATCAAACTAACCCATTTTCTGTATATTATCAAGCAAAATCCTTTGACCTAGCCACTTTATTATTGCCTCTTCACAAGTGAGGGATCCACACTCAGAACCATAGGTGACTTGCCCAAAGTTATATACCTCATAAGAGGTAGGGCCAGGATATGAACTGGATTCAGAGGTCAAACCAGAATTTATGCTTGTTTTTTTTTTTAATTTTTTAATGTTTATTCAGTTTTAATAGAAAAACAGAGACAGAGCATGAGTAGAGGAGGGGCAGAGAGAGAGGGAGATAGAATTTGAACAGGCTCCGGATTCTGACAGTGCTGACAGCTCCAAGCCCAAAATGGGGCTCAAACTCATGAGCCGTAAGATCATGACCCAAGCAGAGTCACTCAACTGACTGAGCCACCCAGGTGCCCCCCGAATTTCTGCTCTTAACAATCAAGCTTTGGGGCGCCTGGGTGGCTCAGTTGGTTGAATGTCTGGCTTCGGCTAAGGTCATGATGTGACCTTTGACCTTTGATGTGAAAGAAAGAAAAAGCGCACTCCTTTTCCATTAATACTTACTATCAGTAAGCCAAAGATAGTGTTGATAGAACATGCACATATTAAGTAAAATAAAAACAACTAAGTTAGTTTGGGGCAGTATTTCCACTGTTCCAGTAAGAACAATGTATGAGCTACAAAATAAAAATTTTATAATTTTGATGATTTTGCATATGAATTAAATGCTCATTTTTGCATTTTAAACTCATGTGGAATTTAAGAAACAATGAACAAAGGGGCAGAGGGGAAGAGAGATAATCCAAAAACCAGACTCTGAACTGTAGAGAAGAAACAGATGGTTACCAGAGGGAGGTATGGTGGGAGATGGGGGAAATAGGTGAAGGGAATTGAGAGCCCACTTAATCATGATCAACACTGAGGACTGCAAAGAACTGTTGAATCACTAAGTTGAAATTAATATAACTGTATGCATGTTAACTACACTGGAATCAAAATTTATTTTTTAAGGTTTTTTTTTTAAATGTTTTTAATTTACTTTTGAGAGACAGAGAGAGACAGCACGAGCAGGGAAGGGTCAGAGAGAGAGGGAGACACAGAATCTGAAGCAGGCTCCAGGCTCTGAGCTAGCTGTCAGCACAGAGCCTGACGCAGGGCTTGAACCCACGAACCGTGAGATCATAACCTGAGCTGAAGCCGGAAGCTTAACCTACTAAGCTACCCAGGCGCCCCTCAAAATTTTAAAGGTAATGAAAATAAAATAAATTGGCATCGTATTATATAAAGGTAAACACTAAAATTCATAATAATTAAAAATTTTAAATTTCTCTTAAAAATTTTTTAATGTTTATTCATTTTTGAGAGACAGAGGCACAGCATGAGCAGGAAATGGACAGAGACAGAGACACAGAATCCTAAGCAGGCTCCAGGATTTGAGCTGTCAGCCAAGAGTCCAACATGGGGCTCAGACCCACAAACCATGAGATCATGACCTGAGCCAAAGTCAGATGCATAACCAACAGAGCCACCCAAGAGCCCCATAAATTTCTCTTATTTAGAATGACACTGAATAGCAAATAAAATACACTATGACAAGTCAAGAAAGACCATAGAAGAGAGGGGAAAGTTTTATATTTTAGTACTTTAACAACACTTTTCCCCTGTGTTTTTGAAAAAGGGTCTTCCTGTTTTCATTCTGCACATGGCCCAACAATTCAGAGTAGCCCTGACAACAATAACAGATGGAGGGATTAAATTATGAGTGATTTCACTGCCTGTTTCCAATCAAACTTCAAATCAAGACATGAAAGACTAGATAATTCAATAATGAAGCAAAAAAAAATTACTGCTTCGATTCTGACTTTGGTGAAATCAACTAATCAACACACACACATATACACACACCCTTCTTCCACCATATGCAATAACCCAAAGAATCACAGTAAACCAAGGGTATCCAGTCTAAAATGAAGGAAAAGGTTTTTATGTCCAGTCTATCGCAAATACCTCTCCTGATGTCCAAGACTGTGTAGCAGAATTTCCCTGTGAAGGAAGAACATGCAGATAAGGACAAGTGGTATCACTGATATATTTTCAGTGCAAATCTCTGTATGACACAAGCAGCCTCAGAGTTCAGCAATGACTTATTGCTCATGTGCACCTGTCCTATTTGGCACCTCAGAGGAGAGAGATGACTGCTTATGTGTGATGGATGTTTTAGGACTTAATAAGCATAAGCACTTTCATATACAGTCTTATTTTATTTCTCCCAGAGCCATGTGAGAGACTCAGGAAATGTAATTAAAAAAATTTTTTATTAGTAGTATTCCAATGATAAAAGCAATGCTGCTTTTAATGTTTTTGACCTGGGGAGTGGTTACATGCGTATTCACATTAGACCCATTCATTAAGTATCAACTATGTGTTTTATATACTTTTGTGTACGAGTCTGCAACAAAAAGAACAAAAGGTAATAAATGTTCACCTGCAAAAAGAAGGTTAAAAATCTCCCATATTCCCAAAGGAAACTATTAACAATTTGATGCTTTCCCTTCTTTGTTTTTATAAAACTGGAATCATGCTTTCCATTTCTCTCCAACATATCACATTTTTACACAGCGTTAAAAATTCAATGCAGTAGTTCTTAAGATAAAACCTAGTTTATTAAACAATTCCCTTTTGTTGGATATTTAGGTTGCATCTAATTTCTTTCTCTCTCATGGACAAGTTAACAGCTCTTGGAGGTTGATGATCTTATTGCTGCTATGCACAGAGCCAGGACAAGCTGTAGTTCACTGGGTTTTTGCAGGCTTACTCCTCCCTATACGCTGCTCTGCACTTCCTTTGATCACACAGGTTTTAACTTGACAAATTAAAGGTGGAACTCATGAAAGACAATCTGCCCCTTCCCTTTTCCCATGAATGGTCTCTCACCCTTAGAAAGGGGTCATAGTCCACCAAGTTCAGGGTTAAGATCAGGAAAGATGGGTTTCTGTGGTGCCCAGTCTGAGATAAAGGGCACTATCTTCTGTGTTTCTGAGATGTACTGCCCAGATCCAAACAGTTATTTGGGAGGCTGGGGAGGGAGAATAAACTTTTCAAAGGTACAAGGTTCGCAGGGTTCGAGGTTAGTAGGGAGGTTCTATAAATATTTACTGAACAAAACTCTGCCTGTTAACTGGTGACACAGAGCAAGGTGTGGTTTTCCTTCCCGCCCCCGGAGGTGGCTGGGAAAGCTGGTCTGACAAACTAGTGGGAAATGCTGCCCAGCCAAGATGGAACCAAGAAATGCAAGAATGCCTAACATGATTCAGGAAATGAAATGAGCCCAGTCATCTTCTGTCTGTCCTTTCCCCCGAACCCCCACAACTCCCACCCCTAGTCACTGAAGCCGGAAACCAGAGAGGAGAGGACACTCATAAACAAAACACTGGCCACAAAAATGAGAGCCTGGAGTAGCTGACCAAACAAATAGCTCTGGTTGCAGTACACAGTTTAGCTGTTTCCTAACAGGTTGAAATATCACTGGCACCATTTTATACTGCAAATGCCACTGGGTGGCAATAAAAATCATGAGCTGTGGAAGGCTGTACATAGAAAAAAAAAAGTCCTGGCCTACCTTTGGTTTGGTGGGTGGTCTGAAAGTTCTCTTTTTGGCAAGGCCATGTCCATTCCTTTACACTCCTTGCTACCTGAAGAGCCAAAAGCCCAGGTCTGGGAAGGTGACCTTACTTCAGGTGGCACCACAACTAAACCTCTCCAGACTTAGGAGAATCTATCCTATCATCTAAGGACCCCAGGGACAGTGATTCCAAAACATACTTGAAAACACAAAAATGTTTAGCTACAGTTTACAGGGAAATCCACCCTTTCCTGCCCCTAGCCAATACCAGTCTAATCCAACTCTAAAATATAAGCCGATTTTCCATGTAACATAAAATATAGTCTATGTGGTATGACACATTTTGCCTGGGGACATTCTGGGTCAGTGAAGGGCATTCGTTGGTATAGAAAGCCACCTTTCTGAGCTATTGGAACCAGGTGTACCTGAATGTTCATAGCAACTATGGACATAAAACATGCTAGTTTCAAACATCAGCATTCCAAGGACAGGGACTCTAAATGGCAGGCACTGCTCTGCCATGGAGCTGCTTCTCATGTGGGCAACTCTGCATCCTCACAGTAACAACAGGACTGATCTACTTGGTGGTGGTTGATTATCTTCCTGAGCAGCACTGGGGAGGCCAGCCAGGGTAGGATATAATTCAAAAGGACTAGTCTTAAACCGAATGTCTCCCTTCTGGATCAAAACAGGCAGGTCTCACATGAGTATGAAGCAGTATTTGATTTATAAGCTTTGTGAGCCTCTAGGAGGAAGACTAGATAGGAGTGGAACAGAAGTGGAGATAAAGCTAATAAGAACATATACTACATTATGTGAGATAGCTATTTATAATTTTTGTTTAGATTTTCATTTAAATAATAGATTCTAGAACTAGAGATTCCTATAGAAATTACCAGAAATATTTTATGGGAGAAGAGAAAATGCCCTAATTTCTGGAAGTGGGACAAAAAAAAAAAGGGTCTCTTTGATGCTTCAAGTTGAAAAGTTGATCTGTAAAGATCTAGGTACCCAAAGGTGGCTATGCTAAATTTGAGTGTGGGCTCTTTTTCATTCTGGACCTGCCTTCTTATGAAAGGGTGATTGAGCACAAAGCAAAATAAAAAACAAGAGCAAAAGCAGGTAAAACACAGAAATAAGTCAGATAGACAGAAAACTCCAAAATAAATCATTTCCAAATCACTAGCAGTTAAGGACAATTCATCCATGGAATTATCAATTATCTAGCAAGTATCAATGAAATTAGTAATGTTTTAATTTTCTAGGATTCTTATGATTTCAGCATTACCTGTTTACCTGTAGCTTCAGACTTACAAATTATAAACAAGTACACTTTTACTGCTTTGAAGGAATTTTGATTTTAAGATGTTAACATACTTAAAAGCTCTGAAAACCAGTAATACTCTTTTAAATTACTTCTTTTCACTATCCTTATGTTTTGGAACAGACACCATCCCTGGGCTTGGAGGTTGCCTTTGGTATTTATGGACTAAGTGCTCTGTTCTTACCGATTAAAAAAAAATACATATGGACAGGGGACCCTGGGTGGTTCAGTCAGTTAAGCATCTCTTCATTTCAGCCTCAGGTTATGATTTTATGGTCCATGGGATTGAGCCCTGTGTGGGGCTCTGTGCTGACAGCACGGAGCCTGCTTGGGCTTCTCCTTATCCTTCTCTACCCTTCCCCCACATGCTCACACACTCTCTCTCAAAATAAACAAACATTAAAAAAATACATATGGAGAATGGCTAGTTTAATAGGTTGAGAGTATCACAAACATAAATTATAAAAGTTTCCTACCTGTTACTTTTTTAAGCAGTCTTATTCAGCCTTCCCTCAGCACCAGGGGAAAAAAAAAAAAGCAGAGGAAGAACTAATGGATTGGCATAATGGACATACCATCAGATATATGATGTACTGCCTGCTTGTGCTCAGTATGTCAGTAAACAAGTACTTTGTGCCTGAACACCAGAAGCACCAACTGTCCAACAGAAAAACACACCACAAAGCCTGTGGCTGTTACTATTGTGGGAAGTCAAACAGCAACATTTTCAAGTATCAATCTCCCACCCCCAATAATAGCTTATACAGAAGCTCTCTTCCAGGTTGTAGAATTTGTTTTATTTCTAAAAATTCCCAACCAGCAAATTCTAGGCCAGCATTAGGAAATGGTAGGGCATATTATGTAACAATCATTCCCCAAGTCTTGGTTTAGAATATACCAACTGTCACCCCCACCTAAGCCTCCCCACACAGTCTCATGTCCAGCAACACTGTTCCTGCAGGTCTGGCTATCCCCACGTAATTAAAAAATCAGCCCGATAAGTCACATTTTGAGAAACCTGTTACCCAGGTTCTTGACACAAAGAACTCGAAAGTCACTGATAACCTCAGAAATTCCATAAGGTCCTTTTACCTCTTACCAGCCATTCAAATTATTTAAAAATATGTATAGTAACTCAAGAATTTCTCCCTTTTCCTGATTGGTTGTACTGAGAATGATAATTTAACCTAAACAAGTACATGCCCAAGCCATGCTATAAACGATGTAATCACCTTGTAGTTTATTTATTAGACTCCTGGCCTTAAAATGTCAAGAGGGGGAAAAAACAAGAAGTGGGGGTCTTCATTGGAAGATTCAACTCAGAGATATTAGGACATATAATCAATTACTGATTAGACACTAAAGACTCTAATTTTATGCTGGAGACCATAGTTCAAACAAGTAATTAAGGAGTGCAAACAGTGAAATGAACAGGCAAACTGCTCTTCTGAATGGTGACTCTTTTTCATGCAGACTTCGTGACCATCTATACTGGAATCTCTATGGTAACTCTCATGCCACTTCTTCCCAGGTACATATTTAAAACTGTGGAAACTAATAATATTCTGGAATGCAAGGTGTTGGCTGTTGTTGTTATTTTATGACCATCACTTCTTCCTCTGGATAATTCTGAGAGAAAAGTTCAAATTGTTTTATTAACCCATATGGGAAAGTTGCGGGGAATTAGACCTTATAATCAGACTTGGAATTAGCCAGGATATGATCTCTCACTGAAAGACAAAGGCACTATTACAATTAGCAAAGTTGTGGTGTGTTAAAAGGGTCCCTGTCACCAAGCCAAGAACATGAATTAGCTTGGCTCAGGGAGAAACGAGCCTGTTCCTGAGATAAATCAGGCATGCATGCATCTTCAACAAAAATTAAAAGTACACCCAAACCACAACGGCATTTTGGCTTTTATCCCGCTTGCTGATTTAATGTGTGACTATAAACTCTTTAAAAGTGGGGCTATATCCTAGCTCAACTGTCTCAAACCAGCCGGCATCAGAATCCCTTGGAGAACTTAACACACATGTTGCAGGACCTACCTCCAGAGTTTGTGGTACAACAGATCTGGGGTGAGTCCTAAAATCTGCATTTCAAACAAAATCCCCAGTTGATGGTAAGGGGACCACACACTGAGAATCACTATCCCGGCCTCTATGTTCCATGGGTAACATTCCCTCAACAGCACTGGAAAGCTGCAAGGTGAAGAAGGATCCCACACAGGCCCACACTGTGCCTTTGACATTGAGAATTTATTATCTGTTGATCTTTAATCTATGTATTATAAACCTTTCCGGATGACTGTGAGACCTTCCAAAGCAAAACAGAGCAATTCCCTCAGCCTAGGAACCATCTCACCTGAAACAACATGCATCTTATCCCCTATAAATTCTTAGAGTAAGATGCACCTGAATTCAAATCTTGACTCTTTCTCTTATTAAATGGTGAGCTCTTGGGTAAGGTATTTCATCTCTGAGCCACTGTTTCCTCATCTGTAAAACCAACTCATAATAATACCTATAAATCACAGTATGGTTGTGAAAATTCAGTGAAATAATAATACAGCTGAGCGCCGACCCCACACCCCACCCCACCCCACCCAGTCAGAAATTAAGGTGCAACTTTTGACTCCCAAACACTGACAGTTAATAGCCTACTGTTAACTGGAAGCCTTACTGAAAACATAAACAGTTAATGTGTATTTTGTATACAGTTATACAGTGTATTCTTATAATAAAGCTGAGAAAAGAAAATGTTAAGAAAATCATAAGAAAAATATATATACAGTACTGTAGTACAAAACAATTGTATAAGCGGACTCATGCAATTCAAACCCATGTGGTTCAAGGGTAAACTGTGTATCCACAGCTCTTAGCTCAAGGTCTAACTCATAGAAAACTCACTAAGGGTTGATGCTATCATGCCTACTCCTGGCTGAAGATTTCTAGGAATTCTCACATTGTAATCCAGGATCTCTTCCTCCACTTACAACTCCCAGATATCCAGACCATAACAAGATACCAAGAGGAGAAAGAGCATCTTCTGAGAAAACAGCATTACCAGTCCCCTTGGACCCCCTGTCCTCCTGCCATCCTTGTACCTCTGCTCCAATCCAGATCCTCCATGTATGCTAATGTATGAGGGCTCTCTGGGATACTTCCACCTAACTCCTCCAGGCATCCTAAATTCTATCATCACTGTTCAAAACACCATCTTTCTGAAAAAAGGGAAGAAGGGTATGGGCCATCATTAACTCAGTCATTCAAAGATTAGCAAACCATCACACCACCTGAACACATGCCATTTCCTTTGAATTATATGTAATTCAGTGCACATTCTATCCTTTTAAAAAATGTTTGTTTTATAACATTTTTATTATAAAAGTAATAGAAATAGAAATTAGAAAATTAAGGCCACTAGTGATTCTATCACAAGATAACCACTGTTAATAATCTGATGAATGTTATTACAGTTGTGTACATGTTTATGAAAATGGGATATTTATTTCCATTCTGCAATCTTTTCCACATAGTATATTGTACAGGTCTTTAAATAGTCTTCTACAACATTAATTTTAATGGCTGCAAAAGATTTCATGGCATGGTCCAGCAGTAACCATCTATTTAATCCTCTGGAACCTTTTCTCTCGCATATGCCTTCTCTATGTTTAGGATCCCGCATAATAAATATGTGTATTTACTCTTCCTGCTATCACTGGGCAGAACTGTTGGATTGATAAAGCTAAAAGAATTATTACCTGAAGAACTTGCAGACTGATGTTCTTAAATCAGAGAAAAACATGAGAATTCATTAAAAACACTTCTGTCTCTATACATTCTACTACTGGAGAGCAGGCAGTCACAAATTTTTCTTTTATACTTCAATGTAGGTGGAACATTTTTTTCTTCACTTTTAAGGAGAAATTTCATTTTGTCAATGAAATTAAATTAGAATAGACTTCACACACATTTCTCAGGGTCTAAAGAGAATAAGAGCATTTTCAAAAGTTTATTTATTTTGAGAGAGAGGAGAGAGAGAACAAGCATGAGTGGTGGAGGGGCAGAGAGAAAGGGGGAGAGAGAGAGAGAGAGAGAGAGAATCCCAAGAAGGCTCTGTGTGGAGCCCAACACTGGGCTTGAACTCATGAACTATGAGATCATGACCTGAGCTGAAACCAAGAGTCAGATGCTTAACCGACTTAGCCACCAGGCGCCCAGATATTAAGAGCATTTTAAATATTTTTTAACAAAAAAAAAGAGAAAGAATGAAGACTTAGAAAAACTGCTTACTATACTTCAGTTCTGTGTTCACTACAGGGATAATGCAGAGTGGTTGGGGGAGACAAATCCAAGTCTTAACACTGCACATTTTTCTTTTAATTTTTAAATGTCTTTATTTTTGAGAGACAGCGTGAGCAGGGGAGGGTGAGAGAGAGAGAGAGAGAGAGAGAGAGAGAGAGAGAGAGAGAGAGATACAGAATCCGAAGCAGGCTCCAGGCTCTGAGCTACCTGTCAGCACAGAGCCCGATGCGAGGCTCAAACCCATGAACTGTGAGATCATGACCTGAACCAAAGCCGGACGCTTAACCAACTGAGCCACCCAGGAGCCCCAACACTGCACATTTTAATTAAGTGATGTTGTTAAAGAATCAAAGACTCCATGTGAAGAAAAATCCGACTCTTCCTGTTTATGCTGTACCTATCAAAAACACTCTCATAAAACCGATGATTGTGAGTACAGGAATCATCATTGCAACACAGAGCATTCTTCCCAGGAAGCACGTACAGGCATGGCCTCCACACCCAGAACGGTTATCAGTTCAAGTACCTACAGGGATGCACTATACTTGAAAGGGACCTTCCACTCTCCCACCTCACCCCTCCAAGTCTCATTTCTCACTAATTGCTTCAAAGCATATGTCTTCCTTCCCATTTTGGGAGGACCAATATTACTATGAAAGATGCAAAAAAGATTATATATATTATCTAATAGAATCAATTCATATATCTCTTATTTATAAATAATTTATCACTTCCCGTAACAAGTCTTCGTGGGGGGGACCCAAGAATGTGTCATTCTGCCATGCCTAGGTAAGGCAATTGCCCAATCCAAAAAGACCAGCAATGCACAGCCATCCTCTCCCCCTACTAAGCAGACACTTCCTTTTGATGTCCCACCGCCTCAAATTTAAAGCTTTATTTCCTCAAACCCACCTCTCTCTTCTGATTTCCATGTTACACTTAATAAAACAATATCATTGCCCTTCTCCGAAGATTCCAGGTTCAGCATCACTGGACCATGTCTGATTATTCTCCTTCCTAACCTTCTCTAGACTTGCATATCTAGTCACTATTCACCAAGCACTGTTTCCTCTCTTCACAACAGCTCTTCCATCTGCCTCTTTCTTTCAGCTTGCTCTGCCAATATTCTAGTTCAGGTCTTTATTTCCCAAACACTAAACATAACTGTAGCTTCTTAACTGGCCCCCCCACCCATCAGTCCATTCCATCCGCGGCCATCTGTTTCGATCAGACCTTTCCACTGATCAGATGGCTACAGAATAAAATCTGAAAGTCTTCATCCAATACTCAAGATACTCCATGGGTCCAGCCATTTCTCTAGCCCAGCAAAACCGGTATCTTCTATTTCTGGGCACATTTGTACATGCACTCCTGTGTTTCCAGAGTACTCTTGACAATGTCTCCTGGATTTAGAGTGTCCTTACCACTTTCCCACCCCTCTCCTCTTCCTTAAATTGTATCCATATTTAAATTTCCAGCCCAAATCCAACTTCCTCTACAGAGCCATCAAAAGAGCTACGAATTTTTCTTCTCTGCACTTTCATTTAAAAAATATGAAGTTCTAATGATGTGCCAGGCACTAAGCTAGTTGCTGAATATGAGAAAATGAAAAAAATCCACATAGATATGGTTCCTGTTTTATGTTTTCATTTGCACAAATTGGGTGTAAACCTTTGAAAGGCTATATCTCACACATTTTTTTCTTAATCCTTCGGCACTCCTAGCACAGTGCCAGACATATGGCAAATCGCCAGTAAACGTTTGTTGATTGATTTTTGATCAGTCCTTATAGAGCCAATCTATTCACTCATACACACGCTGACCTGCCTGTGACAGAAGCTATTTATCCAAGCTAACCAGCTCATGTCTCAAGAGGTGAGCCTTCGGTAACACAATGCTCCAAAACCAACTGGGCTAACTGGCCGCCTCCTGACCAAGAACAATAATTTCCTTTCCCACTGAGAATGTAAGTAGTTTGTCTTAGGCACTGAGCGCACTGTGAAATCCTGATGCAGCAGCAGAAGGCACACTTCTGAATGGCAACAGCGGACAGTATGGTGGGTTGGCCTTTGTATGCCTAGGCAATGAAACATGGATCTGGTCAGAGATTCCTGGCATTCATATAATGTCTTTGGTATTTCTTATAGACTCCTAACCATTTGATCTCACATAAATTAGAAGATATGCAAAAACTCTGTCCAGCATCCAGAATATATATCAATTCAGCAAATATTAACCAAACACCAAGAAAAGGCAACACACTTTATAGAGAAGAGTATGGGCTTTGAAAGTAAGAAAACCAGGGTTGATTCTTAGATATAGCACTAACCAGTGGTGTGGAAAGACATATGACTTTTCTTAGCTTTGGTTTCTTTTTCTGGAAAACAAAGAGGGGGCCACCAACATCACATGGTTGCTTTGAGGATTAAATGAGGTAGTGCATGTAAAGAACTTGGCATAGGTATCCATTCAGGTGGTGGGAAGTTGTTGCTACAGTTGAAGGAGAAGAATAGCAAACAGCAGAGGTGTTCATAGTGCTGGGCACTGTGCTTCATTAGCACTGCTGCTGATTGGCATTGCCAACAAGACAAGCTCAAGGGAGAACCTGGCTTAGAGAAATAAGATGAAGAGATATAAAACTATCTTATGCCTTGAAACTTCGTCCTTTAAATCCAAGTAATGTGGAGATTCAGACATTTCACTGACATCACAAACTATTATGAAGCAAAACACTCACTCATCTCCAACTACCCCTGCTTGGTGCCTTCAACAATTCAAACCACTTTGGTGGATACAGGTCAGTGGTAGAACACTTGCCTGTACTTCAAAGTATTTTCATCTATTTTACGTTTAGTTAAATATAGCTTGTAAACTACTAGAAAGCCATACTGTTCCAAAACCCAAAGCTGGTTCTTTAGAGGAGCTAATGCAGGAATCCAAAACTAGTGTACGAATTCAGCTCCTATGGAGGCCACTGTAAAGATGACACACCTAGCATACAGTAGACAAATGTTTGTGGAACATAAAAACATACAGTGAACCCTGTACACCCAGCCTCATGTAACACACGAGATAGTAATGTAATAAATGTTTCTATGACTAACAATTCCAATCTTTAGAATCACAGAAGGAAATGCAAATGGCCAGCTTCAGTCTCTTCTGAGAACAAAGAGTACCTGAAAAAAATCCTGCAAGAGAAACTGGCATTCACTTGCAATCATGTGCCACTGTCAACATGACCCTGTTTTTTCCAGTCTTAGGGGTGTGGGCATGGTTTTAGTTACATGGGTTTCAAGTTCATATAGGAAGTCAAAGATAAATGCTATGCTCTTAGCTTCCCTCCCAAGAAGGTATTAAATTTGAGTACATTAGCACTCAAATTCCACAGAAAAGCAGGGAGAAAAGGGAGTTAAGCAAACCCAAAGAGCAGAACTATCCTTAAGAGATACAAGTGTTCCCCTCTGCCTTTCTAAAGAGCAGCAAATATTCCTTCTGTAGCCCATGCAGCACTATCTGAGAAGCACAGGGAAGGCTGAAAAAGCTACGGATGACCTTACTGGAATTTCATGGTTACTTCTATGTGTGACCTAGAGCCAGCGTCCAGGCTTCCAATCTCTCAGAAGTCACCCGTAAAACAGCAAAAGAGGCAGGTGCTGCAAACAGCATAATTTCTCACGAGCAAGAACCCTGGCTATGTCGTTAGATTTTTCGGTATTTAACAAAGAATAGTAAAATCTATTTTACAATTTTACTATGAAAAATTTTAAACTCACACACAAGTTGAAAGATAGTATAAGGAACCCAGCCTGGACAGTTATCAACCTATGACTAACCTTGTTTTATCTATACTCTGTCCACAGGATTATTTTCAAGCTGAACCCTGATATCAAAGCATCTATTTAGAAATACTTCAGTATGCAGCTCTCGAAGACTTTTAACAAGTCACTGCCATGGCATTATCATATACTAACAATGAAAAGTACATAATCGCTTTATATTATTAAGTATGTCATCAATGTTCAAATACAACCCAATTGTCTCATAACCTTTTTACATAGTCTTTTTACAGTTATTCAAAAAATGGCTCAGTTGGTTAAGTGTCTGACTTCGGCTCTAGTCATAACCTCACAGTTCGTGAGGTCAAGCCCTGTGTCGGGCTCTCTGCTGTCAGCATAGAGCCTGCTTTGGATCCTCTGTCTCCCCTTCTCTCTCTGGCCCTCCCCAGCTCGTTCTCTCTCAGAATAAATAAACCTTTTAAAAAAAGTTTAGTCAGTCAAACACTGAATGTTCACAATAGAAAGAAATTTAGAGATGTAGCACAGTGCAATTTCTACTCAATAGACCCCAACCCAACCTCCTTAGAAATATGCATCTTGTGGAAGATGTGAATCTTGGACTCATGAGCTGATTTTCCCCCTGTATGTTATTTTACTATGTTTTATAATTGCAATTTTCAAATTTTTAAAAATAGCTAAAGATATAATTCACACACCATAAAATTCACCCATTTAAGGGGTTTTTTGGTATACCCACAAGGTTATGCAACATTACCACTATCTAACTTTAGAACACTTCCACTGCCCCCAAAAGAAACCCCAGTACCCATCAACACTTAGCCCCACCCTCCCTTCTCTTGCCCCTGGAAATTACCAGTCTGCTTTCCGTCTCTGTGGATTTTGCCTTCTCTGGACATTCTTTACTCTCACACTATTTTAAAATTGTTTAGAGGTTTGCTCACCCATCCCCCAATTAAGGCAGGAACTGTCATCCTTGGAGGGTATTGGGGGTACCTGACACTCATCCTGGCAATAAGATGTTTCAGCAAGGGGTTCTCCTTCCCCACTAGTCTGGGAATCAAGAATCAACGATTTCTTTTTGCTTTCCTATTAGAAAGTTCAGAGTTGAATTTGTGGCCCAACTTTTATAACCATGTAGCATATTGTCATATACATTTCTCTGACCAAACTCTACTTCTGTCTTCATTTGAGTATTCTACCTTAATTTTCCTTTTGTTTTCATTTGTTTTTTGCTTATATTTCAAGAATTTATGTACTGATGTTTAATACTTTTTTGAAGCAAGTAAAGATTTAAATGCGTAACATTTTGTTCCAGACATTTTGGTACTATCCTCTTGTATCCTAAAAGCCTAGGAAAATCTTTCCCGTTTGGCCATAATTATTTCCTTTTGATGATGCATGCTTAGGCTGGTATTCCCAAAAATATGGTCCTAGGATGAATGCATAAAAGGTGACTTGAGTGAGAATATGTTAAGTTTATTCCTATACATGCAAAAAAAAAAAAAGGTGTATGCATGCAGCAAGAATCTATGAAGGAAAAGTTAGTGGTTTAAAGAACTAAACATGACTGGTGATGATCAGGGGAAATAAAGAAAAAGAAGGAAAGTGACATGGCAGGTATCACCCTGGGACACTGAGCTGGTGTCTCAATAACTGACTCCTGAGTTTACTGGGAAGGATGTGTGTGTGTGTGAATTTCAGGGTAAGAACTGCAGCTCTGCTGATAGAGGTGTGACGTATTTATCCCTGTTCCAAGTGCTGGCACATTTTACTTAGTGGTATTGGTTGCTCTGCTTTTGCCAAAAGAAAAATATCCTGTACCAAGCAGCATTAAAACCCAGGCTTTCCCAAGGAAAAATTGCCCGGAAGGACCTCACAGACAGAGGACATCAATCCTTCCCTTGACAAAGTTCAACAAAACTCTGCCTGCACCCAGGAATGCAATGATTAATCAACTAATTTCAACCCAAGTTTTGTTTATATGTTCCAACTATAAACATTAATTGAAATATTTCCATTGCAACGAAATCACTTTGGTTTGGATTTAAACACTACTGTATGACAACATGCAAGCATGTTTCAGAACATGAAAGCACAACTTAGGAAAATAAATTTCCTTTATTAAATCTAGTGGGGCACAGAGTGGAAAGTGTTATTGTAGGGTGTATGGCTACTTGATAGCTAGAGCAAGGGACTGAGATCTCCTTTTCCATGTGATAAACTCCAGTAGATATTCCATCCTGCTTTGTGGTTTTAGAAAAACTTGAAGAAAAATTCACTTGGCGGTCTCTGTTTTATTTATTGGGGGGCAGGTAGTATTAGGCTTTAATATAGGAAAAAAGACACACAGGCAGGAAATACCATGTCTGAGAGTAAACATGACTTTGATACTTTTTGAATAGGGGTCAAATCCTTGGAAGAACCTTTGAGATAATAAGAGAGGTGAACATGATAACATAACCTGTATGGGATGTATTCGATTTCAGTTAATGCTCTAGAAGAAAGCAGCTTTGGAAGGGGCAGGGGGAGTCTGGATATGACATGCATAAAATCTATTATGTATTTTTTGAGTTTATTTATTTATTTTTGAGAGATATGGAGACAGAGAATCCCAAGGTGGCTCCATGCTGCCAGCACAGAGCCTAATGTGGGGCTTAAACCCACAAACCGTGAGATCATGATTTGAGCCAAAATCAAGAGTTGGACACTTAAGGACTGAGCCACCTAGGTGCCCCAAAGCTATTATCTTAATAAAAGCTAACAGATGAATTTTATCCAAATGCTTTCAAGTACACAGAGCACAAAATGATGCCCACCAGCTCCTCTTACCACCACCAGAGCTCTCCCACCCTCAAGATGATCACCTCCTGGCTTCTCTAACAATGTCACAGCAAGACATTTACTTTTTTTTTTTTTAAGGAAGCTTTCTCTGCCTAGACTGTGGTTCTCAATCGTTGACGCACACTAGAATCACCTGGACAGCTTTCTCAAACAGCTAAGCCCCCTCTTCCACCACCCAAGACTCTAATTTAATAGCCTGGGATTGAGCCTAGGTGCTGATATTTTAAAAAGCTCCCCAATGATTCCAATGTGGGCCAGGATTGAGAGTCAATGGTCTATCCAGATGCCCCAAGTAAGTGTTTTCTTCCTTCAAAGATGAATCTCCTTAAGGCAATGTACCCAAATGGTCCTAATTCAGTAGGACCCTACTCATTTAACAATTCCAGATATACCTCTGATATTACAGTTTTTGTATTTTTCCTGTGACTATTTATGAATATATTCAGCATCATATTCACAAAGTAGCCATTCTGTGTTTGCTACCACACCTTGTGCTGAAGCTACAAGCTTATAATATCTCTCATTTGATTTATTAGATGATTTTTGACTGTTTATTATGTGAAAATCACTGTGCTCAAAGCCTGTGGAAGTTGTAAAGATGAAAAGTCACTCTTGTAGCTACACTTGCAGTCAAGGAACGTAAAATCCAGAATGGAGATAAGACACGTAAGAGTAACAACACGAGTTAGCATGTGAAGTCTGTATAACAGACATCCAAGATGTGCTAGACCACTCTTAGCTACAAAGCTCAAAAATATTTCTGAAAGACATATATCAAAATGTTAACAGAGCTTATCTCTAGGAAGTGGGATTAAGAATTTTGTTATTTGTATGTTTCTATTTCCATCTCTGCTCAACCTTTTGGCTAAGATCAAGCGTATTTTTCTATTTCCAAGTCTTTTACAAGGAGCACATGATAAAAATATCTCTAAAGAAGGTGAAGTCAGTTTGAAGAATGGAAAGTTGATAGGTAGGGAGAAGCACAAGCAAAGACAGAGCACCAAATGTGAGTAGCAAGAACATGAGTAGTTCTGTTTTACTGTAACCTGGCAAGAAGGGCCAAGACAGGAGGATAGGTTCAAGAAACTGGAGCAATATTGCAAAGGCTTTCAATGCTGGGATAGGGAGTTTTATAATCAGCAACTGGGAGCCACTAAAGGTTTTTAAATGGTACTTTATATCATCACAAAATTATTTTCAAATAACAGTTTATTTTGTGTGAAAATAATTGGAAAAGACAAAATCATAAAGTTAGTAAGTTATCACAGGAAGCTCATCACAAGGAGAAAGCCATCATTAATGTGTTTGGCACATTCCCTTCCAACCTTTTCTCTATGTGTATAGTTATGGAAGATTTTTGAGCAGGACTGTGACATCACTAGGGTTATGCTTTAGGAAGGCTGATTACAAAATGGTCTAAGCACAAAGTAGACTCTCTGCGTCTGGAGGTGGCTAGCTGAGGCTTTTGCATATATGTTTCGTTCACAGCATCTCCTGCTTAGGTTTTGGCACCTGTGCAAGTCAGAGTTGGCTATTTAGGGCAGACCCATAAGTATATCTGAAGGGGCAAGTGGTACTTGAAGGGGGAAGCCCTAGGCAAAAGTCTAGGTAAGCACTCCTCGACTTAGGGTGGAAAGACAGAGGTCTCTGCAAAGCACCAGTGGATTTCTAGGAAGGAAGTCTCCTCTCCAGAAGTGGCCTTGTTTCATAGGACTAGAGAATGCTTTCCTAGAGACCATCCTCAGCATGAAGGATTCCCAGCACAGAAATTCCTAAAAATAGGCGATTACCACATCTAGTATGTGATAATTATATTACGATAAACTAGTCCGTGATATGAAAGCTAGTGTCTATTCATAAGAAATCATGGTGACTCTAAGATCCCAGCCTCAAGAAGAAGATGTTGACCTGTGTCGAAATTTACTGACAGGCCTTACTTGCCAAGTCAGCTCTCCCAGCACTCAGCCTTGCCCCCTACTCACAGACAATGAGGCTCTGTGCAGGAGCAGAGGCCAAAGACTGGAAGGAAATTTGCATGCCTCTTCTACCCCTATAAGGTGTTTATTATTTTGCTTCCAAATAGGCTGAATCCAATGTTTTATTCCTCCCTTTTCTTCCCTTTGCTAATTTTAACTCAATTTCAAATTAATATTTTTCAAGAGATAATTTACTTAATCCCCCAGCCCCTCCTACCCCTGTTTATGACTTAGGAATGAACGTAAGCATAAAACATCTTGTGATGGCCTCAAAATAGAAAGCAGGTTTAAAGTTTTATTTTTCTGTTCCAAAGCTGCCAAAGCTCTGGCGTGTTTTAACTTCTGCTCTACACACTGTTTTCTCCTTCCCTCCCTTCCATCCAGCTATATTTAGTAAAGCCCAAATAAAAGGGATACAGGCAAAGCAAAATTAAATATAGTTTCTTTGAATCAGTAAATCCCAGAGTTAGTCTATACGGCAGCAGCTAAGAAAACGAAGCTCATATGAACACACATATACTCATAAGGTGCACTGCCCTTCTCCAAAGGTGGCCTGTACCCTCTCATGCTTCACCAAGTAGCAGTACAACCAGGAAGGCAAGCACATTCTCTCCCCTCCTTAATCTCTGACCACACCTTTCCCTTCTTTATTCCACATCTCCCCACCCCCCACCATCACTGTCATCCCCATGTCTCTGCTTTCCATTTCTAGGTTTCAGTATAGCTACACCACCCTCCACTCTCTGCCTCCACCTAGAAGGAAAAGAGAAAACCGGACAAAGGTACATTTAAATAAAAGGAAGCACACAGAAGTACTTAGGTGACAAATCCTAAACAAAGCTACTTCAGAAGCATACCACTGTAACTGCTGTACAGTATACCTTTCTTACCTTAGTTGATTTACTTAAAACTTATCTTGGGCTTTTGTTGACTGATGGAATTTCTTTAGGACTTAAGGACCATAGAAGGAAACACTCTGGTTCTGGTTTTCCAGGAAGGATAATGAGACTACAAAGACTAACAAGACTTTTGGGAGAAACTTCTTGTCCAATCACAGAACATTTTATAAGAAGGAATGGGGGCATGAATTGTGGGCATTGAAAAGGAATGGCACCAAAGGTGACTTTAGCATTTTCCTATAAAAGAAGTACCTGCTTGCCCATCTCTTTCCCAAAACCAAAGACACAGAAAAAAACAAGGGAGAAAATGTGGAGGTTCTAAAAACTTAATGGCTGGGTATCAAACTGAACTTTCACAGAATATTCTTACCTAAATGTACCCATTTCCATACACGCCAACTAAATTAATTTAGTTCTACTATCAAAGAGGCAGCTACTATCAAGTCCAATCTAGACAGCAATAAAGACAGTACACTATTTAGACGATGTCAGAAAAAGCCACAAATTTACCTGCTAACTCCATTAAGGCAAAACAACTCTACATTTTAAAATATTTTCAATATGATGTTCTGGAACAGGAGTGAGCAAAGTATGGACCACAGGCCACATCCAGCCTGGTACCTGTTTTTGTAAAGCTTGCAATCTAAGAATGTTTTTCACTTTTTAAAAATGGTTGAAAAAAATCAAAGGAAGAATACTATTCCACAAGAAGTGAAAATTACATGAAATTTAAATTTCAGTGTCTGTAAATAACATCTTATTGGAACAAAGCCACACTCATTCACTTACATACTGTCTATGGCTACTTTTGTAGAGTTAAGTAGGTAAGAAAGAGACTATATGGCCTGCAAAGACAAAAATATTTACTTTCTGGGCCTTTACATAAAGTTTGCCAACTCCTGGTCCAAAGACGTAGCTGGGGTGTGAAAAAATACCTTTCACTTATTTCATACTTTATAGTTTTTCCAGGTACATTCATACTTGTTACTCTTATTTTACCTTTACTCCAAGCCTGTGAGTTGGATAAGCAGAAATTATTATCCCCTTTGTAGAGATGACAACACACAAGTTTGAAAATGGATTTGCCCAAGGTCATGTTGCTGCTAAGTGGCTAGAGTTAGACTCCAGTATTCTGACTTACATCCAGAGGTGTTCACATTACACAACTCTGTCCTCCTGGATGTGTTCCAACGGTGGCTGCCAAAAGTCTTTAAAATATTCTCTCCATAGTTCACTGTAGCCTAAAATCCCTCCTCCCTAAAAGAGGATCCCAAACAGCATACTCTGCAACCCCTCTTTTTGCTTGAGCAGAGACACACAAATGTGGACTCGGTGGTTTCCCATCTTGGCAGAGGCAGCTCTGGCAGAAGCTTCCTGATGGTGGCATAGGCAGCAGCTCCCCTGGCCGGCCAATTCTGTGGGATTCCTGGAAGCTCAACCCAGGGTCTGTTTCTTCAGTCAGCCCAACCGTCTCATGCTCTATCTATATTTTAATAGATATGATTCTACTTGATCAAGCTGCTCTGGATTCTATCTTCCCGAATGAAGATCAGAGATGAATACAACTTGAGAAGAAATCCTTATTATATGACAGTGGTTCCTAAAAGCCTCAGGAACAGCTATCACCACTTTCCAAAATACAATCTTGTTTTCCTAAGATATTACCAGATGCTATTCTTAAGAGAGGATTCTGTAATTAGGTAAATAATACTGGGAAACACCAAGTTAAACGGGTTTCTTTACTACATGACTTCTCAGAGCCTTAACATGCACGTGTGCCTCATAAATCTTCAAAAAGGACCAAGTGCCGAACATTTAAAAAATTTACTAGACCACTGAACCATTTTTAAATTTCTCATTAGCTTAGTAATACATTTTGGGAAATATTATCACCAGTATTTGAATGTTTATAGAAAAAATGTTTACAGTTTTAAAATATTTTTTAAAAGAAGGCTGTAGAAGGGAGGAATCCAATTCTAGAGTGTGGTACAGTGATAAAATACTTTCGTAGGTTGCTGAAGGGATATATATTAGCACAACCTTTTTGGAAAGCAAATTTAGCAATAATTAGCAGGTGTCCTAATACTTATGCTTTTTGACTCATTAATTCCACTTCTAGAAATTTATCCAAAAACATTATAATCTGAAATGTGGGCAAACGTCAGATTTGTTCTTAATGATACTTTTGTCAGTCTAGGAAAAAGAAAAACAATACACTCTGACTTAAGAAAAACACAAAAAGGGGCTACACTTCATCTTTCCAATCAGGTGATAGAGAAAGGACTTTCTTATGATGCAGGGAAAAGAGACAAAGGTGCTTCTATATTCTTAGTAGCATTATGACACTATATAAACATTTAATTTAGCTCTTTACTTTCTGCATAAAAAGGAACAAGGAAAGTTGAAGACTTTCCCAAGAATATCTCCATTATTAGTTTAAGCATCCTAGTCCAGAAACACAGCATCTCCATAAATAAAAAGGGAGAAGAAACCTAGGTGATGCAGATAATGTAGTTAGAGGTGCTATGATCCTAAGCTCCTCTAAAGGCTGATGACAAACCACAAAACTACGGTACAGATCGTTTACTCTAAGATTCAGGTCAACTTGGTGAAGACCATGACAAAGAACTATGTGCTAAATATTTATTTTTTAAAGTTAAATATTTTTTTAAAAGATCATTTCATATTAGGGTACCTAGGTGGCTAAGTTGATTAAGCATCCAACTCTTGATTTCAGCTCAGGTCATAATCTCACAGTTTTGTGAGTTCAAGTCCCACACTGGGCTCTGTCCACTGACCTCAGGGGACCCACTTTGGATTCCTCTCTCCCTTTCTCTGCCTCTCCCCTGTTCATGCTCTGTCTTTCTCAAAATAAATAAGCTTTTAAAAAGATCATTTCATATTACTTACATACAGTTTTTTATTGTCTTTAGTGCTCTGTATTTTGTACATTTATTGTGTTTTATATTTATTGTATATATTTAACATATATAAAAAACTAATAGAATTTTTAAGTGGAAGACTCAAGGGAGGAGCTTCAAATTCAGCTATTTGCAGATTGAGATCATGTGACTAAGGCAGCAATGCCCCCTAGTGGTGGAGCATCACAGTTTCACTTCAAGGCTTTTGATAGAGCAATAAGATCTTTAAAAGGTTGAATCCACAAAAACAAAGTTATGAAGACACCGCACACATTACTAAGAATTTGTAACTCTTTATTGGTGAAGCCATGATCAAAGAAGGGTATTCGGGATTTAAGGGCATTCCTTGATTTGCTCTCAAGTCCATTTTACAGATAGAGAAAGCACAGCCTCAAAGATTAGAAATGATTTCGTCTCAGTCACAAAACCACATGAACCAAAAGGACTATGACTCTGTCTTGCTTACTACCTATTAGGCAAAACCACAAAATAAAAATGAATGATAAATGACCCATCTTTTCATATTTTATCTCTAACAAAGTGCTAACTGCCTATTGCAACAGCCACTATATTCTTTTCCCACCATTCAGCTGTTGTGGCCTAGAGGCCCACAAAACCAGGCAAGGTCCAGCTACCCCCAGAAGGGAAACAACTCCCTTCTCCACATCCCTCAATAAGTAGAACAGGGAGACTGTCTCCCTCTTTAGCTCAAATGCCAAGAAAATCCATGTCTCATTAGAAGGGATGTGGTGGGTGGGTGTATAACTGACATCAGAAAATAAGGTCTACATCTTTGGGTCTGCAGGAGCACAACCACAGAGTTAGGATTCAGGACTGGTCAAGTAGGTCCAGCCAACCCCAGGGAACATGTCTAGTGATTTACCAGAAACTCTCTAGATCTCTCAGGAAAATGGGATGTGGCAGGAGAGGCAAAACCAGAGAACAGAAACCATCATACTGGTGACAGCACTAGCAGTGATTTATATTTGTAGATTTTTTTCTTACACATTTAAGAGTACTTTGGAAAATATTTCATTTGCTCCTTTGGTTATGACCCTATAGAGAAAGTATCTTTGTTCCAACATTATAAATTAGAAAGAGAAGACTCTGAGAAGTTTAAGTACTTTGTTGTATATCATGGAAAGTTAGCTGACTCATGACTCCCCTGATGTCTACTGCATTTTGCACAGTACCTGAGACATCCAAGTGGGAAGTGGCCTAATTAGCAGCAGCTATACATTATGAGAGAGAAGGAACTCCCATAGGCAGTCACCAAGCAGCTGAGAAAGACTGGTAACAAATGACATGTTGGAAAGGCATTTCAAAATCCAAGGAACAGTCACAGAAATAAAAAAGCAAGCCTGAGACCATTCAGAATAGGGAAAAACAGGTCTACAAAACTTGAAAAGAGCCTTAGGTAATCACTGTATTACAAATAAAATATGTTTATTATACACTTTAAAAAGTTTAAAGTTTAAGAAGAAGGAGGGTGAGAAATTCATGTTAGAAAGACCACCTCCCAAAACTACTAAAACATTTGCTTAAGGAGGTAAACTTTCCACTTTGCAAAAACCTTCTGGATAACTAAGGTTCTCTTCTCAGCAATTTCAACCTTTTTCTCTGCTTCCTATGTTCTCATTTAAGCCTTTGTTTGTTTTGTATAGTTTTGTTTTGAGAGAGCAAGTGAGTGAACTGGGGGGGGGGGCAGAGGGCAAGACAGAGAATTTTTTTTAATTTTTTAAATATTTTATTTATTTTTGAGAGACAGAGCGTGAACAGGGGAAGAGGAGAGAGAAAGAGACACAGAATCCGAAGCAGGCTCCAGGCTCTGAGCTACGGTCAGCACACGAATGCGGGGCTCGAACCCATGAACTGTGAGATCATGGCCTGAGCCAAAGCTGGATGCTCAACCAACTGAGCCACCCAGGCACCCCCAAGTCAGAGAATCTTAAGCAGGCTCTATGCTCAGCATGGGGCGAAGGGTGGGGGTGATGGTGGGAGGCAACCTGGGGCCCCAACATGGGGCTCAATCTCACAGCCTTGAGATGACTTGAGCCAAAATCAAGAATTGGACACTTAACCATGTAGGCCACCCAGGCACCTCAGGAACTTGGGAGTTTTTAAGACAGTACATTTCAAATCCTATGAGCTTATTTGCATTGGAAGACTCATCCTCGGTAATGAAAGAAAACAACAGAACTGAAAAAACAGAAAGCCATTAGTAGACACATTTTTGAGACTCTCAGTAGTTTGTTTCTGCCCATACTCTCAAGTACTGCCTCTTCATCTCAAACATGGGCTCTTGGAGGTTATGTTTATATCCTGGAACCCTGTCTCTGGGTCTGTATCTGATTGATCTGGAGTAGACATCTGTCCTAAAGATGGCCAATCAGAAACTTCCCTGTAGCAATTCCTTTTGCTTAAACTAGCTTGATTCTGTTTTTACCATGGAATCAAAAGGTTCTAAGTCATAGATTTTATGTATTTATTTTCTGCTTCTCTAAACTGTTTGCTCTTCAAGGACAAAGATTTTTATCTGTTTTGTTCACTGTTATATCACAAGTGTCCACAATAATGCCTGTCCAATAGGAGATACTCAAAAATGTTTGCTGAATAACGAATATCGTGAGCCTTAGTTTTCCCCATTAGTAAGTTTTATTTAGTGTATACATTCTATTTGCGAAAGGGAGAAGGCCCAGCCCCTGCAGAGGTAGTCTTTACCATGCTTCCACACAGTATCTGAAAGATTTCTAATTCACCCTTCCACAAGTATCTGTTCTCCATGATTCTGTCTGTGGAAGATTTTCCTCTTCCCTTTAAAGATAAGTGCTTTAGTACGATGTTGGATACAGTGTACTGCACTATTATCATCATAAGATAATCCCTACATTTCCCTTTCTTTCCTTCTCTTTTATCCTTCCAAATGCCTGCTCTCAATAATGTCACTGGCCAGGCCATCTATCAACAAATGGGCAGAAGACCTTGTTCCTGCTTCCCAACTTCCAGAATTTAAATGATGCCAGCCAGGGAACGAGGAGGTGCTTGGGGGAGCCCTGCTGACTCTGCTACAGTATTAAACAGGTCCTCAAAAGCCACAGGACTCGTGACTGCCATCCAGTAGGCTGAACCCTGCCAGTACAGCTGTAAATCCCTTCACTGAGGTGGGGAGCATGCAAACTGCAAAAGGACAGCTGGCCCAATCTTTACACCTTCTAGATACTGACCCAGCTCCTCTAACTCAGCCATTTAATTGCTCAGTTAGCTGTGTGCTGATTAGTAAAGCAGATAAGTCCTATTTCTCTATCTCACTAAGAAGGAACAATCACTATTATAACACCTAGACTACAGAACTTGAAAGTTCGGCTAAGATAAAATGACCTATTAGAGTTTTAAGTAACTTAAAAAGCATAAGTGCTAAAGAAACATAAATAATTCCTATATAAAGCTCAAGTCTAAATTATACATTCAAAAGGAAACATAATGACGAAAAAGGTTTTTTTCAATAGAAAATTTCCCCAAATATATAGCTTTAAAATTTAGTGTCTAAAATCAGTTAAAAGTAAACAAACAGACTTTAGGTAAGTTTAAATTCCCAACATAAAAACCAAGTTAGGGAGGTGCCCGGGTGGCTCAGTCAGTTAAAGCATCTGACTTCAGCTCAGGTCATGGTCTCATGGTTTCTGAGTCTGAGCCCTGTGTTGGGCTGTGTGCTGACAGCTCAGAGCCTGGAGCCTGCTTCAGATTCTGTGTTTTCCTTTCTCTCTGCCCCTCCCCTGCTCATGCTGTGTGTCTCTCTCTCAAAAATAAACATGAAAAAAAAAATAAAAACAAAAACAAATTAGGGAAACCAAAAAGGGGCTTATTTATAAGGCAGAAAGAAACATCATCACAAATAGATAAATGAGCATCTGGTCTTATGCCTATAATTTCTTACAATTTCTTTTATCATTTCATTTTCATGCCACATTCTCTTTCTTAATTTCTTAATATAACTCCTTAGGCTTAAATAATTGTTTTTCATATCGTGGCAATGCATTAGCTCAATCCTAATTCTTTGCAGTCTGAGTACTCTAAAACTAAGTGCTCTGGAAGCCCTCTGTCATACTTTTAATGTGTTGAGCACACTTGTGTAAGTTATCTGACAAAGGCAAATACTCGTCCAGCTCCATTCACTATCTGAGGCTTCTCACTTTTGGCCCTCCCTTCCAGTAAGTCTTGACTTTGATGATTAAGGGGAGAAACAAATCTCTTTTGATACACTGGGGTGAGGGCACCCTGCTACTCTCCACCTCTCCTTAATACAGTGCTGAACACAGTTTTCTGGAGTAGCTCCACAATGTGTGCTTTCTAGAAAAGCAAAAAATTGTGGCAGCAGCTTTATTCCAGTTCACACAGCTGAGAAGAAAGTGAAGAGGCCAGAAGAGAAGGGAGTGAAGCAAGGAGCCTGTTACATAGGGCTCACATGGCATCAGTGGCTTTCACTCCGCTTCCAATATCCTCTTGTTTTCCTATCCTGCAAAATCGCACACTAACAGAAGTGACTTCAAAAAATACTGGGTGAAGCCCTGCCTTCTCACAGATAAGTAGGTCTCATAAACAATCTATGTGATGCTCAAGAGGGAACATAGGTTTAAATCTTGGCTCCACTATCTATGTCTGGGTAAACTCTGACAAGTTACTTAAGCTCTGTGTCTCAGTTTCTTTATTTGTAAAATAAGGATAGTAACAGTACTGACAACAAAGAATTGTGCATTTGGAACAGTAACTGGCATATAAAAGCTCAATTAATGATGGTAGTAATAGCTGTTGATGTGACTACTATTACTAGTGTTGTTTTCCAAAAAGCTTCAATAATGTAATGCCTTCATTCGGCAAACATTTTAAAAAGCACATAGCATATGTGTCCTCTATGCAGTGCTAAACACAAGAGATACAGACTCAAAAGCCACAATCCAGACCTTCAAATAGGATTCAATCAAATGCAAAATATGTCACAGAGTGATAAGATCTACAGTAGAGATGTCTACAGGATTTCAAGAAGCAAGAAGCTTGAAAAGGTCCGAGAAAGGGAGATGAGCCAATTCTTAAAAGGCAGACTGGAGTGTATCAAAGGACAAGGAAAGAGAAGATCATTCGGGGCAACACTGGGGAAGAGCAAAACATAAGACGAATAAGCATAGCAAAGCCAAATGTATAAAAGGCCTAAGTAACTTTAACCTCAGCCTGAAGAGAAATGCAGACCTTTGACTTCAGGACATAGGATGGACTGGAATGGGGAAACAACACAGGAAGGAGACTGAGTGTTGATTACTATGATAATGAAAATCCCAAGAGGGCAAGAATAGATAAAAACCCCAAAGGATCTTACAGAAAGGATGCAGAAGAACCCAAAAGGATGCAATAGACCCAAAAATTGTGTAGACGTTAAAGTCACAGGTCTTAGATGCTGATTAGATGCAGTGGATTACAGAATGTAAAAAGTAAACAGTGAACACAGGTTACTGACTGTAGCAATGAAGTGGATGATGGTGCCACTAGAATCCAGGGGATTTGGGGGAGAGGTTGCTTCATTTTGGGACATCAGGGCTTCATTTGGTACATAATGAGTTGAAGTACCTGTGGGATATTCAGATATTCCCAGACTGCCATCTGGTAAGAGGGAGGTCAGAAATACGGACGTGTATCTGTAAGTTCAGGTGAGCCTCGAGACAGAAGCCATCACTGCTCAGGGTGCAGACAAAGCCACAGAGAGAGAAAGAGGGGTAGAAGTGATCAAGATGGGTCCATTAAGGACCAGGGAGCAAAAGAGCAGATTCCACAGACACCAACATTTTCTCAGAACTAGGACACTATTTTCATTCTCATCAGTCTTGTCAATAACAACTCTTTCAAACATTTCAATGTTCTTTATTCATATACCATCTGTTTCACAACTATTTGAGGCAGCTTATGGTAAAGACATACAATAAAACAAATAAAAATAAAAGAAATACATCAGAGCAACAAAATATGGAATCAGATTAGGAAATGAAGGCAGAGGCAGGCAATAGAAGAAAGGAGGATTAGAATACAATTATGCAGGCCTAGGGGGACTAGAGAGTGGCTACAGCAGAGGTCCAAGTTCAGATCTGAGCTTCCCAGTGGTTCGAGTAAAAAGACAGTCAGTTACCTCTGTAAGATGAAACTACACTCTTCCTTAGGATGAAGCAATTTGCCCAAGATCACGCAGTTAAAAGATGAACAGCTCCTTCTATGCTACCAAACTGCTTCAACATGCAAGTTTCCTTCAGCATAATTGGATTCCCATTATCAGCATGGAATGGGAGGAAGGGAACTGGACTAAGAATCAGGAGGCTTACAGTTATTGTTATTATAGTACCAGCTCTTCCGCTAACCACTAGCCTATAGCAGATCAATGAAATACTTGGAGCCTTGTTTTCTCAACTATAAAACAAGTGCTTTCACTGAGCTACAGTCAATCAACCACAGTCAGCCCCTGTGCTATCATTCTCCAATCCAGTACACCTTGACAGACATTGCTAATAATGAATCATACGAGTTTTATTCCTGCTGAATCCTGAGAAGACCTCAGAATCCTGCCAGAAGTGTTCCAGGTAACCACCAATCAACCAGTACATGTGAATTCTGACCCTTGAGGCTCTCAAAGTATGTCCAGAGTGATCATGCTATCACACGTATACACTGCCATGCTGTGATTGTGGTGTCTGTCATATTTCATGGCATCCTCGCTGAATGAGGAAGGCGGAGGGGGATCTGAATGCAGCTGCTACGGTAGGTAGATACAGAACAAAGCTCTTTTTGCACTTACTTTTAAGCTTCTAAAAATACTTGGATATTAATATTAAAACTCACACGAGTCAAAATATACTACTGATTAACATAAAATACTTTAACATCATCTACCAGAGGAAATCTAGGAAAGGCATAGCAGCATGTACCAAGCTGAAAATTCCTAGGATCAACTCAGTTTTCAAAGGATATTTCTTTTGTTTTATTTTAAAGTTATATTATCAACATTTCTACAAAAGGCTCTGCACAAAAACAGAGACAATAGTACAAGGAACTTATATGTATCCATAACCCAGTTTCAACAACCATGAACATTTTTGCTGCATGTGTTGAGGGCTTTAAGGTCTAGACTTCTAGGGGCAGAGCTTAAATACTATGGCAAAACAGAGCTTCCTCTGGAAACACACTTGTGTCCATGTGTCGAGACACAGACACACATACCCATAAAAACTGTAACTTTCGGCAATACAGAGAAACAAGCTGGAGTGAGATCTGTTCTCCAACTTCCTGCTACTCCAAGTGACACTTCCTGATGGGCAGTGTCAGTATCTTCTGGGAGCTCTGAAGTCATGAAACATCGTGGGCCCTGTTTCAAACTATGTCATAATCTGCATTATAACAAAATCCCCAGGTAATCAGTCTGCATATTAAAGTTTAAGAAGTGCTGGTCTACTCCAGACCACCATCACTATACTCTGTAAATCCTTCCCTATTTAAGTGGCTCAGAGGAGGTGGGCAAAAAACTGAAGTGTCAAAAATAGTATTCATTTTACTAGGAAGGGCACTTTGCCATTAACTAGTCAAATTTTAGAATATATAATTTATAATGTAGCAATTCTACTTCTCAATACTTACCCTAAAGAATACATGAAGAATTTACATAGATGGTTAAATAGGGTATTACAAACATGTGTAGACAGCATTGTCTGGAACTGGAAACAACCTAACTGCCCATCAGAGACAAATGGTGAAACAAACCAGTAGAGAACAGGACACAGAGGTTAAAATGAATGGGCCAGATCATGGAAAGTTCTCCTGGACATGTTGTTCAGTGAAAAAAGCAAGTTGCAGGATGTTCCACTTAGTATAACAATACTTGTTTAAAACAAAAGACAAACAGATGTTTCATTATGTATTTTCTCTGGATACATATATGCATGTGTAAAGAAACAGAAAAGGTATGGAAGGACACATACCAAAAGGAAACAGTGATTACATTTGGGAAGAGATGAAGGGAATAGAAGTAGGGATGGGATTGAGGGATCTACTTGCTTTTTGAGGAAAGGAGAATGCATTCATGTACCACTTGCACTTAATTATTAAGTAGCTATAGTTGCTTATACTAAGTGAGTTTATCTAGAGAAAATTTGATCAAGGTAAGGCCTTAGACGGGGCACCTGGGTGGCTCAGTCAGTTAAGCGTCAGGCTTCGGCTCAGGGCATGATCTCACGGTTCATGGGTTCGAGCCCCACGTTGGGCTCTGTGCTAACATATTCTGTGTCTCCCTCTCTCTCTGACCCTCCCCTGCTCACACTGTCTCTGTCTCTCAAAAATAAATAAAAAAAAACATTAAAAAAATTTAAAAAAAAAAGGTAAGGCCTTACAGAGATGGATAGGAAGTTTAAAGACCTTCAACAAACTGAAGATATTTAGAAATTAGTTTTGTTTGCATATATGATGGACCATTTTTTTTCTGTTTTCTTCAATGCATGCATTCAGCTCGTACTGGGCATATTTTGCACTATTTAAAAATATCTTCAAAAGTGGTGTTTGTTTTTCTGTGTATTTTTGTATTCTTTTCATTTGTCTATGAGCTACTTGAGAATAAATTACCTATGTGATTGCTTTTACTGCTACATATTCCCAGTTTCTAGTTCAACAGATGATGGTGCACATTAGATAAATGAGTAACTCACAAACCTATGTATACTAGTTATAGCTAAAAAGAAATTCCTAAGAGGCAGAGCATATACTGTCTTCATTTTATAGCTAAAGAAAGAGGCTTAGAAAGGTTGGGTGGTGTGCCCAAGGACCCTTTAGCTAATAATTGGAAAAGCCAGGCCTTGGCTCTCACATGTGATTCCAAGTCCTCTGCCTTCAATCACACTACACTGGCAATGTTGCCACACATAAATATGGTTCTTACCCACATTTTCCACCAGTTTTTAGACAGCTTCAGACTGGAAACTCTCCGGTTATTAGAGAACTGATATTGGAGAAATCTTAAAATAGTATGTACACTTTAGGGATCTCATATCTAATTATTTTTAGTTTCTTTTCTTTTCCAATACTTTGCCTTGAAAAACCCAAGGAGACAGAAGAAAATAATACCACCACCTTACTACATTCATAGATTTTTAAAGAGGGTGAATTCTGATTAATCTGAGTTATTAAAACTGCATCTGCTCTAATTTATATAGAAAAATATAAAAGTAGAGACATACTATGTACCCATCTCCCAGCTTTAACAATTATCAAGCCCATTAGAAAAATCCCAGTGACGATGCAAGTGGTGAGGGGAGTGGGGGACTAGTTGTTTTGCCCTTAACAAGGTGACGGCTCCTGGGTGGCTCAGTCAGTTAAGCATCTGACTCTTGATTTCAGTTCAGGCCATGATCTCATGGTTCGTGGGTTCGGGCCCCATGTCAGGCTCTGCACTGACAATGTGGAGCCTGCTTGGGATTCTCCTTCTCTCCCTCTGCCCCTTCCCTGTGTTCTCCCTCTCTCTCAAAATAAATAAATAAACTTTAAAAAAAAAAAGGAAGGTGACAAGATATCTGAAAACTTCTCATGTGAAATGTTCTCAATGGGAAGTTTTGTGAAGTTAAAAAAAAATTTTTTTTAAGTTTGGAGTTAACAAGGTTAAAAGCTCATACTGGACCTTGGATATCAAGATAATACAACTGACTTCTTGATCCTCTTAAGCACTGGGACTACAGAGAATACTCTGGACACACATGCATGCCTCTATTTATAGCAGCAAGCACCACGTCTTATGGGAAAAGCTCCTAAACCACTTAAAAATAAAACTATTTTAAGCACCTCACAACTTTCTAAGAATTTTGTTTTAACATTGTTCCCAAAAGTTGGGTCATAAATTGTGTGTGTGTGTGTGTGTGTGTGTGTGTGTGTGTGTGTGCGCGCGCAAACGCGTGCTTGTTTTTGGGAAATGTACAAAATGAGGTTAGTGGGCTTGAAGCATTCATAGCTCTATGAACAGCTCTAATCAGGGTTGCATTCGTGGGATAAGGTCTTGGGAATTCATAGTATGACTAAGAAATGAATTAGCTGCCTTAAAAAAATTTTTTTTAGAATTGGGCAGAATATATAGATTGCTAAAAAACATGAATCATTTGCAGCTCATTTCAAATATTAGGCACATTTCCCATAACCATTTAAAACATGTATGTACTGACTCTGGGATCTTGCTAAATTTAAACCTTGACTCAATAGAGTAAGACAAGTCATTCCTTTTTCTTCTGGGGAGAGAAGAGTGGAAGAGATTGCTCCAACAGAGAAGACTGCTAAAAACACCCTCTATGTGCCAGGAACTTTTTAATGATGTAGAGAATTATTAGCCTTCCCTCTTTCTTTTGAATGAGTAAAAACTGGTTTGAAGACCAACCTGCTTAGGAACACAGCTAATTTCCAACGTTAGTCTATTTGACTCCAAAACCTACATTCTTTCCTCTCTACCACAGTGACACTCAACTAGACCTGAGGCACCATATGTTTGCTTCAGATAGTCCAGAAATACATTTTGCACACCATCTCTGCGAGGCATTCATCTTTTGACCATGGCTTTCTCCACCGTTGCATGTTTAAAAACTTTTTTAATGTTTTCTTATTTTTGAGAGAGACAGAGTGTGAGTGGTTGAGGGGCAGAGAGAGAGAGGGAGACACAGAATCTGAAGAAGGTTCCAGGCTCTGAGCTGTCAGCACAGAGCCCAGCATGGGGCTCAAACCCACAAACCGTGAAATCATGACCTGAACTGATGTCGGACACTTAACCGACTGAACCACCCAGGCACCCCTCCAATGTAGTATGTTTTAAAAGTTCCCATTCATTTATATAGAACATTATATTATCACACACTCATTTTGAGAAAGAAACCTTTCCACTACACTATGGCACTTACAAGGTAGTCATCAAAAAATAGTTATTCCTACTAATTTTAGTCCATCACCAGAGGCTCAGAATGTAAATTAATGGGCACAGCTACACTGATCTTGTCTGAAAATAGCTCCATGACTAACTGTGTCCACACAGTAACTAGACTATGTCAAAGTACAAGACTCATGTGTTGCAGGACTTTCACAGAGGGAATCTCCATGAAGGCAGACCAGGACCTCAGGCAAAGGGCTAGGAGGTGGAAGTCACTGGTTTTCTAGTCTGGTCACCAAATAATACTCACTCAAAATTTTTACCAAAAGTCTTGCTGTTTTAAATCCTATCCTAAGGAACACATATGAAGAAGTTATGCAGTGGGAATTAGCCACCTGTCAGTTGGGGGCCTTGTGTTATCAAGTTACAGGCTAGATTCAATTAGTAGTTGTAATTAATTACATAATTTTTAGTTCAAGTTTAATTCCACTAAAATGTCATAGTGAAACTAGGCCATTTAACAAAGTTTTTAGAAAAGGATAATTGTAAGATCAGAGGTTATGATACATTTGGTTCAAATTTGAGACATGTGAAATACTTGCAAACCAAGAATGGACCCATGAACAGCAATACAAATAAGGGTGTCCCTCATATATATAGGTCTTTGAACATCTGGATTCTTACTGAAAAGTGATTGTTGACTCTGCTCTGAGAAGGTCTAATTCCACCCCGGCCCTCAGCAAGAATGTGGTGGGCCTCTCTGGGGCTGCATGGAGCTCTGCAGAGGTGCAGAAGGACTTCGGGTGATGGGGAGCCCCAGGGCCACTGGAACTGTCACCGTCACCAGGGTTCTCATCTTTGAGGGCAGGACAAAGGGTTCCCAGAGACGCCACTCCAGCAGTTGATTACAAACTCTGGGACATAAACCAAGGAGGCCCAAAGAGGGCTATCACTTTGTCACTCTAACCATAGGCCACTCTGCCTCTGCAGCTAGTTCTTGGTTTTTATCACTTTATGTGACAACACTTCAACTAGGAAGATGCAACTGGCCCAAATGGCTAACACCTGTTTGTGCCCTACCAATAGCCTCACTATGCTTCTCCATCTATAATGTAAGTCTTCCCAGGGAGTCATAATGATGGACTCAGGATATAGGATAAATGTTAATTCCTGTGGAATAGCAATTCCCTATAAAGTTTTATAATTTTTTTGATATTTTTATATGAAAGCAAACACATATATGGCAGACATATAGCAAAGTTAAAAAAAATATGTAAAAGGAGACAAGTTTTATGTTCATAGGGGTCTTTTTGATGGATAGCTCCTAGTTCCCAAAGGGGGAACATTAGTAGATATTTGGAGAGTAATGGCCTGTTGGATCTATAGGCTGTTCCCTCAGAGTCTCAGGCTAGAATGTAAAGTCCCCCTCTCCAGATGGCACTTCAAGCTCCCAACCCAGAAAAAGCATAAAATCTCGGCTCTGCCTTTTTCAGCACCATTCACCACACCACACTCTTCAGTCAACCACAGAGCTGGGCACTACTACATCAGTATTTGCTACGCCATCAAAACTTTCTCTGTGCAATGATTGCTATTTGAACAACGCCCTGCTGTTCATCAACACACTCTACTGACAGAGGTGGAAAGACCAACTGGTCCTCAGAATCCAAGTGAGATAGGCAGAACTGTATCTATAGGAATAAGTCAGTGAGTGAGAACAGGTTGGAGCAAAGAAAACCTGCTGGTAAAAACCAAAGAATACCATGAGGCATGTGCAGAAATATTACCAGGATAGTACCAGAAACACACTCCTCAATCACCTGCCATGTTCTAGGTGCTCGGGATACAGAGATACCTAAGACAGAGTTCTTGCCTGTGAGGCAAGATCAAGATGACTTAAGATCCTGACATTTCAGTATCCTGCCTATCAAAATCTGTAATATTCTATGTCTGACTTAATTTTTTCAGGCAAAATAATGATATACCTGTTTTTATTCAATTTAGAGTTGATGTAACTGTGAGGAGCTTTACAGAGAGGTATAAGGTTAGAGGTCTTTACACCACTCACTTCATTGTGTCAATAACAAATCTAAGAAAAAATAAGAATAAAAATGCTATTCTAATAAGCAAGAAGCATCTGTCTGTTATACCAGAAAGATTAATCACTTGACAAACTTCTTTAAAGTTAAAAAGAACTTAAAAATTTCTAGTGTTATATAGTTTGCTGTGAAAGCAATTTCTAGACAGAATGGATCACTGAACTAGATCAGAAGCTTCATTCATTCAACTATGCTATAACGAATTTAACAGACTGAAGAAAATATTCTAGATCCTCTGTTAAATGCCAGTATATTCAGAGACTACAAAATACACATCTTGCTTTCCAGAATTCCGTCTTGGGCAGTGTTTCTAAAACTCTGTATTATTATCACTCTCCTAACAAGCCTAACTACCTAACTAGACATTTGTTCTAATCACCCCAGCCCCTCGCCCCAAGAAATTTTAATACCAGAGGCACACTATATAACTGTTGACATACGTGGCTCTTTGGAAGGCTGAAAATTCTTATAATATCTAAGATTCCTGGGGCACCTGGGTGGCTCAGTCGGTTGAGCGTCCGGCTTTGGCTCAGGTCATGATCTCACGGTTCGTGGGTTCAAGCCCCGCATTGGGCTCTGTGCTGACAGCTAGCTCAGAGCCTGGAGCCTGGTTCAGATTCTGTATCTCCCTCTCTCTCTCTGACCCTCCCCTGCATGTGCTGTATCTGTCATTCAAAAATAAATTTAAAAAAACAGAAAAAAATTTTTTTTTAAATTTTAAGATTTCCTTATTCTCCAAGAACCAATTTCATTCCCTTGGGGCAACATGGCCCCACTAAGAATTCATGGTCTAGGGTAAATGTGCATATGACCCCCATAAGATACACAGAGAAGTATGTACACATACATATACACATACACATTTGTTTTTAATCAGATTCTTAAAGGACCCCATAATAAAATACATACATACATTAGATCTAGAACAAGGGTCAGCTTCTGTTCTATAAAGGACCAGATAGTAAATATTTTAGGTTTTGTGGGCTACATACTCTGTGGCTTATTCTCTTTATTTTGCTTTTGTTTTGTTTTTACAACCCTTTAGAAATATAAAAACCTTTCTTAGCTCAAGGACCCTACCAAAACAGGCTGCTGGCCAAACTTGGCCTGTGGGCTGGAGTTTGCTGACTCCTGATCTAGAGGGATAACAGCTAACATTTCTTGAGATCTTACCATTTATAAAAAAAAAAAAAAAAGTAACTATTTGTAGAATGGTGGTTGCCAGGGCTGGGTGGAAAGGGGAATGAGGAGTTAGTGTTTAATGGGTATAGAGTTTCAGTTTTGCAAGATGAAAGAGTTCTAGAGATGGATAGTGGTGATGGTTGCACAATAGTATGAATGTACTTAATACCACTGAGCTGTACAGTTAAAAATGGTTAAAGTTATAAATTTTATACTGTGTGTTTTACAATAAAAAATTATTTAAAAAGCAACTGTTTAACTTTCACTTAACACTCACCAAAAAGCCATAAAAAGTAGGTATCTTCATTTTATAGCTGAAGAATGTGAAGCTAGAAGAGCTTTAGCAACTTGCCTGAATTACCAAGTCAGCAAGCGGAGAACTCAGATTTGAGTCCTGGTCTGTCAGTTTCAAAGACTGAGCTCTTAGCCATTTCACCACCAAGACCTCTTTTTATTTATTTTCTCCAACAGATGCCATATTTCAAAAGATTTTATCTGCTAAACAAACATCATTCACTAATAATTTGTTTTGCTTCTTAAACAATTATTCAATGATACATATTGACAATCAGAGCTTCAGTTCTGTTCCTGGGTCAGCCCATTCTTTTTTTTTTTTTTTTTTAAGTTTTATTTTATTTGAGAGACAAAGACAGTGTGAGTGGGGGAAGGGCGAAGAGAGGGAGAGACAGAATCTCAAACAGGCTCCATGCCATGGCTTGAACTCCTGACCCTGTGAGATTATGACCTGAGCCGAAACCAAGAGTCGGACACTTAACTGACTGAGCCACCCAGGTGCCCCTGGGTCATCCCATTCTTAGAAGATAAGCTCTAACCTTGTATGATTTCAGCCAAATATCAAAGAAATTTGACATCCTTAGTTATCCTGCCAAGATTTTTCTTTAGGTAAATAGAAGATCCATGAGGCAGGGGGCTGGGGGAGGGAGGTGCCACCTGGGTGGCTCAGTTGGTTAAGCATCCGACTTCGGTTCAGGTCATGATCTCACAGTTCACAAGTTTGAGCTCCATGTTGGGCTCTGTGCTGACAACTCAGAGCCTGGAGCCTGCTTCTGATTCTGTGTCTCCCTCTCCCTCTGCCCCTCCCTTGCTTGCTCACTCACTCTCTCTCTCTCTCTCTCAAAAATAAATAAGACATTAAAAACATTTAAGGTACATGAGGGTAAGAACCTTCTCTGTCTCATGTCACTATACTCAGTTCCCAAAACAGGGCCTAACATTTAAAAGTACTCACTCTCTCTTATTTCTGGGTCTTTTGTGTTTTGGAGATCCCATAATATATGTGAAACTATTAAAAGCAGATGGACTCTCAGATCTCTATCATAACTCAAGTTTTATGATTCTATACCTCCATATACAGTAAAACCTTGGACTACAAGAACTTGTTCTGCAAATGTTCTACAAAATGAGAAAACATTTCTAATAAATTTTAACTTGATAAACAATCGATGTCTTGCAATAAGAGTAGTATGTGATGCCGAATGTCACCCAATCACAGCGAAGCCAATGGTTCTTGAAATTCACTTTGATATATGAGTGCTATGGATTACAAGCACATTCCTGGAATGAATTATGCTCGCAAACCAAGGTTTTACTACTTACTCCAGTGGTATTCATTTAGTCAAATCAACCATAATTCTCAAGAACACACTACAGCACAGGGTGCTAGTCTGTGCTCTTGTGAAAACACAGAGTAAAATCAAAGAGAAACTATAGAGGTTAGTTGGGTGGAAAGTCCATAACTTGACAAAAACAACACCAGCAAAATACTTTAAATGATTTTCAATGAATTAGAGAAAGTATCTGAACCAGTTGTTTGAACTGGGTCCCATATGGACTAAAAAATAAAAAAGCAAGAAACAGCTCCAGCTGTTTTTAACAATTTCTTCAGGGTATTGTCTGTGTGACCTCCCTGGGCTTGGGACACAAGCCAAGTCTATCAGGTATCTCATCTCTTTGGCTGTAAAAACTGTCACAAGCACATGACCTAAGCCAAGCCAATCAGAACTCTGCACTGAGATTTTTCAAACTTAAACTGTAGAGAATATAAGCTGTCTTCTCCCAGATCACAGGCTTTAAAGACATCTACAGGTTGGCACAGAATGTGGTACTACCACCCATGTAAAAAAGCCCATCTGAGGTAACAGAGAAATGAAGATCACACTAACAGACAAAAAGTGGCAAGAACGAGGGAAGAAGTCAAACAGAGATCTACAGTTGTGTTCAAGTCCTTCATCCCAGCTCATTTCAAAGGTGGCTTAGTAAGCAAAAAATCCTCCCTTTTGCTAAGCTATCTGAAGTGAGTTTCTGTTACTTGCAACCAAGAACCTTAATACATGGGCTGAGGAGGCTGACTGATCTGAGTATAAAGTGCTCCATCACAGGGGAAGTAGGCTAAAGGTGACAGCTCTTCAGTTCACCTTGGATGTTCCTCATCCTTCTTCCACCTCAAGTTTTTATCCGAGAAACTAGGTTAAACCTTTTTGCTACCAGGTGGCTTGAATCTCTCATAAAGGCCGGTTTGACAGGAGGGACTGTTTACCCATATCTGTTCTTAGAAAGAAGCTCCCCCCCCCAAATCCCCAAACAGAATTATTTTTATCTTGAAAGTCCCTTTACATTTAATAAAGCATTTACTCACAGAAACAAGTGTGAAGACGTGACTGGGCTTCAAGTGTACGTAATAAAGAGCTTTAAGGGAACTGTTAATGTAATCTCTTCAAACAGCTCATGTAAATTATACTAATCTATGGAAAGAAATCTTGCATCACAGAAAGAATATCAAGAAAAAAACTTCACTTTCTTCCAACCCCGCCACTAGCCTAATCACCCTTTATCCTGCTGGTTTTACATTATGATTTTTTAAACTTTCCTCTTCATGATTTTTTTTTACCCATATGAAACTGATAAAGCTATTCACCATTAAATCCACTCAGTTTTACCTAACATTGGAGAACTCTGAATAGAAACAATATGCAACTGAATTAGTCACTAGGCACAAGGAAAACTGATAGCTTGCCTTAATAGAAAACTCAAAGAATTAATAATTTACTAGCAGAATACTTGGAAATGTTTATTTTTTTAACATAGCAGAGTACAACTTTAAACTTCATGTAAAAAGAAAGTAAATGGGAATTACTCTGTAACCAAACATAATGTAAAAACAAACTGCTCACATCATATCTTTCATTAGTTTATTTTTAAGGACAATTCTGAATAATTGTAAAAGTCACTTTTTCATCACTGATATTTAAGAAAAGAGACTTTGGAGGCATCTAGGTGGCCCAGTAACTTAAGAGTATGACTCTTGGTTTCAGCAGGTTATGATTTCACAACTTTGTGGGCTCAAGCTCTTCACTGGGTCTGCGCTGGCAGTGCAAAGCCTGCGTGGGATTCTCTCTCTCTCTCCCTCTCTCTCTGCCGCTTCCCCCGACTTGTGCTAGGTCTCTCTCAAAAATCAATCAATAAATTTTTAAATAAGTGGGGCACTTGGGTGGCTAAGTCAGTTAAATGTCTTGACTTCAGCTGAGGTCACGATCTAGCAGTTTATGAGTTTGAGCCCCGTGTCAGACTCTGCTGACAGCTCAGAGCCTGGAATCTATTTTGAATTCTGTGTCTCCCTCTCTGTGCCTTTTTTCCACTTGCGCGCTCTCTCTCTCAAAAATAAACATTAAAAAAAAAGAAAAGAGATTTTGCCATCAGACACACAGGCTAATTCAAAGCCAGTCTGTATATTTCTAAAATAGCCATTTATGTATTTCTAGTAACAGTGCCACCCAACCCAGTGAATGCCTTCCTTTTTTCCTCCAAGAGACTATAAGCTCCAAGAGAGCAGGCAGTGGGAGCATACTGGTCCACTGCTATGCTTTTAGAGCCTAGTAGTGCCTGGTGATTAATAAATGCTTGCTAATAAATAAAGGAATCAATGAATAAATTCTGCTACATGTCCTACTTCCTGTACTGACAAGTTCTACATAAGAAAATTCTTGAGAAACTGATGAGGATGAAAACAGAGAATGTAAACGTTTTTCTTCCTCAAATTCAACCGAATTCAGCAAGTATTGGGTAGCATGTCCTCTGTGCCAGGCACCAGACTAGGAACTACTGACACACAGATTAGATGCCAGAGCCCCTATCCCTGAGGTGCACATCAAAATGCGCTAACATCAGCTGGAGATACAGCTTTCACAGGACCTAGCAGCTCACCAGGAGGTTCATCCTAGGTAGAACTGTAAAAGTGGGAAGAGGGAGAAAAAACCGTGGAAAACTTAACAGAATGGTGATTTGTTAATGCACCTAAGTATCTTAAGTAGCCATTAAGAGCTCACAGTATCATATAACCAATTATTCCCATAATACTTTTATAGAGAAATATGTTCCCAAAAAATTCTAACAGGGATGCTCTATAGTTCCAGGAACAGGCCCTCAAAATTCCCAATTTCTCTTCTCTCCCCCTTCTGGAGTCCTTCTCCAGAAACAAAGGGCTACTTTGACAATTGGGGTCTCCTAGGGTGGGAAAATATGAGAAGGAAAGATAGGGGTGGGTGTGATATTCCTATACACATGGATCATTTGAGTTTTTGAAGATGGGAGTGGCTATACCCTTAAGTTTGAGCTTCATTAAATCCAGATGCATCTTCCCAGACTGATTTCCACTTTGGTAAAAATATTACTATTATTGCCATCAGCTTGAATGCATGATCATAGACAAATTACTCATCGAATCATAGCAAATTCTGTTAAAAAGCAGATTATTTTATTGGTTTCAAACACCATCAAATTATGACCTCTGCAAACATAGCAGATTTACAGAATAAAAGTCTAATTTTGGAATTGAGTATCTGCTCGTTTCCCCCAATACCGAGAGAGAGAGAGAGAGAGAGAGAGAGAGAGAGAGAGAGAGATTACATACATTCATTTAGCCTGGACGTTATCAAAGACATAAACAGTGATTCTCTATAAGCTTCAGATTCCTTCATCTATTCATAAAATTCATCCATGGAACACAAATTATGTGTCAGATACCACATTAGCCTTAAGAAAAAATACTGGGAGGCTGGGGAGGGGTAAGGAATACACAAAGAGGATATAATCTCAACTAATAATATCAAGTAGCATTCTTTCTATTTCTCCTCTTGACTAGTTAGAGTCTATATGGATGGTTAATGAGCAGAATAGGAAGGGAAGATATACTCCAAGTCCTATAATAAATTAGAGTTAGAATATAAGTTTAAAATAGATGGAGTAAAAGTCACATTACTTAGAAATACACAGGTGCAAACAAATGAGAAGACTATCTGGTCACACCATAAGCATTCCTAAAAGACACCATAAATAGACCTAAGAAGAACCAGTAGCATTAGATTCCTAGGATAGCTCTGAACCACCTGAGACCCTCTCCTAAGCAGCTTACAGCACTTGCTCCTCTTTGCCAACTAGAATATCCTACTGTCCTAAGATACAAGGGCATGGAAGAATAGTTCTACTTTTTGGTCATAGCTATCACAAACATGGCTCACTAGTCACAAATTATTCAAATCTCAGACTTATGGGGAGAAAAATTAAAAACAGAACTTGATAGTGATTCCATTACTGCCTCCTTGAATTGGAATAATCTTTCAGTTCTACGTTATCAAATAGCATGGTTACATGTCTTCCCATATTAGAAAGTGTGGTATACAAGGGATACAGAAGTGCTGATGCACAGGGGCACATGTACCCCAATGTTGATAGCAGTACTTTCAACAATAGCCAAATCATGGAAAGAGCCTAAATGTCCATCAACTGATGAACGGATCAAGAAGATGTGTTTATATATACAATGAAATACTACATGGCAATGAGAAAGAATGAAATCTGGCCATTTGTAGCAACGTGGATGGACCTCGAGGGTGTCATGCTAAGCAAAATAAGTCAGGCTGAGAAGGACAAATACCATGTTTTCACTCATACGTCTAACAGAAGAAAACTAACAGAGGACCATGGGGACAGGAAGGGAGGACAAAGTTAGGGAGAGAGAGGGAGACAAATCATGAGAGACTCTTGAATACTGAAAACAAACTGAAGGCTGAAGGAGGAGGGGGAAAGGGGAATGGGGATGATGGTCATGGAGGAGAGCACTTGTGGGGAAGAGCACTGGGTGTTACATGGAAGCCAACCTGACAATAAACTATAAAAAAAAAAAGTGTGGTATAGCAGAAAGACTATAAGGGCTTTGCAGTCAGACAGATAGAAATTCAGATCTAAGGTCTGTCACCTTTTCTTGCTGGTGGCCTTGGGAGAGTGGCAATCCCCCTAAACCTCTCAATCTTCTCTTCTGAGGAATAAAGTTGCCACCATGCCTCACAGGGCTATCGAGAGATGGGAGACAATCCATATAAGCGACGAGCCCAGTCAATGGCCTCTATATTTCATGCCAGACTGTCTGTACCTCCTTTCATCCAATATATCCACATGCTGCCCACACATGGTACTCACAGTTTGCTAAAAGTAAGCTTCAGCCTGTCAATTAGCCTGTGTATAGTTAATAAAAGCAAGAGTCAAATGCTCTTTTGACTGAGCCAGACAGGTTCTCTGTAATCCATTTTTAAGTGTGTGTGTGTGTGTGTGTGTGTGTGTGTGTGTGTGTATAATGTATGTGTGTGTATATATATATATATATATATAATGTATGTGTGTATTTAATACTGTTGAATATAGTTCAACAGTATTAAATACAGTTGCACCATGATGCATCCATGGTCATCATCCATCTACAGGACTTTTTCATCTTCTTCAACTGAAACTTTGTACCTATTAAAGAGTAACTACCCATTCTCCCCTTCCCCCCAGCCCCTGGCAACTACTATTCTCCTTTCTGTCTCCCTGAACATGAATACCCCAGGTGCCTCACAGTAAGTGGAATCATACAATATTTTACTTTTTGTGTCTGGCTTATTTCACCCAGCATAAAGTCTTCAAGGTAGCATGTGTCAGTATTTCCTTCCTCTTTAAGGCTGAAAAATGTTCCGCTGCATGTATATACATCTTTTTTTATCCATTCATCTGTCAATGGACTTTGTTTCCTAAGAGAGAGATAGATAAAGAAAGCTAGGGAGAGGGAGAGAGAGAGAGAGAGAGGGAGAGAGAGAGACTCTTAAGCAGGCTCTACTCTCAGTCCAACACAGGGCTTGATCCCACAACTCTGGGATCATGACCTGAGGCAAAATCAAAAATCAGATGCTCAGCCAACTGAGCCACCCAGGCACCCCTGTCAATATAAGATGCTATCGCATTTTGGCTACTGTGAATAATACTACTGTTAATATAAGTGTGCAAATATCTGTTTGAGCTCTTGTTTTTAATTATTTTAGGTAAATAGTGAGAAATGTAATTGCTGGATATGGTATACCGGTACTATTTTTAAATGTATCTCAAAGGAGATAAAAGAAACTAAATCATCTTGGTTAATGAATTCTTTAAGAAAATGAAAAATATTGAATGTTTTATTCCTGAACTTAGCTTTACTTAAAAACAAATTTTCTCCATTCCGTGCTGATGCATAGGGGCACGTGGACCCCAATGTTTATAGCAGCACCTTTAACAATAGCCAAGTTATTGAAAGAGCCTAAATGTCTATCAACTGATGAATGGATAAAGACGACAATGGAATACTACTTGGCAATAAGAAAGAATGAAAGCATGCCATTTACAACAACATGGACGGAACTGGAAGGTATTGTGCTGAGTGAAATAAGTCAGTCAGAGAAGGACAGATATCCTATGTTTTCACTCATAGTTGGATCTTGAGAAACTGAACAGAAGATGACCATGGGGAAAGGGAAGGGGAAAAATAGATACAAACAGAGAGGGAGGGAGGCAAACCACAAGAGACTATTAAGTACTGAGAACAAAGTAAGGGTGGATGGGAGGATGGGGGGAGGGGAAAATGGGTGATGGGTACTGAGGAGGGCACTTGTTGGGATGAGCACTGGGTGTTTTATGTAAGCCAAGTTAACAATAAATTACATTCAATAAAAAATAAAATAATAAAAACAAAAAAACACATTTTGTGAGAACTCTTTTAGAGGTTGTGTGAAGTTTAAGAAAAAGCATAGCAATGAAAGGGAGGAGGAGGACTTTGTATTAATGTCCAGTGTAACATTTTTTTTTTTACCTGTCTGGGCATGAAGGAGAGACAGTAGGAGGAGAGAGCTGTCTAGGTAATCCGTAAGGTCTACGGAATCTGGGGGTTCTAGGAATCTATGAAAAAACTTGGAGCATTACTATGTTCCTTCATCATTTTTTTACTTTCCTTTACTTCTGTTTGAATAAACAGCATATTAAAAATTAAAGAATGTTTCTAGTTAAAGAACTTAATGTATTCTTGAAATAAGAGTCCAAGGGCAAAAAGATCTCTTGAGCTAGAAAAAAAAGCATGGAGACTAATATAATAGGCAATAATTTTCCCTAGCAGTACATTGTATAATTGCTTTAGAATTTTCTGGAGGGTAGCACCTGTACACTCTGAGTCACCGTGGATTAATTTAAGTCATTATGAATTTGTGGTTATTTTAATGTAGTTGATATCAATGCACACCACTGAGCTCAGTATCAACAGGGCATACCTGCCAGGAAAAGTTTGAAACAATAGTTTGGTCCAAACAACACTTAGGTTACTGAGCAACATACAGTCACCAAGATCCCTAACTGACAACGCACTCAGAATCAAAATGCAGACCTGGCTACAAGTAAGACAACTCCAAACCCCAGCCATTCTTGGGTCTTCCCACAACCCAAGCTATGGACATTATAATTGTCTTTCTCAGGAAAGATTTACACCCTGTATTCTCTAGCTTCCCAGAACTCTATCTGCTTGAGTACCCACCAGGAAGCAGGCTTTCTACTCCAGGGTCAAGAGGGGCAAGATAGAGACAGAATTCCTCATGTCTGTTTCCTTAATCGATATTTCAACTACTTAAAGTAACTTTTATGGAAAGCTTCCCTTGCTGGGTACAATTGCCTATATTAACCTATTCAGTCCTTATAATTCTGGGAGTAAGGTGTATTCTTGCTCACATTACAGGAAAAAAGAGGGAAGCTCAGAGAGGCATCCTATCAAGAGTCACACAGGTGGTAAGGAGTGCAGCCAGACTGAAGCGGGTGTTCTGGCCCCAAGTCCAGGCATCCTTCCACCACACCAATCCTCCATACTCTCACATGCCTATGCCAACTGTACCACCTGCAAGAGAACATCTGAAGTCCCTCAAAAACCAGACTCTAACAATTTCACAACTTAGGGCTTTTTAGTCAAATATGAAGTGTACTGATTACATCATTTCTTCTCTTACCTTTATTTTGGCTGAGAGGCAAAACTTTGAAGGAACTAAGGTCAAGGGGAGAAACCTTAGATCAGTCTTTTCATTAAAAAGAGCTTTTCAGGGATAGAAACACCCACATTACTACCTCCACCAACAGCAGACAGTGATTGGGTCCCAGTATTTTCATCCATCCTCCAGCTTACTCCTGGTCAGTCTACTGGGAGAAAAGGCATCCATCCAAGACTTCCTTGGACATTTGTAGAGACCTAGTCTACAAGAATCTTTCCTCTCCAAATTCTAAGATGTATACAAATAGTGTTACTATTTATTACATAATAGATTCAGGAAACTGTTTACTATGACCACATGCATTTTTCTATGGCAATGAGATATCTGGGGTCATTCTAGGTTGCACATCACATTTGTGATGATTTTATTGGACCTGGAGCATAATTTTATGATTGTAAATGACCATAGAGATTTGTCATTATGGTATCGTTATTTTATGACATTTTATTGGTCCCCTCTATGATTTATTCAATGCCAAATATGACATTATTCCTATGGGAAAATACCACTAGCTTAAAAACACCTGCTGTTTTACTAATGCAATGACATGAAAAGTGGGGACTGCTTGTTGAATGAGACCCTGATAAACAAAATATAAATGTAAATTTTTCTTTAGGAGAAAGAAGAATTATTTTGGAATTACTTTTTAAAGTTTTATTATTATTATTATTATTATTTTTTTGTAATCTCTACACCCAGTGTGGGGCTTGAACTCACAATCCTGAGATCAAGAGTCACATGCTCTTCCAATTGAGCCAGTGAGGTGCCCTGGATTTATTTTTTAAGAAAGCTATAGATGATAATATGGAGTAAGTCCCAAATTTCTGTTCTACCCGCTACATCACTGGTTCTCAACTCTGGCTGGACATCAGAATCACCCGGAGGCACTTAAAAAAAATAGGTATGCTAGGCCTACCCCTGACCAAATGAATCAGAATTTCTAGGGATGAGCTCAGGGGCTACATTTTTTAAATAAAGCTCCCCAAGTAGTTCCAGGGTTCAGAACAATTGACCCATATCAGTGGCTCTTAAACTTAGTATATCAGAATCACCTAAAGGCCTGGGTGGCTCAGTCAGTTAAGCGTCTGGCCTCGGCTCAGGTCATGATCTCACAGTTTGTGGGTCTGAGCCCCGCATTAGGCTCTGTGCTGACAGCTAGCTCAGAGTCTGGAGCCTGCTTCCGATTCTGTATCTCCCTCTTTCTCTGACCCTCCCCTGCTTGCACTGTCTCTCAAAAAAAAAAAAAAAACATTAAAAAAAATACCAGATTGTTGGATCCACCTGGGAACTTCTGATTCAGAAGGCCTGGCTATGGTGGAAAATCTGCATTTCTACCAAGATCCGAGGTGATACTGTAGGTCAAAAGTTCACACAAAATGACTGCCTTAAGCTCTCTCTAGCTGAACAATATTCTAAATTAATTGTATTCTAAATTAATTTTATTAATATATTAGACCACTCCTCCATAACGTGAGATCTAAGATTTTAGAAAGGTTTTCAACAGTGCAAGCCAAAGAAAGGATTTTCTGCTTAACCGTCAGTTACCACAGGTAACTTAGTTTATTAAATGGACCACTCCCTAAGCATGTGAGTTACTAAAGTTAAACCAGGATAAAAATCAGACAATTCACTTTAACCATCAGCAAGCACCAGCTATGTGATGGCTGGGCACACACCATGAGTAAGTCATTATTTCCTAGAGCAGTGAGGAGACTATTAGAGAGGCCTGCTGTGCACACAGAAAACTATGTAGTCAGACGGATGAAGGCTAAGGAAATTGTGAGAACCTGAGAGGAACATTTCAGAAGGAGCTGGGGGATCTTTCCACAGGAGGGAACCTTACAGCTATATCTTCAAGGGAATCACCCAGCTGCCGGTCTCCCACCGCCCAAACAAATTTTACAACAGCAGTGCCATGTACTCCCTGCCCCATGAGTGTGCACTTGGACTTTGTCCCTGCGCATTAGAGGTGTGATCAGGAACTACAGGTAATTTTACTACAAGCCTGAAAGTAGGTTCTATGGTTTATCTACCTTTGTACTTTTTACAACAATTATACGAAGGCCTCACACATAAGTGTTGTTGAATACCTGGGAATAGGTGATGAAAAAATGTAATCTGAAAGGAAAACCTAATGCACCCAGGATGCATACAGGTAGGGTGGAGGGCAGTGGGGGTAAGTTCAATTTCAGGTGGAGAGTCTTGCTCTCTTCCAAGCTTAACACACCACAGACATCTAAAAAGTTTTTTTTTTTTTGAGAGAGAGAGAGAGAGAGAGAGAGAGAGAGAGAGAGAGGGAGTGAGAGAGTGAGAGAGAGAGAGAGAGAGAGGGAGTGAGAGAGTGAGAGAGAGAGAGAGAGAGAGAGAGAGAGAGAGAGAGGGGGAGGAGCGGAGAGAGAAAGGGAGACACAGAATCTGAAGCAGGCTCCAGGCTGTGAGCTGTCAGCACAGAGCCTTATGCGGGGCTTGAACCCACGAACTGAGATCATGACCTGAGCTGAAGTCCAAGGCTTAACTGACGTAGTCATCCAGGTGCCCTTGAAAAGTATTCTTGACTAACCAGAAATATGGTAACACATTAAGCTGGTACAGGAATGGTAAAGGCAAAAAGCGGCAGTTTCCTCATCGTTTGCTTCTGTGAATTCTGAGCCTAGCTCATTAATGTGGAGGCTAAAGGCTGACTTCTGTGTCCTACATGCCGTGACCTGAACTCTGGCTAAACACACAGTAGGTGCTCAAGTAATGCTCTTCTGAGTCGGAATAACCTGAATTCCTTACTGAGTCTCAAAAACATTTTTTTAAATTATTTACATTATGTGACATTCACCTGAGGTATTGAGAGCTGGCAGACAGTAAATTTCAAAACCCAAATGCAACATTACCAACTAGGTATGGAATCTGTCTTAACAGCCAGACTGAAACACTATCAATAAAGCTTAGGTCTCTAAAGACCCCCAAAAGAGAAAATATCCAGAAGTAAAAACTTTCCTCAAGATTAAAACACCCACAAAAACACTTTTTTGTTGCTAGAAGAACTGAAATGAATGTGAAGTTAAACACTGGAAGTACCCTTTGGAGTGCTGACATAGTAGGGGTTACCAGACTACAGGCTCTGTATCTCCCACTAGGTCACAGCTCCCAGGCAGCCTCTTCTCCTTTACAGCTGGATACTGAAGGTTATCATCCTATCTCTGAGAAATGTAATTTGCTAGGCTCAATCTTAGAAGTTACCCACAGTATTTCCTTCTAAACTAAAACATATTTCTTTTACCTGTAAAGGGTAGTACAGAATCAAATATTAAAATAGCCCCCAGGGGCACCTGGGTGGCTCAGTCAATTAAGCTACATCCAACTCTTGATTTTGGTTCAGGTCATGATCTCACAGTTCAGTTGATGGGATCCGGCCCTACCAGGCCCCCTCTGGGCTCTATGCTTAAACTGAGGAGCCTGCCTGGGATTCTTTCTCTTTCCCTCCCCCCACCCCGCCCCCCAGCTTGAAAGTATGTTTGCACACTCTCTCAAAATAAACTTTAAAAATATTTAAAAGAATAAAATAGGCCCCAACTAAAGTTCTACTGCGTACTTTAAAACAGCCCCCAAATTTCAGGTGCCTTGGTGGCTCAGTTAGTTAAGTGTCCGACTTTGGCTCAGGTCATTATCTCGCTGTGGGTTCCAGCCCCACATCGGGCTCTGTGCTGACAGCTCAGAGCCTGGAGTCTGCTTCAGATTCTGTCTCCCTCTTTCTCTGCCCCTTCCCCACTCATTCTCTCTCAAAAATGAATAAATGTTTAAAAATTTTAAATATGTTAAAATAGCCTCCAAATTAAAGTTCTACTGGGTGATTAGATTTTTCTTGGTGAATAGTTCCCAAATAGAAGTACTGTAAAAAAGAGGTATTTTCATTTTACTAAGCTGTAATTACTCTGACCAAACTTACCTTCATTTTCTGGCAATTAAGTAATACTGGATTGCCATGATTTAAATTGAATTCTCTTCTGAATGGATGGGTTTTTTTTAACTGCTTTCTGTCATGTGAAAATTGCAAAGGCATCACCCTAAATTCTTCTAGAGCAGGATGATACTAAGATATTATATTATTTGTATTGCAAGGGCATTGGAAACCTACAAAGAATGAAGATTATGCTATAGCCCACCGAATAGTGAAATGTCATTAATTCTAATTGTTACAGCACAAAACTGCAATCTACTCTACCTTTTTTTTAAAAAGAGGGGAAGGCGCACCAAGGTGGCTCAGTCGGGTAAGCGTCCAACTTCGGTTCAGGTCATGATCTCATGGTTCATGGGTTCGAGCCCCACGTCGGGCTCTCTCTCTGCCCCTCCCCTGCTCACGCGGTCTCCCTCTCTCTCAAAAATATTAAAACATTAAAAAAAGAGATTTTTAAAAAATAAAAAAATAAAAAATAAAAAGAGGGAAAGAGGTGTTTATTCAACCAACGAACCAATACAAACAAGATCATAAGAGGGAAATTTAAATTACTCGAGTATAAGCTATTTAAAGATATTTCAGAAGTATTTACATATAACTGATATGATGAATGTAAATCATTTCTTATATTCAATAAAAATGTTGAGAGCACTGCTCTTTAGCAAAATTTTGTTAGTTTACTCAGGTTGCAATACTTACTTGAAAGTAATATTAAGTTTTTAAAAAATCTGCCCATTCAGACATTTGATGAGTTGTCAGTGATCTTTCCTAACCTGCATCAATAAAGCCTCTATGTATTAATTCAAACCATAAACTCAGGCAAAGAACTGAACAGCATCAACTAAATTCAGAAAAATTGATACTGTTCATGTTTTCAGAGAGGATCTGATATATTTGACGATGAAAAATGCCCAAAAATGTTCATTCTACATTATGTTGTCCCTACACAGTTAGACTCAAGAGTGAATGTCTGAAGTTCAAATAACAACTGCACTAGCCCAGAAGCACTTCTGAAAAACCAGAACATGTAAGTCTCCAAAGAACACACAACCATACGCGAGGGCCACTACACATACCAGGAGACATTCAGAGAAATGATGTCCTAACTGGAACTAGGTGGACAGCTCCTATGGTGAAGTGTTTTATAGGCAGGCAGAGGGACCCACATGGCTCTGTGAGGAGCCAGGCTCCATCAGGTCACCAAGCAGGAAATGTTCTCTTCGATCCCAAATTCTGCTTTTCTGGACGTGGAAAACAAATCAACTGAAGAGGCAATGTGAGGAGGAATAACTGAGATTATATGAGCTTTGGGCAGGTCACCTAAGGACTTTAGCCCACTAGATGGCTTGTGACCTTTTCCCTCCTCCCTCTTCCCCAGGCTAGGATTGTAACAAGAGGATAAGTCACTGAGGAAGAATAAGAAAAAATACATTTCTTTGGGTGGATATCTACAGGCATTTAGATATTATAAAAATAACAATAAATATGGTATAGATCACATTGATCCTCTGAGCTCCCAGAATTGTTCATGTTCACCTTTAGCCTCCTAACTCTTGAAGATGACAAAAATCTGAAATAAATCTTAAACTTGGTCCTTCCACTGAAGCAGTTAGGGAGTTCTCTCTAAAATCTCTGGAGAAAAAATTTTTAATATAATCATTTGACTGTATTTGAAAAAATACACCCAGATTTTAAACTAAGGAGGAGCCAAGGACATACTCAGGACAATCCTCTCCCAAAAAGGATAACTCAGAACAAATTTTAACTAGAATATACAGAGCATAAAAAAATTCAGTATTTACCCCCAATGTTTTTTTTTTAATGTAAAAAGTATCTATCTTTCCTAGAGAGCACTCACTCCCAAAGGACCCTAACACTCTTATTAAGCCTCAGTCTATATACATTCAAAAGGAAAGAACCAAAATATCTCCTCATTCCACGCTATCATGTTATCAGGAACTTTAGGAGAAAAAGGTTAAATGGATCATGGAAATACACAATGCAAGTAAGCACTGAGATTTAATGAAAATTTAAAGACGGGCCTATTAAAATACTACACTTGACTGAAGTCACAGGACACTCTATAGGCAACGCTGATAGGACTGGATGAGTTTGGCAAGACACTGCTACAGACCGAATTGAATCCTTCAGTACCAACATGAATATGACTGACACCAAAAACACCATCAAATTTCCTCGAGATAAATGTATAAGGTAGATACAAAAGATCCGAAGGCCTGATGTTTTGCATTTTTAGTGGGGGACAGAACTGGCCTTGTCTGGTATCAAAGTGACCACTGCATTTTGTCTCAGAAAGATCTACTCAGATTTAGTATAGTAAATAGCATATTTCTTAGAAAACCAATGATTTTAAAAGAAGGGTAAATATATTTTCCTCTTGTAGACCATGGCTAACCACAGTATGGCACAATTTTGGAGAAATCAGACCTCACCCATTACAAAAATAGCAAAAAGGCTATTTTACTGCTGGTGGAAAAGTGGCTAACATCTTTACTGATACAAGAACAGGGTTTTCAACTTTTCAATTAAGCATTAAAAAAATTCAGCTCTTTTGGATAAAGCTGAAGGGGAAAAATTAAATTGCGTTTTATAAAAAAAAGAAAGTAACTTATCACTCTTCAGAGGAAAGGAAAGAAAGAAGCAAAAAGTGGGGGGAACACTTCAGGTTGAATGCTAACATATGATCCTGTCTAAGGAATTTGAAAAATCTGGGCCTCAGTTCCCTAATCTAAAATAAGGACAGTAGGGTCCTCCTCACCCTAGAAGGTGATGAGAAAAATTAAATAAGAATTATAAAAAGATTCAGTAATCCATAATTGTTATTACTGGTGTTTTATAAGACATTCACTTTATTCCAAGAGGGGCTACGTATTAATAGAAGCAGATTATTCTCCTCAGTATAAACCCCAGATTAACCACGTAATTCTTTTGATTTGACTTTTCCTGATTGACTTCGTTAAATCCTAGATGCTCCCCAATGATTCCCACCTCCAGATAGTCTCTTTTTGAATAAGAGAATGCCCTTTGAGCATGGGCTAGACTAGTGTTCACGTCTGACAAACAAAATAAGGGAAAAGGGCTGATGTGCAATTCACTGACGAGGTGGTACGAGGCAGTGTGGGGTCCGCTCTCTTGGGTTACTTCTGCTGCCACGCTGTGAGCAGACCTCGGGAGTGGCCCATTTCGTGAAGAGCTGAAAGCTCTAGCCAAGAGCCACAGAGAAACTGAGGCCTTTCAACAACCACATGAGTGAGCTTGATAGCAATCTCATGGAAGATGCTGAGCTAGAACCACCCAGCTAACCTGCTGCCATATTCCTGACCCTCAGAAAATGTGAGAGATAACAAATGTTCGCTGCTTTAAACTGCTAGATATGGAGGTAATCTGTATGCACCAACAGATTACTAATGCAGAGCATGTGACAGCATCTTATTTTGAAATTAACATTTATTTTAAGGCCAGTCACTTCCTTGGGTATGAATTATCTCAGTCATTGGTAAATTCTGCCATTTTTTGCACTTGTCTATTTTTTCCACAAAAACTTCAGATATTGTCTGCTTAACGTGATCATCTTGGAATTACCACCTAAAAACACACCTTAACTTGCTTGTATCCGTCTACTATCTCAAAATAAGAGGGCTGCTGTTTCTGTGTTTTGGTTTGTTTTTGTTTCTTAAAAATATAGATTTTTTTCTATCACTCTGGGTAGGTTTTCTTTTTTTTTTTTTTTTTAAGTACGTTTCATACCCAATGTGGAGCCCAACACAGGGCTCGAACTCAGGACTCCAAGACCAAGACTCAAGCCAAGATCAAGAGTCCGACACTTAACCAACTGAGCCACCAGACACCCCTTCCAGCAGATTTTTAATGTAATTTGGGTTCGAGAAAGAAATACCTCCAGAGAAAGTTGTATTTTTGTGTAATCAAATTGACTCTAATAATACTAAGATTAACCCACCCTTACTTTATTTTTTTTTAAAAGACTGATTTGCAAAACTTATTCTGGTTATATGAAATCTAAAGTCTGCTTTCCAATACTCATTTTGCAGCACTGTATAACTGTTCTTTGCAGCATACACCATATTTTAAAGGGCCTTTGTACCTAAAATGCCCATGAAGATTTCATTCCACATAAGCCAAAGATTAAGTACAAAGAGTAAGAAACTTTGGACTGCATTTCTCCCTGCCCTCAGTTTGGAAATAAGAAAAGAAATAAAAGCAAATTATTAATGGTACATTATAGCTTTAATTTAAAAAAAGTTGGAAGATATTTAATGAGCAGCTCATTCCACTTTTCAAGGCATTCAAGCTGCAGCAGTGGAATTAAAAAATAAGACAAGAGTGAGATCTCATGGCACTTCAAAACTGTCAAGTTTAAAAGATCAGTCCAGAAACCAGAGCTGGCTATTTTTATGAATTGATGACCATTATATCTTTTACACATGAGGGAAGCCAAATGAAATCCTGAATTCCCAAAACTCCTACGCATCACTCTATTGTGTCTTACCAGGGATAACCTGCTAACTTACATTCTCCAAGACATGTGCTTTACCTCACCATGTTAGTGACTGCTAACGAGCCATTTCATTCATGTACATTTTAGAGTAAAGAGACATTTTTAAAATGCTAATCCAACTGTCCTAGGAGCTTTTTTGGTTTTTTGGTGCTTTTGTTTGTTGGCTTTTTTTTGGTAAGGTCCCTTAGGTAACTGGCAGTTTTCATTTAGTTTGGCCTTAATGAGTATTTACTGCACCCTGGACCCAGAAGCAGCATCCATATGGGTTTCAGTTTCTTCAACTTAAATACAAGAAAGTGCAACAGTAACCAAAACACTTTGCAAAATATTAAAAGCACTACTTTTTACCACTGAATTTTCCTGCCAAGTACACTTATGCTTTAAAACTATCTGCCTTATCCTAGATGTTAGTTTGCAGGCAGAACTCATGTTCTTATTTTAAAAAATGTTTGCCAGACATATGAGAGTCATATTTTCTTAGAAAGTAGTTTAAAACATTACCTAGAGTTGGCCCAGTGTTTAATTGGAGAAGGTATAATTGAGACTGATGTGGAAATATGGTCCTCCAATTATAGGAAAACAGGGGCTTATTTTTTCTCATGAACATGAATTATGAAATAACATATACATTAGACTATAAGACTGTCACATATTCAGCATACGTACATTCTAAATTTACAAAAGGGTTTCAGAGGTGCCTGGGTGGTTCAGTCGGTGGAGCATCCAACTTCGGCTCAGGTCATGATTTCACGGTTTGTGGGATTGAGCCCCGCAACCTGCTGACAGACAGCTCAGAGACTGGAGCCTACTTCGGATTCTATGTCTCCCTCTCTCTCTGCCCCTCCCATGGTCATTCTGTCTGTCTGTCTCTCTCTCTCTCAAAAATGAATATATCTTTAAAAAAAAAAAGGATTTCAGATGGTTTAGTATAACAAAAACAAATGATTACATAAAATTAAAAGTATAAGGTACTTTATATTTTTATTTTTTTCAATTTTTTTTTTGAGGGAGAGACAGAGCATAAGCAGGGAAGGGGCAGAGAGAGAGGGAGACACAGAATCCAGGCTCTGTGCTGACAGCTCTGAGCTGTGGGGCTCAAACTCAAAACCATGAGATCATGACCTGAGTCGAAGTCAGATGCTTAACCAACTGTGCCACACAGGCGCCCCAAAAGTATAAGGTACTTTATAATGGAAAAAACAATTATTCCAGAAAACTAACTAGACTAAGGATGGCTGCTGCAACTGGGCTCCCATAGAGCTATCATCATTAGATAAGAAGAGACATACAAGTTTAACCAGTTTATGAAAAGAGGACTCCCAGACAAGCCTTAAGGGTAGGAGATACTAAACATAATGGAGAGAATCTTCAGCAATATTTTACAGAAGTTGGAGATTTTCAGAGGCAGAGGCTGCAATCCAGCAACCCACAGACCAGATTCAACTCACAATCTATGTTCTTTTTGACCCTTATGGTATCTACAAAAATATTTGAATTGTTGCCAATATTTAACATAAGAACTCTGACTTCCAGCTTCTTTTGAAAAATCAGATTTGAGAATACTAGCCTTACATTTCCATATGGGAGCAGTTGGCTGAAGCCGCCTGAAGAGCTAGCAATCCCATACTTCACAGAAACTCCTTGCCTTGCCACTCCTTCTATCACTTGCCAGTATCTGAGTGTGGACCCCAGTAAATATATGGCGATTTCTTATAACAGTCTTATAACAAAACCTGGATATATGATATGACATCAGCAATCTTCGAAGACCGGTTTTTAGAAAGCTGGAACAATGGAACACAGGGCACAGAGCAAGAGCTCAGAGGGAGAGGGTCCATGTGCATTTGTCTGTCTGTCTGTCTTTCTCTTGGCATGAAAGCCATCTAGGAGGCTCTTCAAATAACAGAGAAGGCAAAATCCAAGGACTTTAAGGACTGCTTCCAAGAGTCCTTGACCTCAGGTTAAGAAATCACTGAGAAAATAATACATATATTTTGAAGTAATTAATATCCTGTTTTTGAACAAGACTCATGCATGCAGAACTATTACTGTGCAAGGATGTTATTAGAGTATAATGGTTTATGGTTTATGTCCTTCCTGACTTGTTAGGAGTCCACTCCAATTGGTTGAAAATATTTTGAAGATCACTCCTTTATATTTGGAACCCCACCATATACAATAGAGAAAAATAGGGATGCTCTGCTTGAAGAAGGGGCAGGTGGGCCAACCTGCTTGGACCTCCGGAAGCAATAACTGTTGTTGATGAATGAGTGGGACCCATGTCACTAGACCCATCACTCTTCAAAGTCAACGGACTCTAATGTCTCTGGTGAGAACTGGAGTACAATCATTGGCAAAGGAGTTCCCTAGAAAGTTCCTGAACAGCAAACATTCTGTGCTATTGATTGTAGAAAAATCCATAGATTTAGTAATCTGGCATGCAGTTGGCAAAGCAAACATTCGTTACTAAAGCAAAAGTGACAGACCATTCCAGAGAAGTAGATTCAGAAGTAGCAAAGGCAAGGTCTAAACTTTCCTCAAAAAAGAGCTTTGGATCCTCAGGAATGACTGAACAAGGAATAGATTCAAGGCCCAGAATTATATTCTACATGACAGATAACTTTCTGTTTCTGAAAGCAGCAAATCCCTTTTTCTGAACCAAATTCTAGACTGAACTCCAATATATAAAACAGTAATGAATGTAGCTGTCTTTTGATTGAAAGGTAGTTAAGAACCCAGGATCTCCATGTATATATGTCCACTCCTTCCTTCCCATAAATTTAGCATCTCCTCAGAATCCTAAGGCTTTGTGGAACATACTGTTAAAAGTACTGCCATAGAGAATAAAGATAGGGACTTTGGCTTGGAAATTTTTAAGGCAGTAGTGTTAACATCTTGACCATAATCATTACATTTGAACTAAAGCCATAAATTTTCAATATCAAAATTATTGTTATGAAATCATCATTGAAACAGACACACACAGCAAACCATGAATACAAAAATCAATGAGCCAAAGAGCTAACTCTTCCCTGGCAAATCTCCTAAGATGTAAAAAGGATTATATTAGAACCAACCACCTGTTCCCAGTCTTTTCGAACCCTTAAAACAAAATGTCAGTTTCACTTACCTACTTCGTAAAACTAAATCCCTATCTTCTTTATTTAAAACAACTGAGTAACCAGCATCTTTATTATCTCAAACCTTTTGTGAATAAAAAATAAATGTAAATTTTTTGAAAACATTAAGGGGCAAAAAAGTTAAAAGTATTTACCAACTAGTACTTTGTTTGAGGAGTATCTATTTCTTTAGAGGGAGACTAAATCCTACATATTAAAATTTCTGAGCTTAAACCTTGGGTTTCTAAAGATCCTTAATTTTATCATCTTTAGCAAGCAACATAACTCAGAGTTTTCAAAAACTTAGTTAACAAATTCAGTGTCCGTGATTCAAAGACATTACTATTATTAGTAGTAGTATGAAGAGAAAGAAAGAAAGAGTACGGCTAGATCTAGGAGATGGGCCAGATTATTTATGCATCCACAAATTTTTTTCTATCCTTCAACAGTATTCAAAAAAACAAACAAAAAAAAGATGTTTTCCCTTTACAAAGAATAAATACAATTGTACTTTGGGGTGGGGAGGAGTAGCCTAAACTTTCAACACTGGGAAATTCCTTCCAAAATTTTCCAACTCCTCACAAAAAGTCAATATTTGACCCCCACAAGCACTGAGAAATGTGTGTGTGTGTGTGTGTGTCTGTCTGTCTGTCTGCCTGCTGCACTTTCTGGGTAAGCGTATGCCACAGAACCCATACATTCCAACACATTGAGCAAGCGCACACATGCCTTCCCGGCTTCCCCAAACCCAGCCACTGAGGGGGCACTGGGCTAGAGGCAGGCCTGCACACCAGGCACCTTTCAGCCCTGCCCAGCCATCCCCACAGAAATGCAAAGGGGAAGGAGAATGAGAGAGAGAGGAAGTGGCCAGTACAGGGCCTCATAGAAAGAAATGCAAAACCTTTTGTGGGGCAGGCCAGCCACAAACTCTTAAGGTTTTTAAACGTCAAAGAAAAGAACAAATTGAGTTAGATTTCCAGTCCTGCTGTCACCACTGGAATCACTTACTGTCCTGTATACACTATCAGTGAGTACCAGTCTTTCCTCCATGCTCTGGAATCAGAGAATGCACAAGCTACAGGACACAGTTTACTCAGTCACCTGTGTTCCTAAGGCCACCTATCTCCTGTCTTCCTTCCTTCCCTCACTCCTTTCTTTCTTTCAATTGAAGAAGCTAAACTGCATTTTTTCAGTGTGAAACTGTTCTATCTTCTATCTCCAACTCTCCCAAATATGCACATTTTACTCGAAAATCTTATCCACACAATGACAAGGAAAACATTTCATTTGTCAAATATGCATTGTTAAAATCACAAAGATCAGGAGGGACTGAAGTAAAAGGTCTCTATATAATACAGTTATAGCCTGTCCTCACGTGAGCTTTCTCACATAGAAGATATTTCTATTTTGTGAATTGGCTGGAGGTTAACCTGTCCACAGAATCCCCATTCAATTACATTTTTTTCTTTTGCTGTGCTTTTTGAAGGGAAAGAATAAAGAGAAGAGATAGCAAAATAATATAAAGATCTTCTGTGACAACATTTTAAGCTCTATTAGAGGTTCTTGACTGGGAAAAGTCATTATTTTTAATTATAATGAAGTTCATAAAATTATATTATCAAAAAAGCATAACATCAATATCTAGAAGCAAAACTCTTGTATATGTCATTTCATTGACAGTATAATTGTATCTTCCATCTTGTTTCCTAAAAACAAAGTCATCAATATACTGTATTGTATGTTTCAGCATTATATCAAAAAGAACATATAGATCTTTCTACTCCCTGTGCTTTCACTTCTGTTTTCATGTGTCAAAAAGGTTTAAAATTTTCTAATGTTAATAAGATGAATCATCTTAGGAAAAGGAATTTGTGAGAATCCCCTATTTTCCTTCTTTGACCACATTTTTGTTATGTACAGATAAAAATGAAAGCATGCCAAACTTCTGCAATATTCTAGGTCCTAGACAAAAAAGCCTGTCTTTTTCAGGATTTAAAAAAATATATTTGAGTCAAAGGCATGAATACAGACCTCTCCCCAACACTGCCTACACATTATGGTTTTTTTAATACACTTAATTCTCAACCACAGTGATTTTTAAAAATATCTATCTTTTATAATTACTAATGCTTCTACAACAGGACTACTTCAGAAAATGTCCTCATAACACTTTCAGTTGTTTCCCAATTATACTAAGTTAAATATATACTGAACTTCTGCCCCTTATCTTCCTCAGCATATCTGTTGTATATATGTAAATTTTATGTATTATTCTGCACTGGGAAAAATACACAAAGTTACTCTGTGGCCTATGCAAACATTATCACAACTCCTGCTGGAGGAATAGTGCTGTTACTATGTTCAAATTAGGAGGGAGCAAAGGTAATAGGGTCACTGCTTCTCTGAAGCAGGTTTTGTCAGATGAAAGGAGGGGCTGCTTTTGAGTCCCAAGCTTCACAGCCCCATCTGTAAAAGAGATGAAGTACTGATCTCCCCCAGCTGTGGTGAGGATAAAATGAGACACACAGAAGGCCCGGTGTAGCACCTACCACATGAGCTGCTTTCTAACTACTAGTTACCTTCCTTCCCCATCTTCCAAGTCAGAACTGCGCAAAACATGCAAAACCCTAGTCCAGACCATACTAACTTAAATGTGGGGGGTGAGCTGAAAATAATCTTTTCATCTATTATTTTCTTGATCGTGCCTTCCTCCCTCCCACCACCACCATATAAATATGACAGCACATAAAAGTTAAAGGAAACAAGAGGATAAATACAGGAAAAGTTTACAATTAAGGGGAAATGGAGTGTACTTAACATGCTTAGTTATTTAGTATATGTTTTTGAGGGATTATAACCTTTATGAAGAACTCTGAAAACTTCATGGATGCTGTCCTACTAATATTCATTCCATCCCCACAGGAGAAGCCAAAGGCAGAAACTGAAGCAGAGAAACACCAAATGTAGGGGAAGATCTGGCAGTTACCAGGAAAACAAACCAGAACATAGTCCTGACCTCCAGCAATGGGTTGGTTAAAACCTGGGAAGAACCCACCCAAGTGATTCCTTAAGCTAGACTTTCCTTTTCCACGTGGCTTCTAGTCTTAACCAGGGCTACAGCTCACTGCCTAATGTGTGCGGCTCAAGATGTCGAGAGATACATCTTTCCTGGCAGTGTTCTATTTCTTAACACAAGGAATGCAGCCACTGAAAAAAGCAATGTAACAACAAAATCCAACCCCATTTCTGTCTATGGGGCAAGCATGGTGATAAAAGGAGGTAATGCTACTGTTAATGTTTAAATTGACTGTTTCTAATTATTTTTTTCTAAAAAAAACTATAACAGAGTACAGATCATTCAGAATGATGTAAGAATAAGATTGTTGCAAAGGGTCACTCACAAACAAATCTATTTTCATTTATTTCCATTACTCTTGAATGGCACCCTTTGAACTGTACGACACTTAAATTGACTTTTTAAATTTAAAAAAGTGAAGAAAACGGCTCAGCATGGTGGACTGAGGATCAGAAGATCTGGGCTTTGCCCTAGCTTCACTATTTAATGGACATGTGGCCTCAGGCAAATTATTAAGTTTCTCTGAAACTAAGTTTCCTCATCTAAAAAGAGGGGATGGTATTAACTGTCCTATCTTCTTCACATAATTATTTGGAATAAATGAAATAATATGAAGAGGATGGGACATCATCAGTACTATATGAATATAAGATGCAGACACAAAAATATGTCTATCTCTCTAAGTAATACTAATAGCATTATTCACATACCAATGCACAGAATCATGAAACCACCTTTCTGATCACATTTAAAACCAAAATTAAATATCCCAGCTTCCCCCTAAGGCACACATTAATTATATGATAATGAGAAAAGCTGAAAATATCATTCTTACTGCAATGGTCCCACACAGATTTTCCTGGTCATTAGGTAACAATATGTCTTATGATATAGGTAAATATCAGAAAGTCTAAAATATGCATCAGAACTCTTAATTGTCACTTATTGGACTTATTAAAACACCTATTTTATGAAATGTTCTCTAGAGTTAACAATTGTAACTAATGTTTATATCTTAAGAATAAAGTATAGAACAGATAAATAACAAGGAAATTCAGGAATAAGTGAATAAAATGTAACTCAAAAATGCAATCTTACTATACAGTGAGAAATAGAAACTTGGGAAGGAGATATATTATCTATCAAATCATGGACACTGGGTTAGCTTTTAGATTTGACTGCCTGCTATTAATGCAAAAGCATCCATTTTCTCTGGTCTACTTAATCTTTACCTCCATATGCCATCAAACTCTAAACCAAATTAAAGAAACAATTAATATACACTCCCTCGTCTTTGGAAGCCAAAACAACAGAATCTGAATTTTTCTATAAAAGAAAATAATTTTTCTTCACTATTTTATGGAAAGACCAAAGTACATGATCAAAACAGGAAAAGAAAAACCTTAAAAATAATGCTTTGAGCACTCTGCAATTTTGCTGCCCAAAATAGAACCCATACAGTCCATGCCACCAAATGAAAATTACAAGTTTGTAAGCATGAAGTTAAATTATAAAGTAAAAGATTTTAAAAAATATTTTAATGATGATAAATGGGAGGAAAGACTCTTATCTTTATTGGTAGGTGTTTGTTGTTTATATGCTGCTATGTTTTCTTCAATTATAGTGTTTTGAATTACTACCCAAACTAACTGGACTTGAATTTCAGTGTAAAAAGGATAAACCTTGACTAATAATATTATTTGGGCAGGTTTTGTTAAACAGAACTATCCCATCCTTCAAATTAAGAAGTCAATCATAACTTTTGAGAAATTATGCTTTTAACTAAAAGTTTTGGAAAACTGGTTTAAAAAACTGGCTTAGCCAAGTCTCACTACTCTGTTCCTCGAAAAGAAAAATGAAGACATGCTGGTGACATTTAAGTGGAACTTTTAAAAATACATTTTGAAACCTATAGTTCAACTTTTTTAAATCTCCAAAGAAACCAGTCTAACACTATGCTCCTAATGAAACTGATTCTGTCAGAGTACTTGTTGTGGAAAGTAATCTTCCACAGTATAGAATTTCTAAATGAAAACGCATATTCAAATCTTGAATTTTCTAACATTTATAAAAATGGCTTATAGATGATAAGAGCCTTCACAGAGTCACTGAGACAACTTTTTTTAGTGAGAAGAGATATCCAAGCAAAGGAAAGGAGAGCAGTAAGCTCACTGAAGAAGCCACTACAAGTACCTGAGTCCTGGCTTCCATAAGGTTAAGCACTTACAAGAGTTATGCATCACTCAAAGCAAATACTGATTCCCTTTGTCACAGTTCAGACACCTAGCAATTTTCATTTGCCCTGTCAAGACTGAAATCCAGAGCAATCGTTACTCAATTAAGGATTTCCTCCTCTTCCCTCCTGATACCATCTGTCTGAAACTAGTGTCCCCCACAAAGCACACATGCACACAGACACCCATGTACACACACCCCACTGAATCACAGAGGATGACACACGTAGCTCAAATAATATCCTCTCACAGCTCTGACCAATTGCTCATCTACTTTTGAGAATTTCACTAGAAGACTTGGAAGAGTGATTCAGCAATAGACAGCAAATATTTAGAAAGTTGAGAAGTATCAAATATGTGTAAATAGTTCCTGTAGAAATCTGATTTTCATAGCTTTTTTGACTTTTAATAAATGTGCCCATTACTATCCTTTTATGCACATTTCATCATTTACACCTCCCCCAGTTGAAAAACTAGACCAATCTCCATAAAAACATTTCCTCAAAATAGTAAAATGTTAATTTTGATATGCAATTAGTTATAAACCATCTAATGCCCTTTAAAAAATTCTTCTTAAAGAAAATACATTATATCATTATGTATAAAAGGTATTGTACAAATATTACTAATCTTCTCTCATCTTTATGTAATCTCAGGTTAAAATAATAAAAAACAAAATTCTGAGGCCATCTCTTACTGGTCATCTTAAACCCAGCCATAATTACAAGGAAACATTATTTAAAAAAAAACACACAATTTAACAAATGCATCACATATCACCAAATCACCTTTTAGAATTAATGTTTATGTAGCAATTTAAAACTTTCATAAATTGCTACAATACAAATTTAAGATGGAGATGAATTTGACAAATTGGAAAATCAAGCAGTACATAAAACTATTTTGATTTGTAGATTTCAGTGGTTTTTAATATTTAACAAAATAATGTAAAAACATCAAATGACCAGTCTTTTAATATTTGTAAGCTTGAATTTTAAAACTATACTACCATTTGAATTATCAACTTAATTTTTTCTTTATTGCATCTATTTCAATTCTAATTTATCTCCTAAAGGTCACAAAAATGTGTAATTCTTTATGGCACTGCTTAGACCCATATGAAAAAATTATTAGCCTTTTTTAAAATGGGAAACAATGTCCAGTTCCAAGCCAAATTAAAGTTATCTTACGGTTTGATGTGTATTTTATATTAATATACCTTATTTTCACACATGGAATCTATGTAATTAAATCCAGACATTAATTTTTAATTCAACAAATTCTTTAAATAGAAGGCTATCATATAATTTTAACCTAGAAAAAGTCTTTTCTATGGCTACAAAATTAAAAATTGATGCAGCAAAAGCCTTTGCTGCAGGGAGGGCTTGAGGTTGGGTGTTTTTTTTTTTCTTTTTGGTATTTAATTCAACTATACACAATGTAGTACATACAAGCAAAATACAATTGAGATACTGTTTTCTTTAACATTCCTATAGGAGACTGAATTCATTTGCATTGGAGACAACACAATTACTGATTTTTAACTCATGAAAGACAAATTCATAGCTTTTTCCTACACTGTCTCATAGTATTCACACCATCTCAGTGAAAGCATGTCTACACCACTTGGTTACTTCCTAGCAGTGGGCAGAAATCACATTTTTCAAAGTTTTGTTTCTCACAGAATCATTCAACTTTAGTTACAAAGCACATTCAGGTTAGCCTATGTCTTGTGATGTGATGTGAGTGCATGTGTGTATGTGTGTGTGTGTGTGTGTGTGTGTGTGTGTGTGTATGCGTGTGCAAGTGTATAGATATATATACAGGTTATATATATAAATTTTTTTTAACTAAAATCTCCTCAACATCAAAAATGAAATTTCTGTTGAGGCATTTTCCACAACTTTTAACAGATTTTTAAAACCATTTCCAGGTTTTTCCTCTTTAAGCAATCTTTGATTCACATATACTACCAAGAAATATGAATAGAGAAAAAAGACCCAAAGATTTTTATTCAGCAGAGGCTGAAACCAACTTAGAAAGTAAGAAAAATAGATGGTTTGTCTATGGTTTACATTACAATAATTTGTATCCAGTAAGAATGAAACATATGTGGCAAAAAGAAAAACAAGGATTTTCTAATTCTGATGACCCTGAGAAAACAATGGTTATCTGTCTACTATAATACACATATAAAATGATGCTAGAATGACATTTAACAAAAGACCCAATTGGTAAGCAAATGGCATGCCAATAATTTCATAACTTAAGATAAAAACATCTCCTCCCTGAGTATCACTGGCTTTAAAAAGTCTATTTGGAATGTAAATATTAAAACTCATTCTTGAGAACAGAAAGAAATCAGAACAATATAAAGAAAATGAGCACTCAATTGTTGATTTTCTAAGCAAGCAGCCAATGAGGATGAATTGTTTTCTTCACATTTTCACTTCAACTAACACAAAAACCACATATAGAACTGACTTAACGCTGACAAATTTACTTCTAACTTGTTAAATTTCATGGAAATGCAACAAAAGAACACCAAAATAGTCACCATATAACATAAAAGCTTTGGTTTCAAATGTCACAGTACCCTGCTTTTTGAAAGCCAGCACCGTGGTAGTGCCCTGTACATGAGAACATACAGCTGCTTCAGCCCAGGGGTCTGAGCTCAGTACACACCACCAGTCATTAGCCATCTCTCCCTTACCCTGCAGAACAAGTAACTAATTCCTGCATTTTAAACCAATAAAGGAAAGGGGAAAAAAAGAGTAAAACCATCCAATCAGAAATGATGCAACCCTCTAAAACAGCAGCTTATGCATACATTTGGTATGTCAGATGTCTTCAGTGTAGTGAATCATACACAGCGCATTTTAATCTACCTACTAGGTATTTTATATCGCCCACATGTTCAAAGAAATCGTGTACTAATAGGGTTGTATAAGTCCTAGTTTGTTCTTTATTTAATACTAAAAATTGAGGACATGCTTTTAATTCTGAACTCTTACATAAACACAACAAAATTACTTATATGACACTCTGGCTAACAGCAACTAACCTCTGCATTTTAAAAGAAAAAGTTTAGAAGAAGTATACTTGTGAGAAGTCTTAGGAGATGTTAAACTTAAAATGAGTATTTCACTTACATTGCAACATGAGATCATGTACTTCGCAACATGAAATGAGACACCAACTCACCAAAGTTAAAATTCTAGTGATTTTTTTAAATTAATTATAGCCCAAAAAAGGACTCCAAACAGCTATACAGCCAACAGAATTAGGTATTTATATTATAGGAGCCCTTCAAATGTTTTAGGTCATTCTTTCAAACCTTGTTCAATATATTTATCAAGTTTTCAAGTGTTGTAAGATGAGCGATTTAAACTTAATACTTGATATATCAGAAAACTTCAAGTTGGATTTCTCAGGCAAAACTATATATATGTATACAAATTTAGGATACTTAACTGAAAAACCAATCAATTACACATTACATTTGTTCCTAGAGAGAAGAGCTAGCTTTATATTACACGTGAAACTGCAAATCATAACTTTTGCCTTTTTTTTTAAAGGCATGAGCTTCCTAATATGCCACAGAATCATTTGCAAACAAGATATTGTTGCTTAGTTAAAATAAAAGTATCTGAAAATGTGCCCACAATTTTTTAAAACCTCTTCAACAAAACATCTAAGTATTTATAAAATTAGTATGATTTGTTTTAAAATCTATTCAATCCTGGCAAAAATCAGGTAAGTGGTTACACTATTGAGTATCAAATTGTAAAGGTGGTAAATCAAAGACTTAGAGTTTTCAATTCAGCTACTTAATGACTAATGGTGAAAAAATGTATGTGAATAGGATATAAACTAAGTTACAACACATGGGAGAAAAAAAAATCTAGAATGAGTAATAAAGGGCCCCAATTTAAAGTCCACAATAAACTTTAAACAAAGATGTTCTCCCTCATTCTCTCCTCATAGGGTATTTCTCTTGCAGGCAAATCACTGTGGAGAAATCCAACTTCCACAAAATTATTTACTCCATCAAAAACAGTGCCCTTAAATATAACTACAGAATTCACAAGGATACTTCTTTAGCTTCAAACATATCTTAAAACCAACAATAACAACAACACGCTCAGAAGCAATATTCAGTAGTCTCAGTGACTAAAAAAGCCTGGCTTTTTAACTGCCACCCATTCCAAACAACCTACTTCTTTACAGTGCTATGCAAATTATTGACCCCTTTCTGAATTATTTTCTTATTCAACATTAAGCTATCTAAAAAAGAAAACTAATTAATCGCGAAGTTTAGTTAAGCAATTTAGCTGACAAAGTAAATATTTACTCTTAACATCTCACAGGAAGTCTTGACAAGCATTTGTAGCCACTGTGCTGGGGGTAGGGGTGGAAGTGAGGGGTGGGAGTCAAGTTTTGATAAACAAGTTTAACGGTCCCAGCGAATTTCACACAGCTAGGGTTCGCCACCTCTTACCCCCCAATAAGGCACCAGATATTTTCCAAGTACAGTAAACACCTTATATAATGAAAGTAAAAAACCTAACTTTCTAAACTACGTGATCTCCACGAACAAAACAAACAAAAGCCTTTTCTTAAAACTACAAAAGCACATTATAAAAAACTGAGTGTATTGTGGTATTTATACGTAAGCCCTATCACAAAATAACTAAACAAAATATATTTACCTGAGCTTTTTAGAGACTGAGTAATCAACTTCCATGATTTTCCCATGCAATTCCACTTTACCTTTAAAATAGAAATTAAAGCACTCAGAACCTTCCTTAGATCAAACCTGCGGGGGTCTAGGAGGGGCACGCACCAAACTCCACGCTCCGGCCCCGCCTTCGGGCGCCCTCAAGGGGTCTCCTACCCGGCTGGAGCTGGGCAAACTTGGTTCCCAATGGAAAGCAAGGTGGGCGCCCAGTGTCTCGGGACAAGGTGGGAAGGGCGCGAGCTCGGTTCCGACCCCAGGTATAGCTGTGGGTGGCATTACCGGAAAAACAAATTTAATAAAGAGCGGCGCCAATTTGAAAGGATGAGCTCATTTGAAACTCAAGCTGCAGGGCTGGCGCGGCCCCGCTCCTCTCCCGGCCCCCACCTCTCCATTCCGCTAACCCGGGCCCCGAAGGCTCCGCTGCGCTCCCCTCCCTGACCTCTCCACTCGGGGGCCCCGAGAAGACACACCGAAGCCCCCTACCCGACCCCCCCTCCCCGCCCGGGGCCGCCGCTGTGAGAGCCCAGTCCCGGCCGGCTCCTGGGTGTCACCTTGGCCTCGCCGCCGCCCCGCCCCCACCCCGCGCACCCGTGGGGAAGGGTCTCCCGCCCGGCCGGGGCTCGGGGAGCACGGGCTCCCGGCCCGGGGGCGAGCGCGGCTCCGAGCGGTGCGTGTGCGAGGGAGAGTTGGTGAGTGCGCGCGCGCGCGAGTGTGTGTGTGTCGCTCTCCGTCTCCCGTCTGGGCTCCAGCGCTCTCGCGGGCCCCCCGGTCGCCTCTTTCCCGGTTCTCAGCCCGGGCCCCCACCGAGTTGAGACAGGGCACCTCGTAAAAAGGTGCTTCTGGCCGAGCGGGAGGCGGGGGGACAGACGGCGGAAAGCCCCCAGCCCCGAGTTCTTCTCAATAAAATCGGACAAAAAATTCAGAGAAAAATAGGAGCGCTTGAGAGAGGAGCGAGAGGGGACTGAGGTTCGACAGAGGACCGAGAGAGATGTGCCGTCGTGCAGGGACTGGGGTTGGGGGAGCCCCGAAACCCTGAAGAGGGATCATCAGGGTGGCGCCGAGGGGGTGCCGAAAGTGGGGGACCGCGAGGCGAGGTGGGGAGGGGGCTCCGGGGACGCCAGAGGGCGAGAGGTCCCGGGCACGAGGCACGGAAAGGGGTAAGGTCCGGTCAAGGGAGAAGGAGATGCAGGATTCGAAGGGGGTCCCTGACAAAGGGGGTGACGCGAAGGTCAGGGAAGAGAGGGGACGGGGGCTCTCTGAGGATGGGGGTGGGGAAACTCTGGAGAGAAGCCCGGGGAGCGTAGGGAAGGAGGGTGCCCCCAGAGAGCCAGCGAGCCCCAGGCACCCTCGGAGCGGCACGGGGGTCGCCGCTGGGCTGCGGCTGGGAGGGCAGGGGGAGAATCCGGAGCGGTGGGGGGAGGGGAGCGGGCCGTCCCGGGAGCGGGCCGGCAGCGAGAGTTGAGGGTCTGATGCGTGGAAGTGAATGTGCGGGCGCGGGAGCCCCCGCCGGGCGCCGCCCGCCGGGCTCGGCCTCCCTCCGGGCGCCGTCCCGGCCTGAGCTGGGCGAGGCGGGGGGAGGGGGCAGCGGCGACTGCTCACCCGAGAGGGTCTCGATGGCGCGGATGGCCCAGTTCTGGTCGGGGTAGTCCACGAAGGCGTAGCCGGACTTGAGCAGGACCTGTCCCGCCAGGGGCAGCTTCCTGTCCCCGAAGAGCTGCCGGAGGTCGTCGGCGGTGACGGCGGGGCTCAGGTTCCCGATGTAAAGCTTGTTCATCATCCGTCTCTTCCCCGAGAGCCCGCGGCTCCCCCGGCCCGGTACCCGGCGCTCCTCGCCTCCTCCGCTGCCCTCGTCTCTCCTCCTCCTCCGCCCCCCCTCCCCGCCCTCCGCCCGCCCGCCACCCACCCCCACCCTCAGCCTGGCTCCCCCCACCGCGGCCGGCCCGGCCCGCCCGGGGGCAGAGGCGGAGGCGGGGACTCGGCGCGGCTGCCTCCTCGGGGCAGAGTCCCGGGCCGGG
>NC_043704.1:80805028-80897537 GCF_006229205.1 Suricata suricatta | reverse complement strand
GGGGAAGGCGCGCCCCGGCCGCGGGTGGGAGTGCACGAGGGGGCGCGGGGGAGCGGCCGGCCGCCGCAGGCGTGGGAGGGAAAAGGGCTGTGGGAGAGCGTGGAGAGGGGTGTGCGCAAGGTGGACCGGATGTGAGAGTGAGGCTGCCAGGGCCCGCGGGAAGGTGTGTCTCGGAGGTGAGAGGCGAGGGCAGGCTGGGAGACAACAACTTTCGCGGCGAGTTGGCCGCGTCTGGCGCCCTGCGCGGCCCCGGGCGGAGCGCTCGCACGGGAGACCGCTCCTCACCCGACTCCGCGGGGCTACCGGGCGGCGCGTGTGGTCGAGGGATCGCGGATAGGGGTCGGGACGTCTGGGGCCCCGGACTCGCCGGGCCCTCGGGGACGGTGCACCCTGGGGAAGTTGCCGCCAGCCCTGGGCCTCAGTTTCCCGGCCCGTTGAGGGAGACCGAAGGCCAGAGTGGAGTTACGTCCCCTCTGCCCGCACCCCATGCGCCCGGAACCCCGCGGCGGGGGGCAGCCTGACGTTGGCAGCTGCTCTCTATTCTGGGAAGTGCCGAGGGCTTCTCGAACGGCCGCAGCGAAGCCAGGTGGCGGGTGGGGAGGCCAGTGGGGAGGGGGCAGGGGCTGCGTCCAGGAGGACCGACGCTTGCTGCTGGCCTTCGAGGCCGGGTTCGGTCCCAGAGCAGGGGTGGTGGGAGGCGACCGTGGCTGGAAGCGGAGGCGCTAGAGCTGTGTAGGAGTTCCCCAACCACTGGGAGGGTCCCGGAGAGGAAAGAGGTCCTTCCAAACGGAGGAAACAACGTGACCGACGGAAGAGGCAGGGTTGCGATGATAGCAGTTTGAGCCTAGGGGCTAGGGAGAGAGCCAGAAGGCTGGAGGCGTTTGGGAGTTTTTGGGGCCGGCTGGAAGTCTGGTGGTTAGAGCCTGGTCCCAGCCAGGAAATAAAATTCTACCGGGAAGAAAAAAATTGGCAGGATTCAATAGTGAAGAAAGTGAAGAAGATTAAAAGATCTGGACTTCTGGGGGCTTTTGTGGGGGTGATGGTTTGACCAGAGAAATAAGAGTTCTTGAGCACGTTGCGGGGGAAGGTCTGTTGGGGAACAGCTTCATATCTTCTGGCTGGGTCGTGATGTACTGTCTTTCCTAAGGTTTCCTATTGACCAAGGGGTAGGAGGGACCACGGCTTGTTTTTTAAAAAAATGCATGTTTCCAGGCCCCTTCCTTTGAAGACTGTAAGCCTGGGGTTTGTGTTGTCCTTAAGTGCTCCCAGGTGATTCTTGTTTGGGAGGACAGGTGAAAGGCCTGTAGGCTTAGGACTCAGACCTTCCTCCTTTCTGCCCCCAGCTGTGTGGCTTAGAATGTTTCAGCATCTGTGAGCCTAAGTTTCTTCATCAGTTAAAAGAAAGAAATGAAAGAATAAACCAAACCTTGCAGTGCTGTTTTGAAGTCTATATGAAGAATAATTGAATAGTGCCTTGAGACACAGTGGTCACACACACATTAGCTCTTAGGAGCTAATGAGCTTTAAAATACTTTCTTTTGGAGAGGGAAATCTCCTTAATTGTCCACAGGAGAAAGAATGTATACATTCTTACCTAGATTTTGCAGTTATTTAATTCTAGCTTTGCTAACAAATATTTACAAATTTCCTCTCTACAAAAGGATTAGATTTTACTGCCCCTGAAGTGAGATAAACTAACTGTAGAAGCTTTCCTACCAAAATGTACTGGAGAATCATAAATGAAAACTGTGTATATAAACCTATGCAGACCAAGAGGTAATGGTTGTCAGGTTATTTACACAGATGCCCCTAATAGGTATTTCCTGTTATTCAAATTTGCACCTTCTAAAAGAGAAATGAGAGTGGAAGGGTACTTGGTCTTGCTCTTCTCTGGAAGGTTAGTAAAGCTTTTTTGTCGTGTAATATTTTCAAGCATATCAATTCCTTGGTCCAACTGCAAAACCACACACGTTTTAGCATGGATTTTCTAGTGGGCAGCAAGCATCAAAAGATTCTTGGCCAAGGTGGCATTTACTGAACTCTTTTAGCATGTTTCACCTGGTCACTTTGAAAATTGTTTCTGAGAAGTAACTGCTCACTGTTGTATTTTGTGTCTTCTGTCCTGTGAGCATTTTGTAAGGAGCACATGTTCCCACCATACCTCTGATTTATGGCACCCACAAGTTTCATATCCTAGAATGCAGAATATTGCTCTTTCACATGGTAGAGAGCGGGACAGCCTCCACATGCAAAACCAGAAATCCAGAAGTCATTGCCTCTGACAAAACTTTCTTTTCTGCCTATTTTCTCTTGAGTTCCCCTAACTCATCCCCTCCCAGAGAGTTGAAATGAAGATGAATCTAGACTAAATTTAAGCCTAATAAACCAATATTTTATGAATGTTTAACTGAAGTCAGAAATTTGGGGACATTTTTATATTAGGTATAATACTTTTAAGCATATTAATGTTTTCCTCAAGAACAGAGAAGGCAGTACGGGTCCTCATGATTTCTCAGTGATTGCTTTGGGCAGGATTGCAGTGGAGTAGCTGTGACAAGATTTCCTAATATCACTTTGGAAGTAGGAAAACTGAGATCCAGGAAAGTAGAAGAACTTCTTGTTAAGCCTTCATTTGGAATTTTTTTTTGAAAAAAGTTTTTTTAATGATGTGATCACCCAACATGGAGCTCAAACTCACAACTCCAAGATCAGGAGTCACATGCTCCACCTGCTTAGCCAGCCAGGCACACCTTGGACTTTGATGACCAAAATATATGTGTCTATGGACAGAGCACCTACTGATAGCATTACTGTGGTCGCCTTAATCTTCTGAATCTACAAAGCTACAGTGGAAATGTTTTTGCCCAACTAATGACGGTGGTCTGAATGGCCAGTGGTGTTAGGTAATACAAGGAGTTGGGTGAGAAAAATGAAACCTATCTGCTAGAAGTTGTGGGGGGAGCACTATTTGGAGCCAGTTCAGTATTTGGTGGTGTCAGCACCTGCTTGATCATTGGGAATGATGTAGTGGTAGGGTAATGTCCTTAAGAAGCTTTTCTTGAATTGGTAGAAGAAAAATTGTTTGACCTTAGTTGAATTAATTCACCTCTTTGAGTTTCAGATTCCTTTACTCCCTCAACATAAACTCCAGCCCCTCTGTATTTTTCATATTTTATTTTTCTAATACTGGGCTGTCTCAGTTCTATTTCTTTGCACATACTTACTTCTCCTTTCCCTGGAATGTGTTTGTTCCCCTGGTAAACTGCCTCCTCCTTTTACTTGACCCCAGAATACACACAGCACTTCATACAGATAAGAAATAGCTTGTCTCCTGGCGATAGTTGCATGACTTTGTGAATATACTAAAAACCTTTGAAGTGTTTGTTTTGAACATGTGAATTTTCTGGGATGTGAATTAAATGTCAATTTTTAAAAATTACATGAGGAAAAACAAGTCTTCGATATGGTAAATTTCTAGAGAAACGAGATTTTGGTTTGTTTGTTTTTTCCCATCCTTTGGCCAGTATCAAACCTTGTACATAATAGAAACTCAGATAATATTTGTTGTATAAGCAATTTGCTTATATATCCTTCGAGATTTGCTTGAAGGATTAAATGAAGACCTATGAGGTGGTACCTGTCTCGCACAGTACTTGCCATGTAGCAGGAGGAAATGTTTGCTTTTCTCCCCTCATTGAATCCATTCATTTATTCATGCCATTACACACTTTTAGGCACTGAGGATGCAGAAATGGATAAACATTGTCCTGCTATCAAAGCATTTAGGATCAGTGGGGGAGGCAGATACATAAACACACTATAGTATGGCATTAGAGATGCCATAGTAGACTTTGTGAGCATAGAGGAAAGACCATCTCGTTCAGTCTAGAGTTAGGGAGGGGGTCCTCATGGAAGGACTGATATCAGAAATGGTTTTGAAAGATAAGCAGGAGTTTTCTAGGACAGGAGAAGGAGTCTGCATGCTAGGCAGAAGGAACAACAAATGTAAAAGCATAGAGACATAATAAAACCTCTGCTCCACACCTAAAATCAGATTCAAATGTTGACTCAGAAACAAGTTTGAGAAAAAGAGAATGGGAAGTAATGCCCCCCACCGAAACAACAACAACAGAAACAGTTTCCATAATTAAAGACAGGGTCCTTTTTCAGACGGAAAGAGTTTATTGAAGGCACAGGAGAAAGATCCAGAGCAGGGGCACCTGGGTGGCTCAGAAGAGCATGCAGCTGTTGATCTTGGGGTCCTGAGTTTGACTTCACATTGGGCATAGAAATATTGGGGTTGGGGAGACATTCAAGGATTCAGATCTATCCTCATTTGGGGGAAGCTACTAGAGAATAAATGCCAGAAAAACCATGGAAGAGGAAGATACAAGATTTGGGAAATCTGGACTCCAACCCAGGAGATGATGAATAGAAGATCCAGAATGCCACCAGTGCAGCTTTCCAGAGAGCAACCAGCACAGACTGGAACGAGAAGATAGATGGCTAAGAAAGAGAAGATGTCAAAGAACAAAAAGATGGAACTTCTGTATAAATGCACAGTAATTATTTTCAATAGGATACCAAGCATGTTGGTGCATTTGGGGAAAAATCATAGGTATATGGAAAACTAGGCAGATGGAAAAGGAAATCATTAACTCTAGGAAAAACACATGGTCCTAGAAGAAAGGAGCAATGGTCATAGGCTCAAAGGTGAAAATATTTGTATAGTCATAATGTAAACACTGATATATTGTCCAAACTGCATAAAGAGAACCTACAAATTAGAAAAAGGCAACTGTTAGAAAAATGGTAAAGAACATGAATGAACTCATAGAAGATGAAACACAAATGGACAATAAACTCAGCTCATGAGAAATTGAGGAAATTAAAAGTATTCATAAACAGTTTGGCAAATATGAAATTCTGAATATAGGGATTGGTAAAGATGTAGAGCATCAGAAACTGCCATCTCCTGCTGGCAAGAGTGTATGCTGGTATAATTCCTCTAAAGAACAATTTGCCAGCATCTAGTAGGAGTGAAGGTCTAGGCCCTTTACACTCTGGCAATCTCTCCCATTCTCCTAGATGGCCTTTACCTATCTCACCTCTCTTCACACTCTGCCTTCCAATTCTTCATCTGCCCTAGGTCTCAACTGATAACCTTGTTCTCTGTTTCACCAAGAAAATAGAAGCAATGAGAACAACAAATTCTATCCACCCACATATACCTGCATCTGTGCCCCTAGACACTGCCTTCTCTCCTATTGGTATGGATGACCATGCATGATCACCACCCCCCAAAAAAAAGAGGAAAGAACTGAGGACTCCAGAAAAAATGAATAAATGTGCACACCCTTTGACCTATCAATTTCTCCTTTAAGGAAATTCTACATGTGCACAAACATATACAGGGTTCATTTTTGCATGATGTTTGGTGAAAAAATGGAACCCAGATCCATCATCAAGAAAATAGATTTTTTAAATTGTGGTATAGTCATGAACATTTTACATCAGGTCAAAGAATGTGCATGTTATTCATTTTTTCTGGAATCTTTAGTTTTCCCCTCTTCTGGATGAAATCAATGTAATAGGCTACCTGTATCAGTGTTAAATGGCAAACTAGATCTTGCTGAATGAAAAGTTATATTGTAGGAAGAAGTGTTTGTTATGAACCACTTACAAAGTTTGAAAACATGCAAAACAATTCTATTGCTGATGACATATGGTATAAATGTATGACAACATGCCTGGGAATGACAAACTTCAAATTTGGAATGATTATCTCTAGGAGGGAGAAAAGTGAGTAGATAGCCAAGTACACATGAAATTTCCATTGTGACTGGGTTTTGTTTTTGTTTTTAAATCTGGATGGTAGATAAATGGGTGTTCTTTTTTACCTCTTCAGTAGCAAAATTTTTATTACTCTCTGGCAGGGGATGATTCTTACATCAGATTAAGCATCATAATCACTAGAAAAACTTTAAAAATACAGATTCCCAATACCCACCACTAGAACTACTGAACCAAAGATTTCAGAGCTGAGGCTCAGGAATCTACATTGTTTTAAAAACTAAAAGTTGTTTTAATTTATACATATGTAAAAACTGTATATGTTTATATATACATCTGTAAATTCTAAGCATATATAACATATATGTACTGTTGGACTTGCAGGAAGGTTGCAAGAATAGTACAGAAATGTCCTATATATCATTTACCCAGATTCTCCCAATTGTCAACATTTTGGCACATTTGTTTTATCCTTTTCGCTGTTTGAAACTTTTGAGAGTAAACTGCAGACAGGATGTCCCTTTATGCTTAAATATTTCAGTTAATACCTGCTTTAAAAAAAGAGCAGTCTTTACATAACCCTAGTATAATTGTCAAAAATAAACAGGAAATAACATTATTATCTAATCTACAAATCTTACTCATACTTCACCAATTATATCAATCATATTTGTTAGAGCAAAAGAAAATTCCAAATCATTTCTTGATGTTTCACGTTTTCTCTATTCCCTTCAGTCTGGACAGTTCCTTAGTCCTTTCTTTTCCCTGACTTTCACATTATTGATTTTTTTAAAACCTTACTTACTTGGAACGCCCCTTAATTTGGGTTTCTTTGCTGTTTCCTCATGGTTAGATTTTAGTTCTAGATTTTTTTAATTTTTTTAAATGTTTTATTTATTTTTGATACAGAGAGAGACAGAGCATGAGAGGGGGAGGGGCAGAGAGAGAAGGAGACACAGAATCTGAAGCAGGCTCCAGGCTCTGAGCTAGCTGTCAGCACAGAGCCTGATGCGGGGCTTGAACCCAGGAACGTGAGATCTGACCTGAGCTGAAGCCGGAGGCTTAACCGACTGAGCCACTCAGGCGCCCCGGTTCTAGATTTTCTTGAGGGAATACCACAGAATTGATTATTGTACATTGTACCAGTGGGCATATGATGCTGATTTGTCCCATTACTAACTTTGGTGATAAAATTTTGCTCATTTGCTGAAAGCAGTGTGTACCAGGTTTCTCTATTGTAAAGTTACTCTCAGGGAGATACTTTGAAACTATCAATACTCTGTTATTCCTCAAAATTTCAACCACTAGATTTAGTATCTATTGTTGATTCTTGCGTAGATTAATTATTATGGTTGCCAAATTGTGATGCTGATTTCATTATTCCTTTTGTATTAATTGGTTTTCTACTGTAAGGAAGAGGTTTCCCTTGTTCCCCATTTAATATATTAATGTGGATTCATATTTTATTCAATGTGTTACAAACTTTTACTATTATTAAGTATTCTTCTGCTCAGATTGCCCTGCTTTTAGCTAGTAAAGCCCTTCAAGCTGACTCATATATACTTCTGACTTGGTTCCTGGTTTGTACTTTCTCTGCCTCAGTCCTATAATCAGCTGTTTACCTGGGGAGCCCTAGTGCTTCTTTAGCAGAGAACAGGATTTAGAAACAAAGATCTGCATGCTGGATATGCTAATTGCCGCTGGAATATTGTTAATTCTAGACCCTCTCAACCAAAAGGCTAGGAGATAGATTATGTAACTATACACACGTGTGTATCTATGCCTGTCTATATTGACCAGTCTATTACTATATTAAAAATTATGAGTTCATACTGATACTTCTGATTCCAGTGAAACAATGTAGGGTTCATTTTCTCTTCTTTCCCACTTTTCATATTTGTAACTCTCTTTCAACAGTGAGAAAACGGCTCACATTATCCACAATATGTTTACTTATTTGCTCAATCCCAGAATACACAGAATTGCTAACCAATGCCTTCATGAAAAAAAAGTCTATTAACTGGCTCTTGTTATCTAATATTAGTTTAGAATTCTTTTGTGTTTAGCCTGAAAGTATATACTCCAATTAGAGTGTTCAGAAGTTACTTGTGTCTTATTTCCCCCTTCAGTGTAGGTTAGTTTATTCATTTGAAATTTGGTTGGCTCCTTTGTTTTGCACATTTTAGTTACTCTTCATCATTGTTAATTTTATTCTCTTTTTGTTGCTCTGAGTAAATAAAACATTAACATGGTTCCAAAACACAGAAGGTATAATTAGATGATTTTCATTACATCTATTGTAACCAACCCATTTCTACCCAGCCCCTGACAGTAACATTTAATTCCAGTATAGTTAACATACAGTGTAATATTAGTTTCAGGTGTACAATATAGTAATTCGATTCTGTATATCATCTGGTGCTCATCACAAGTGCACTCCTTAATCTCCATCACCTATTTAACCCTTCACTCACCCCTTACTGGTAACCATGAGTTTGTTCTCTATAGTTGAGTCTGTTTCTTGAGAGTAACTAATCTTAATAACCTCTGGTTTATCTTTCCTGTGTTTCTTTTTGCACAAATGAACATATACATGTATGCTTTTTTATTCCTTTTTCCAATAAAAAAGATGGCATACTGTAGATACTCTTTTGCACTTTGATTTCTTCACTTAACAGTTTGCCCTGGAAATCACTCCGTACCAGTTCATAGAGATCTTTCTCATTCTTTTTTATTTAACACCTGCTTAGTACTTGTATGCCATATATATGTACACATCAATGGTTTTCCAGTATTTTTTAATTTTACAATGATGCTATGAATAATAACCTTTACGTATGTATTTTTGTGTTGTTGGATGTTTATCTCCAGGGTAAATTCTTAGTGGGATTACTAGGTCAAAAGATGATATGCGTATGAGTGTTTTATTTATTTTTAATTTTTTTATATGAGTGTTTTAAATATATGCTGTGAAATTCCTCTCCATAAAGGTTATACCAATTTGCATTCTCATCAGCAGTATGTAAAAGTGCCCATTCCCCTACAGCCTGTCAACAAGGTGTGCGATTATACTTTTTATTTTTCACCAGTCTGATAGGTGAGAAATGGTATCTCAGTGTAGTTTTAGTTTTAATTTGTATTTCTCTTATTATGAGTGAGAAGGAACTTCTCTTCATATGTTTAAAAGTCACCTTTATTTCCCTTTTTTTTTTTTTGGCATATTTTCTGTTCATGTCTTTTGTCCATTCATCTGTTAGATTTACATCTATGTTTCTCCTCAAATTAAAAAAAAATTTTTTTTAACGTTCATTTTTGAGAGAAACAGAGAGAGTCAGCTGGGTAGGGGTAGAAAGAAAGAATCCCAGGCAGGCTGTGCACTGAGCCTGATTCAGGGGGTCTATCCCACAAATGGTGAGATCATGACCTGAGCTGAAATCAAGAGTCGGGTGCTTAACTGACTGAGCCACCCAGGTGCCCCTCTCCCCAGTTTTTATGAGTTACTTAAATATGAGAAATAGAAGCCCTTTATCTGTGATGCATGTTGCAAATATTTTCTTTCAGATTTTAATCATCTATGACTTTGTTTATGGTGTTTTTCCTCATGCCAATTTTTTTGCTTTTAGGGAGTCTATCAGTATTTTCTTTCATCTCATTTGATTTTGAATTAGAGTTACAGAGCTTGCTTCTACACCCAGGTTAAAGAGGCATTCACTCGTTTTTTAAAGTAAAATTTATGTGACTTCATTTTTATATTTAGATCCATTTAGAATGTGTTCTTATGTATATGGTATGAGGTATGGATCTAATTTTACCCTTTTTTCCCAAATAGCTAACTAGTTGTTCCAGTATTATATATTTAAAAAAAATCCTTTAGCTGGATATTCTGAGATGCCAACTTTATCACATACTAAAGTTTCATAGGTACTTGGTTCTATGTCTGGATTTTCTTTTCTACTGGTCTGTTCATTTGCCCATACCACACTGTTTAGTTAGAAAGGCTTTATAGTATGTTTTCATGTCCAGTGTGCTTAGTCCCCCTTGTGGCTTTTTCTTTTCTTTCGTTCTTTTGTTTTTCTTTTTAAAAGTATTTTCCTGGGGCGCCTTGGTGGCTCAGTTGGTTGAGCATCTGACCTCAGGCAGATCTCGTGGTCCGAGAATTTGAGCCCTGCATCAGGCTCTGTGCTGATAGCTCTGGACCCTGGAGCCTCCTTCAGATTCTGTTTCTCCTTCCCTCTCTGCCCCTACCCTGCTCGCTTGCTCTCTCTTTCTCTCAAAAATAAACATTAAAAAATATTTTTAAAATAAAAAATGTTTTTAAGTATATTACTACTACTTTTGCATGCTTCTTTTTCTTCTACTTTTTTTTTTGGTAATTATTACTTTTTATTTTAAGTAGGCTCCATGCCCAATGTAGGACTTGAACTCACAACCCTGAGATGAACAGTCACATGCTCTACCAACTGAGCCAGCCAGCCACCCCTGCATGTTTGTTTTTCTGTTTGAAGTTTAGTATCAGCTTGTCAAGCTCCATAAAAAGTTGGTATTTTTTGAGATTGCATTATGTTATAAATTAACTTAGGGGTAATAGACATCTTTTTGATCTGTATCTATAGTCATCCTATTTAAGAACAGAAGCTGTCTTCATTCACCAGTCTCATCTAACAAAAGACATTGGTTTCTAACTGTTGGAAAGAGTGAGATGTGGAAGAGTTAAGTGTCATTGATCTCAGTGGGAAATTCACCTAATAGATAATGGCCAAAATTGATAAATCAAGGAATGATATAAGCAAATTAGTTACAGATACATAGATCATAACCAAAGGAAAGAGCTATGAGAGTTAGAGTCCTTTCTTCTTTCTTCCTTCTTTCCTTCGGCTTTTAGTACATGTTAGTTAGGATCTTGGTAAGAAACGTGACACTCTCAGTCACAGTGATTGAAAATCTAATAAAGCGCTATTTAGAAGTGTTGGGTGGGGTTAGGTGGTATAAACAAGGGCTGGTAAAGCACCCTGCCACAAGCAGCAAAAGGGAACAACTTAGCCTCAAGAGTGATGGGGGGTGCAATTTAATGGAATCACGAGAGTTGCAGGAGAGGCAGACTACATAGTAGAAACCTCAGACTTGGGTAGAGCACAGCCACTGCTTATTGCGGCTTGACAGGTTGGGAACTGAGGGAATATGTATCCTCTCTTACTCTTCTCCCACTCCTGCCTGTGCCCCCTAATGGCGGAACCGAATCAGAAGGCAGAGAACAAGGGAGCCCATTAATGCCATTTGTAAGTGGCAGCTTCCAGCACACAATAGGGCAAAGAAGGGTGAGGAGTGGATTCGGAGGGGCGCATAGAAGATATCCAAGCAATGGTGTAATGCATTTAAGTATATAGACGTACAGCATATAATAAAATGATAAAATAACAATAAACAATTTTAATCAATGAATCTATGGTCTAAAGGAACATGAGTCAGGTAATTATAATAAAGGTTGAAAAGTGATAAGTAAATGCCTAAAGAGATTGGGGATAGTCCCAGTGAGGGAATCTGGCAGAATTTCTGAAAGAGAGACAAACATTCAGTCCAAAACAGTCATGTCAGCAGAAACACCAGGAGCCTCTTGTTTTATAATTGGATGTTCATTATTGGTACAGTAGCCTCTCAAACTCAGCATGTAAGTAAACACCCTCTCCCTGCCTACAGACCATGAAAGTTTAGTCTGTAATTCATGGTTTCTAATTTATACTGCATTTGGCCTCCTTGGTATTCTACGCCTTCTCTATGTTCTCTGCCTCCTCCCATTGTACACTGCTTCTTCCAGATAAAAAAGCATTGTAGAAAGTGCTGTTTTAAAGTCAGTAGACCTAGAATTGGATTCCCTAACTTTCACTGACTAGCTGTGTGACCTTAATAAAGTTGCTTAGCCTCTCTGAGCCTCAATTCCATTTTGTAAAAGGAGAACAATACTTACCATATGGAACTGCTGTTTATCAAGTACCTGGCACCAGGCCCGTCACTCAGATGAGGATATTGCTGTCTTACTACAGAGACTGTTTTGCTTTCCCTCTTCCTCTTGAGGTTCTTGACTTTGAGCACTTTGGCATTACTACTATGGGAGTTGCTTTCCTGGCAACAATTTGAAACAAGAAAAGTTTCTAGACAAAGTTGGAAAGGATTTTATCAGTAATGTAGTCCATCTTCCCAGAGGATGCAGGAGATCCTGCCATAGGCTTCCTGATAGATGATTGTCTCAACTCTGCCCATACCAACTGGTATATACCACCTCCTGGAGCTGCCTGTTACTGGAACATTGGTTAATTGGAAGAAAGATTTTCCTTGAGTTGGGCTGAAATCAGTTTCCCAGCTAATTATAGACTCAACACCATTTAGAGCAAGACCTTGCAGCCTATCGGCTTATGTTATAAATGAAGAATGAGTCTCAGGGTGGTGAGGCAAGGCATTGTTCTTCGTGGTAATGCTATGTGGAGCTACAGGGAACAGCTTCCTCTAGGCCCTTTAATGTTATCAGTCATCATGGCCTCCAGTTCTTTCAAATATCACATCCTTCAGTGCCCTGACCTATACCATGGTCCATTCTTCACTCCATCACCCACCTTTGCATATGCAAGTCTGTGGCACCTAGAACTGAACCTGATTCTTACTGTGATCTGGCTTCAGCAGCGTGAAATGAGACTATCTATGAGTCAGATCTGGGACAAGGGATGGCCATTAGACCTAGAAAGGCAAGAACTTGAGCTAAACAAAGTAGCAGGTAACCTACAGCAGTAGGATTGGTCACCATTATTCACAACCCTCTTGGCTATGGCCCTCCTTACTGGACACTACAGTTTATCTTTGGTGTTTTTGAAACATCTGTGCCAGGTTAGAGATGGTGCTCAGTAATTTTTGTGAATGTAAAGTTAATTTTAACTTTTTCTCTAACAAATATATCCAAAAAGAGAGAGGGTTGGAGACAGGGGAACATGTCAAAGGAAGAAATAGACTTCTTGTCCCCAAACCAGAGTTGTTAATTAGCAGTTTTGCCCAAATGAAGTATTGGACTTATACATGACTTTAAACCTAAGAAGGGGCGCCTGTTTTGCTCAGTTAAGCATCCTGCTTTGGCTCAGGTCATGACTCACAGTTTGTAGGTTCAATCCTCAAGCTGGGCTCTCTGCTGACAGCTCAGACACTGGAGCCTGCTGCAGATTCTGTGTTTCCCTCTCTGCCCCTACCCTGCTCATGCTCTGTCTCTCTCAGACTCTCAAAAATAAAGAAATAAATGTTTAAAAGCTTTAAAATAAACATAAGTGGGGTGCCTGGGTGGCTCAGGTGGTTGATCATACAACTCTTGATTTTGGATCGGGTCATGATCCCACAGTCATGGGATTGAGCCCTGTGTTAGGCTCCATGCTGAGCATAAAACCTGCTTGGGATTCTTTCTCCCTCCCTCCTTGCTTGCTTACTCTCTCTAAAAAAAAAAGAAAAGAAAAAAGAATAAACCTAAGCAAAATTTCTAAAAGTCCAGCCTTATTGGCATTTTCTGGTAATGATGATAGAGAAGACACAATAAGTACTGCCTGGTATAATTTTGTTCAAAGCTAGGGAAATTATCTCTGGTTCTCACAATGTTTCTGAGAAGGAAGAAGCATGGCTGAACATATTACTGTATTCAACTAAATAATCCTTGGTACCATGTCTCATAATTGGTTTTTGAGATTCTCTTTTCTAAATATTAGAAACCAATAACCATTGATATTAGAATGAGTAGACTAAATTCTAGGTTTTTTTTTTAATTTTTAAATGCTTATTTCTGAGAGCAAGAGGAGGAGACTACACATATATGCAAGTGCAGAGAGAGTCAGAGGGGGTGACAAAGAATCCCAAGAGGGCTCTGTACTGACAGCAGAGAACCTGATGCTGGGTTTGAACTCATGAAGTGTGGGATCATGACCTGAGCTGAAGTTGAATGGTTAAATGACTGAGCCAAACAGGCACCCCTCTAGTTTTTGTTTTTTACTTTTATTTATTTTGGAAGAGAGAGAGAGAGAGCAAGCATGAGCGAGCATGAGGAGGGGAGGAGAGAGAATCCCAAGCAGGCTCTGCAACTGCTTACAGGGCTCAATCTCACACCCTAGGGATCATGACCTGAGCCACCCAGGTGCCTCTAGATTCTAGTTTTAATGAGAGGTATCTATTTTTATATCCCAGATAACTCAATTTTTAAACATTTATTTTGAAACGTTTCCCCATTTTAGACAAATTGGATATATACCCTCCTGGGCAACTTAAAAAAAGGGGGGGGAGGGCATTTTTAGCAGTCATCCCAGAAGTGATCTGCAGACACAGATGATCGGATTAGCTCACTGCTATCAAAAAAAGCAGCTAAATACTATGCCAAAATGAAAATTGTTGTTTTTGTGAGAACTTTGCTATTGCTTAGATGGACATTTAAGTAACACACATGCAGCTATTTATAGGATTTTTTTAAATGGTTGTTGCTGTTTTAAAAAGAACACCTAATATAGATCTATCAGGAACCCCCACCTGGTCAGTGAAATAAACAAATCGCTAACCTCTGTGTCTAAGGAAATTTATCCTGGGCTCACCCTAGACTGAAAGACTATATGTAAAAGTTAGGCAGGACACCAGTGAGCGTCTTTTCACTGTGCTCCAGTCAGAAGGAGGGTTTCTGCAACTTTATAAAATATCGATTTGGGTTTAGTTCAGTAGAGTGACTATGCATTGTGGTTCTCTTTGATTGTTTTTTAAAAGACTAGTTTATTAAATCTTATTGTGGTCTTAAATATTGTTTCTCTTCCAAGCAAAACATTCTGTGATAAGGCATCATCAAATTGATAATGAAAGTCAGTGGGAAATATGATGAAATTTTAAAACTAGCACTATGGCCAACTCTAAGCTTTCATCTGGTCTGGCTGCCTTTTCTGAGAGAAGGGAAGAGATTGAGGTAGAAGTGGGTGATTACTGTATCATAAGGTCAATGATAGTATTCAATTTAGTTGTCAGACTTTTTGAATCCAGCAGTAAAGAATTTTGAATTGTCCACTCAGTTACTCCTGCCAGAAACAAACAGCACAAAGAATGATGGGCAGAGATACTGCTTTTGATGAGACTGAAGGCTCTTTAAGTACGTTTATTAAACTCAGATGCCAAACAGTGGCCACCGTCACATGATAAACATAAACTTGACATGGAAAAGACACAGCTTTAGAAACAGAAGGCCTGGAGTCTAGTCCTGACCACTTCATTCTTAGGAATTTGGGACAGTTCATTTAATCTGAGTCTTGGTTACCTGCAGAAGGCAGAGTGCTGACACTAATCATCTTCTAGGAGTGTCTTTCTCTATTAGCAGAATTCTTGGGAAAGTAGCTGTCTTAGTTTCAGGAAATACCATGATAAGCCCCTAGGGCGTAAGGGCTGGCTAGGGCTCAGGCAACCAAAGAGGGCCAGAAGGCTGCATTTACAGAAGCAGGAAATTAATTTTTCTTGCAGGTCGGGGTGAGGAGAAGGTGTTCCCTACAGGTTGGGGGAGTGAGGAGAGGGGAAGAGTTGGCTTTTGTGGGAATAAGGGCCCTGCATGCAGTAAAAGCTAAGGAGAAACCAGTAGGGAATGATCAAAAAGATGTTTATGAACCAGACAGCCTGAAATGTAATTTTAAGTACTTTGTGGAATAGTGGGCAGTGTGACCCTTCCCCCAACCACCCGCTGCCCAACATCTTCATAGACTTAAACACACTAATGTTCTGTGTGAGTGGCAGCTTGCTGAAAGAGGAGCTGGGAACCATATGGACATGTTGGAGAACAGAGATGGTCTCAGAAGAGCCAGAGCTGGAAGGCAGAGGTGCTCTCCAAGATACATGCCTTTGTGAATCAGTGGAAGCCTTGGTGGGGCTGGGTCTTTGGATGGGCACAGCGGGGCTCTGGCCCACCTGACCTAGATGTGAGCAGAGCCCAGTGAACATTTGGGTTGCCCTGATGATGGGGAATCTGCAGGCTGTGCTCTGAATACCAGTACCCACTTCATCTTCAGTGGTTTCCCTCTCTCACATCAGTGTGAATTCCTCAAATCACCTCTGAGCACCATTAGTTTGATTAGAGTACAAGTCATTTTCTTCTCCTTACATCATCTCTCCCTTCATTCAGCATGTTTCTGAGGCCCCTCTGTATTGTCCTGAAGTTATTTTCTAGCTGGACCTCATTTTGTTGTGTTTCTTTTCTTCTTTTTCTTAGAAGTGTATTGACATAGGTTCTGGTTCATTTCCTACTCCTCTCTTCCATTTGTCATTCAGATTTTTATATCCACAGATTTTATTGCTTCCAATTTCAGTTGTTAAAAGAAATTTATATTTAAATGTGCCACATTTGATTCTGTTCTGTGACAGTTTCACATTCTCACCCTAAGTGAAAATAATCCCTTTGGAGTTCCATCTTAAAGCACTAACACTATGTAAAGATTATGCTAGTGTGAAGAGTGAATTGGTATAACCTTTTTGTTAAGCAGTTTGGCAAAATAGTGCTTAACAAGAGCCTTCAAAATGTTTATATCCTTTGGTTCAGTGATCACACTTCTAGGAATCTTTCCACTGGAAATAATTAGAAATATGGTCAAAGATTTATGTATAATATGTGTATTGCAACATGATTTACTTGAGATAGGGACAGATTGGAAGCAACCCAAATGCCCAGCAAAAGGAAAATAAATTTACATCCATATGATAAAAATTATGCAGCAGTTAAAAACTATGTTTTTCCCTAAACCTGGCAGGCAGTTTAAAGTATTTGGATAACCACTCAGTATCCAGGATTTCCAGGATGGAAAAGAGTGGGTTGGGTCCTTTTAGGAATTTAACTTCCTCTACTGACTGAAAATCAGACCATCCTAAAGGTAGGAATGGGAAACTGAAGCCCAGTTCCAGGAGTTTAGACTTTGCAAGTCTGGGGGCCTTCAGAGTCCATATTTTTATAGAGGTTTTCATATGATACTATTATGAATACAGCCTGAAACACATCCCCACCCTCACAACTAGGATCTTAACACTAATAAGAATTGGGGAGGGGAGCAAAAAAGAAATTGTTCTTCCCAAACATTTTTACTATCTGGGGAAATGCTGTTTTGAAATTAAAAATTTTTTAAATATATTGTATTATTACATATTTGTGGGGGAAATTAATATATGTATAGAAAAAAATAACATTCCAAAATATTTATAGGGTTTAAATTAATAGGGTTATGGATGGCTCTTGAGGAACCGTGGTTCAGAGAAGTGAGGGTATTTGCCCCAAGTTCTCATAGGTAGCAAAATGCTAGAGTAAAGATTCAAACCCAAGTCTACTTGACTATAAAGTCCATGCTCTAACAGCTGCTGAATTAAAAAAAAAAAAAAACGTGTAAAGGGGCACCTGGATGGTTCAGTCAGTTAAGCGTCCAACTTTTAATTTCCGTTCAGGTCATGATCTCATGGTTTGTGGGATCGAGCCCCATGTCCAGCTCAGCACTGACATTGTGGAGTCTGCTTGGGGTTCTCTTTCCCTCTTTCTCTGCCTCCCCTCTCTCTCGAAAGAAAGAAACTTAAAAAAAAAAATCCAGAAACCATGTGGAAGGAGTGCCTGGATAGCTCAGTCAGTTAAGCATCTGACTCTTGATCTTGGCTCAGGTAGTGATCTCACAGTTGGTGAGATTGAGCTCTGCATGGGCTCTGTGCCAAATGCATGGAGTCTGATTGAGATTCTCTATCTCCCTCTCTCTCAAAATAAATAAATAAACATGTTTAAAATGTGGAAAATAAATACAAATGTGATACCATAAGTGTGGTAGATTGAATTATTGACCCTAATTATTCACTGCCCTGTAGGAGTATTTTGCATTCACATGCTTATTGTGGCATCATGATGAATAGAATGGATTCTGTATAGTTTGATACAAGATTTGACCATGTGACTTGCTTGGGCAAGTGGGTTAATGATGAAGTAATGAAAAGGCTTAAAATGGACTAGCACATTCAAAGCTTTCTTCTTGTACTCCCACCTTTTGCCATGAGAACAATCAGGCAACCTCTGGTCGAAAGGGAGTGAGAAATATATGGAGCAAACATAGAGCCAGGCTGCAGCATAAAGTTTAAGTCCCAGCTAGTCTGAGATACATCGTTTTTTTAAATATGTATATTTTTTACTGCTTATTTATATTTGAGAGAGCAGGGAAGGGGCAGAGCAAGAGGGAGACAGGATTCAAAGTGGGCTCTGTGGGGACGGCAGAGAACCCGATGCAGGGCTCAAACTGACGAACCATGAAATCATGGCCTGAAATGAAATTGGATGCTTAACTGAGCCACCTAGGTGCCCTTGAAGATACATAATAAAAAATAAATGATTATAGTTTTAAGTCAACTGAGTTATATATTATTATATTTTATATAGAATTATTATGGCAGATATGAATCATAAAGATGTTTGTATTAAGTAATAAAACTGAATCTCTGGATATGTCAATACAAGTCCAAACTTAGTTATACAAATGTAGGGTCTACATTTTTTACCATCTGGGTAAGGGATAGCGAGCCCTTTTTAAAAAATTTTTAGTGTTTTTAATTTATTTTTGAGAGACAGAGAGACACAGCGTGAGCAGGGGAGGGGCAGAGAGAGAAGGAGACACAGAATCTGAAGCAGTCTCCAGGCTCTGAGTTAGCTGTCAGCACAGAGCCCGACATGGGGCTCAAACCCATAAACCATGAGATTGTGACCTGAGCTAAAGCCAGTCGCTTAACCAACTGAGCCACCCAGGAGCACCACAAGGCCTTTTATTTAATGCAGACTGCCTCGTTACTTGGGATGAGAGCTACTCTCTCCCAAGAGAGAGAGAAATGCATGTGATGAGAAAAGGAGCACAGACCCCAAATCTCTCAAGTTCTAGGGTTGGGAAAGCCAGTTTTTGTGGGCCAGGCCCAGAGTAAGCATAAACAATAAGAAACAGAGAATAAATAGGCTGGTCTCCAGAGTTCAATAGGAAGTCCTTTTCTTTTAGGTCATGGAAATGCATTCTGCCCATCATGAGGCCACAGCAAGGATATGAATCTAAAGGATAGAAGGTTCTAGGTTCAATACCCTTTGAGGGTGGAGTTGGAAAATCCTGAAACCAGGTCACTGTGGGCATCATATGTGAGTTTTGGAGAACTGTGATTCAGTCTGTGTACTATACCCTTTAAGTCTAACCATTGGTCCCACAATTATGGTCCCATTCACATTTTAAAGAAAATTTCAGTCAATAAAATAAGAAATAAATCTAAGTGAGTTTCCCTAAATATTTATTACTCAGTAAGAAATGTCTAGGGGTACCTGGGTTGCTCAGTCAGTTAGGCATCTAACTTCAGCTCAGGTCATGATCTCGTGGTTTGTGGGTTTGAGCTCTGTGTCAGGCTCTGTGCTGACAGCTCAGAGCCTGGGGCCTGCTTTGGATTTTGTGTGTCCCTCTCTCTCTGTCCCTCCCCATTTGTGCTGTCTCTCTCTGTCTTTCAAATATAAAATGTAGAAAAAGAGAGTCTATGGGCAAGCAAATTATAAAACATAAGATTTTATACCTTTTTTCCCCTGCAAGTCCCACTCCTGAAAATTTATCCTTTTTTTAAAATTTTTAATTTTTTTTTTTGAGAGAGAGAGAGACCGTGAGCAGGGGAATACATTTGAAGGCACTCCTGAAGTTACATTTGAAGGTACAGGAAAATGTGACCCATTCTCAAGAGAAAAGATAATCAACAGAGACCAATGGTGACCAAATGCTGACAAAAGCAAATAAGGATTTAAAAGTTACTATAACAACAGCAGAAACAAAAAGTTGTTATAACCATGTTCAAAGGAGTAAAGCAAAATATGCTCCTGATGAAGGAAAACATAAGGAGATGTAGGCAAACTATTAAAAAAAAAAGTACTAAGTGGAAATTATAAAACTGAAGCATACAAAATCTGAAATGAAATAGTAATTGGATGGACTTATCAGCAAATTTTGGATGACAGAAGGAAGATCTAGTGAAGTTGAAATGATAAAATCTGAAGAACAAAGAAAAAAGGTAGAAAAAGGAAGAAGAAAGCCTGCAGACTTGTGGGACAATATAAAATCCAGGATATGTGTTATCAAAGGAAAGGCTGAGTGAGGTTAAAAAAAAAAACCTTAGTAAATAATAGATAAAATTTGCCTGTATTTGGTAAAAGGTAGACATTTGCAAATTAAAGTCAGTGAAATCCAGGCAGGGGAAATATAAAGAAACCTTACTTACAAACACTATAGTCAAATTGCTGAAAAACAATAAAGGGAAAATCATGAAAACATTACATGGAGAGGAACAATGCTTCTGGGTAGCTGCTGACTTTTAGTGAAAACTTGGAGATGGTTAAACTTTTTTTTGTACCTTTTAACTGCTGTCACCCTTTTGCCCACCCTCCACCCTCTGCCTTTGGTAACCACCAATCTTCTTTGTATCTGTGAGCTTGCAGGGGGTTTTTGTTTTTAATTCCACAAAAAAGTGACACCCTGCAGTATTTCTCTTTCTCTGACTCATTTCACTTAGCATAATGCTTTTAAGGTGTATCCACGTTATTGCTAATGGCAAGGTTTCCTTCTTTTTTATACACATGTATATACAGATGTGTGTACACACACACACACACACACACACACACACATATCACATTTCATTATCCATCAATGGACATTTAGGCTGCTTCCATATTTTGGCTATTGCAAATAATGCTGCAGTGAGCATAGGAGTGTAGATACATTTTGAGATAGTGTTTTCATTTACTTTCCATAAAAACACAGGAGTGGAATTCCTAGATCATATGGTAGGTCTATTTTTAATTTTTTGAAGAGCCTCCATATTGCGTTCCATAATATGTGCACCAATTTACAGCCCCACCAATAGTACTCAAGGGTTACCTTTTCTCCATATCCTTGCCAAAACTTATGTCTCTTTTTTTTTGTTAATAGTCATTATAAGAAATGTGATATATCTCATTGTGGTTTTGATTTACATTTCCCTTATGATTAGTGATATTGAGCACTGTTTCATGTACCTCTTAGCCATTTAATATGCCTTCTTTGGAAAAATGTCTATTCAGTTTCTCTGTTTTTCCCCCACCATAGTAAGTGTGCTCTTTAATCCCTAGCACATATTTCAGCCATTCCACCACCCATCTCCTATCTAGTAACTCTCAGTTTGTTCTCTACAGTTAAGAGTCTCTTTCTTGGTTTGTCTCTGTTTTTTTTTTTTTTTTACTTTTGCTCATTTGTTTTATTAAATTCCACTTATGAGTTAAATCATATGATATTTGTCTTTCTCTGACTTATTGCACTTAGAATTATACCATCTAGTTCTATCCATGTTGTCACAAATGGCAAGATTTCATTCTTTTTATGACTGAATAATATTCCAGCGTATGTGTTTCTCTGTCTCTCTTTCCCCTCCCCTCATCCTATCTCTCCCTCCCACCCTCCCTCTCTCTCTCTCTCTCTCTCTCTCTATATATATATATATATATATATATATGTGTGTGTGTGTGTGTGTGTGTGTGTGTGTGTCTCACATCTTTATCCATTTATCTATTGATAGACACTTGGGCTGCTCTTATAGTTTGGCTATTACAAATAATGCTGCAGTAAACATAGGGGTGCATATATCCCTTTGAATTAGTGGTTTTTTTGGGGGGGGTAAATATCCATCCAGTCGTTGAATTACTGGAACAAAGGGCACTTCTATTTTTAATTATCTGAGGAATTACCATACCCTTTTCTGTAGTGACTGCATGAGTTTGCATTCCCAACAGTGCAAGGTGATTCCTTTTTCTCCATATCCTCACCGTTTGTTTCTTGTGTTTTTTATTTCAGCCATTTTGACAAGTGTGAGGTGATATCAAATGATATCAAATCTCACTTCACTTGCTTTTCCTTGATGATGAGTGATGTTGAGCATCTTTTCATGTGTCTATTGACTATCCATCTTCTTTGGAGAAATCTCTTCATGTCTTCACCCATTTTTAAATTGGATTATTTGATTTTTTAGGTGTTGAGTTTAATCAGTTCTTTATGTATTTTGGATACTAACCCTTTACTGTATATGTCATTTGCAAATATCTTCTCCCATTCAGTAGGTTACCTTTCATTTTGTTGATTTCTTCATTGTGCAGAAACTTTATTTTGATGTAGTCCCAATAGGTTTATTTTTGCCTTTATTTCCCTTGCCTCAGGAGACATATTTTAAAAAAATATTGCTACAGCCAATGTCAAAGAAGTTATTGGTTGTGCTCTCTTGAAGGATTTTTATGGTTTCAGGTCTCACATTTAGGTCTTTAATCTATTTGGGGTTTATTTTTGTGTATGGTGAAAGGAAGTGGTTCAGTTTCATTCTTTTGCAGGTAGCTAGCTGTCCAGTTTTCTCAACTCCATTTGTTGAAGAGACTGTCTTTTTGCCATTATATATTCACTTTTCCTTTGTTGAAGACTAATTGACCATATAATTATGGGTTTATTTCTGGGCTTTCTATTCTATTCCATTGATCTATGTGTGTATTTTTGTGCTAGTACCATACTGTTTTACATACTACTGCTTTGTAATATGACTTGAAATCTGAAATTGTGGTACCTCTGGTTTTGTTTTTCTATTTCAAGATTGCTTTGGCTATTCAAGGTCCTTTGTGGTTCCATACAAATTTTAGGATTGTTCTAGTTCTATGAATACAGAATTTGGTATTTTGATAGGGATGGCATTAAATCTGTAGATTGCTTTGGGTAGTACAGACTTTTAATTTTATTTTTTTAAGACTGTATTTTGATCTCTGTAGCCAACATGGGGCTTGAACTTAAAACTCTGAGATCAAGAGTTGCACACTCTACTGACTGAGCTAGCCAGGCACCCAGGATATTATAGACATTTTAACAATATTTGTTCTTCCAACATTGTTATCCTTTGCACTGTCTTGAATTTCTTTCATCAGTGTTTTATAGTTTTCAGGGTACAAGTCTTTCACCTCTTTGGTTAAGTTTATTCCTAGATATTTTATTGTTTTGGGTGCAATTATAAATGCGATTGTTTTCTTTGTTAATTTTTTAAATGTTTTTGTTATTGAGAGACAGAGACAGAGCATGAGCATGGGAGGGGCAGAGAGAGGGAGACACAGAATCTGAAGGGGGATCCAGGCTCTGAGCTGTCAGCACAGAGCCCAATGCAGGGCTCAAACCCACAAACTGTGAGATCATGACCTGAGCCAAAGTTGGACACTTAACCAACTGAGCCACCCAGGGGTCCCTGCTTTCTTAATTTCACTTTTTGCTGCTTCATTATTAGTATATAGGAATGCAACAGATTTCTGTATGTAAATTTTGTATCATGTGACCTAATGAATTCATTTATCAGTTCAAATAGTTTTTTGGTAGCGTAGTTAGGGTTTTCTATTTATGGTATCATGTCGTCTGCACACAGTGAGAGTTTCACTTCTTCTTTACCAATCTGGATGCCTTTTTACTTCTTTGTGTTGTCTAATTGCTGTGGCTAGGACTTCCAGTACTATGTTGTATAAAAGTGGTGAAACTGGAAATCTTTGTCTTGTTCTAGTCATTAGGGGATAAACTCTCGGTTTTTGATGATGTTGGCTGTGTGTTTTTCACATAATGACTTTATTATGTTGAGGTATGTTCCCTCTAAACCTACTTTGTTGAGTATTCTTATCATGAATGGATGTTGTACTTTGGTTGAATGCTTTTCTGCATCTGCTGAAATGATCATATGGCTTTTACCCTTTCTCTTATTGATGTGATGTATTACCTTGATTGTTTTGCGACTATTGAACCACTCTTAGATCCCAGGAATAAAGTCCCACTTGATTGTGGCAAATTATCTTTTTTTAGTATATGTGCTGCTGAAGCGAGCACAATTGTGGTAAATTATCTTTTTAACACATTGTTGAATTCAGGTTACTAATATTTTGTTGAGGATTTTTGCATCTACATTCATGACAGATCTTTGCCTGTAGTTCTTTCTTTTTTTTGGTAGTGTTTTAATCTGGTTTTAGTATCGGTAATACTGGCCTCATAGAATGAATTTGGAAACTTTCCTTCCTCCTCTTTGTTTTGTAATAGTTTGAGAAAAATCGATATTTTTTGTTGTGTTTTTTTTATTTTTTTAATGTTTTGTTTATTTTTGATACAGAGAGAGACAGAGTCTGAAAGAGAAGGAGACACAGAACCGGAAGCAGGCTCCAGGCTCTGAGCCAGCTGTGAGCACAAAGACTGACGCAGGGCTCGAACCCACGAACGTGAGATCTGACCTGAGCCAAAGTCGGAGGTCCAACCGACTGAGCTACCCAGGCGCCCCGAGAAAAATAGGTATTTTCTCTTCTTTAAATGTAGAATTTACTCATGTAGCTGTCTGGTCCTGGACCTTTGTTTGTTGGATTACTGATTGAATTTCATTGCTGATAATTAGTCTCTTCAAATTTTCTATTCCTTCCTGCCTTAGTTTTGGTATGTCCTAGGTTTCTAGAAATTTGTCCATCTCTTCTAAGTTGTCCAATTGTTGGCATGTAGATTTTCATAACATTCAGCTACAATTGTTTGTGTTTCTGAGGTATTGGTTGTTATTTCTCCTCTTTCATTAGTGATTTTGTTTGGGCCTCTGCCTGTTTTTTTAATTTAGTTTTGGAACTTTATACTCCTTTAATCAAGTACAGTTGATACACAATGTTGCATTAGTTTCAGGCATACAGCATAATGATTCAAGAAGTCTATACATTATACAGTACTCACCACAAGTGTAGCTATTATCTGTCACCATACAACACTATTGTAATATCATTGACTATATTACTTATGCTTTACCTTTTATACCCATGACTTATTCATTACATAATTGGAAGTCTATATATCCCACTCCCCTTCACCCATTTTGCCCATTCCCACACTCCCTTCCTCCTGGAAAACATCAGTTCTCTGTATTTATAGTTTTCTTCTGCTTTTTGTTTCTTTGTTTTGTTTTTTAGATTTCATGTGTAAGAGAAATCATGTGGTATTTGTCTTTCTGTGTCTGACTTGTTTCACTTGGTATAATCCCCTCTAGGTCTATCCATGTTATTGTAAATGGCAGGACTTCATTCTTTTTTATGGCTGAGTAATATTCCATTGTGTTTGTGTACCATGTTGTCTTTATCCATCCATCTATAGATGGGCACTTAGGCTGCTTCCATATCTTGGCTCTTGTAAGTAAAGCTGCAATGAATGTAGGAGTGAATATATCCTTTGTTTGTTGTTTACCTTGTTTTAAGAAGGGGGAAAGGGCAGAGGGGCAGAAAGAGATTAAATTCTTAAACAGGCTCCATGCCCAGCACAGAGCCTGATTGGAGCTCTGTCTCACAACTATGGGTGAGACCATGACGTGAGTCAAAATAAAAAGTCAGATGCTTAACAAACTGAGCCACTCAGATGTCCCCCTATTTTGAATTAGTGTTTTTCTTTTCTTTGGGTAAATACACAATCTTTAAATTACTGGATCATATGGCATTTCTATTTTTAATATTTTGAGGAATCTCCATATTATTTTGCATAGTAGCATCACCAATTTACATTCCCACAAGCAGTGCACAAGAGTTCCTTATTCTCCACATCCTCACTAACACTTGGTGTTTCTATTTTAGCCATTCTGATAGGTGTAAGGTGGTATCTCATTGTAGTTTTGATTTGCATTTCCCTCATAATCAGCAATGTGGAGCATCTTTTCATGTGTCTATTGACCATCTATAGTTCTTCTCTGAAGAAATCTCTATTTATGTCTTCTGCCCATTTTTAAATTGGATTACTACTATTGGGGGGGCTGCTGAGTTGTATAAGTTGTTTATGTATTTTGTATATTAGGCCCATATTAGCCCTTAACTGTTCAAAAGCTTTTGATTTGAGTATTGTCCCGGGGCATTTGGTTGGCTCAGTTGGTAGTGTGTGTGACTTTTGGGGTTTTAAGTTGGAGCTTTATTTTGGGCATAGAGCTTACCTAAAAAAAATTAAATAAAAAGCTTTAATTTTTTTTGATGCTGTCCCAGAGTTTAGTTTTGTTTTTATTTCTCTTGCCTGAGAAAACATATCTAGAAAAATGTTGCTAAAACCAATGTCAAAGAAATTACTACCTATTGTTTTCTTTTGGAAGTTTTATGGTTTCAGGCCTCGTATTTAGGTCTTAAATCCATTTTGAGTTTATTTTTGTGTATGGTGTAAGAAAGTGGTCCTGTTTCATTCCTTTGCATGTAGTCGACCAGTTTGCCAAGTGCCACATATTGAAGACTTCCTTTTTCATTCTTGTCTCCTTTGTCAAACACTAATTGATCATATAAACATGGGTTTATTTCTGTGCTCTGTTTTGTTCTTTTGTGTCTCTTTGTATGTCAGCGTTGTACTGTTTTGATTACTACAGCTTTGTAGTATATCTTGAAATTTGGGAATGTGATACCTCCAGCCTATTATTAACAATATTCTTCCAGTCCATGAGCATGGAATATCTTTCCATTTCTTTTTGTTGTTTTCAGTTTCTTTCATCAGTATCTTAGAGTTTTCAGAGTTTTCACCTCCTTAGTTAAGTTTATTCCTACAGATTTTGTTCTTTTCAGTACAACTTTCTTTTAACGTATTTTGTTTATTTTTGAGAGACAGAGAGAGACACTGCGAGCAGGGGAGGATCAGAGAGCGAGGGAGACACAGAATCTTAAGACTGGCTCCAGGCTCTGAGCTAGCTGTCAGCCATCAAGCCCGACAGGGGGCTTGAACCCACGAATCGTGAGATCATGACCTGAGCCAAAGCTGGATGCTTAACCGACTGAGCCACCCAGGCATCCCTCTTTTCAGTACAATTTTAAGCAAGATTGTTTTTTTTTTAATTTATCTTTCTGCTACTTCATTATTAGTGTATATAAATGCAACTGATTTCTTGGTATTTTGTATCTTGCAACTTTACTGAATTCATTTATTAGTTCTAATAGGTTTTGGTTTTTTGGTGTAGTCTAAGGGTTTTTTACGTATAACATCACGTCATTTGCAAATAGAGATAGATTTACTTTTTCCTTACCAATTTGGATGCATTTTATTTCCTTTTCTTGTTTGATTGCTGTGGCTAGGACTTTTAGTACTATATTAAATAAAAGTTAGGAAAATCAATACCTTTATCTTGTTCCTGATCTTAGAGGAAAAGCTCTCAGTTTTTCACCACTGAGTATGATATTAGTTGTGGCCTTTTTATGTTGAGATATGTTCCATCTAAACCCACTTTGTTGAGAGTTTTTATCATATGCAGATGTTGAATTGTGTCCAGTGTTTTTCTTCATTTATTGAGATGATCATATGATTTTTATCTTTCATTTTATATTTTCATTTCATGTGATATATCACATTCATTGATTTGTAAACATTGAACCATCCTTGCATTCCCAGAATAAATCCTACTTGATCATGGTGAATGATCCTTTTCATGTATTGTTGAATGTGGTTTGCTCATATTTTGTTGAGGAGTTTTACATCTATATTCATAGGGATATTGGCCTGTAGTATCCTTTTATTGTAGTGTTTTTGTCTGGTTTTGGTATTGGGGTAATTCTAGCCTCATAGAATATATTTTGGGTGCTCCCTTTCATCTATTGTTTTGGAATCCTTTGAGGAGAATAGATATTAAGCTTTTCTTTAAGTGTTTGGTAAAATTCATTTGTGAATCCATCTGGTCCTGGATTTTTATTTGTTGGGAGTATTTTTATTAATGATTCAATTCCATTACTAGTAATTGGTCTGTTCAGATTTTCTGTTTCTTTTTTTTTAATAGTTTATTGTCAAATTGGTTTCCATACAACACCCAGTGTTCTTCCCCACAAGTGCCCTCCTCCATCACCACCACCTCTTTCCCCCTTCCCCTTCAATCCTCAGTTCATTTTCAGTATTCAATAGTCTCTCAAGTTTTGCATCCTCCTCTCTCCCCAACTCTCTTTCCTTCTTCCCCTCCCCCTGGTCCTCCATTAGGTTTCTCCTGTTCTCCTTTTAGACCTATGAGTGCCAACATATGGTATCTGTCCTTCTCTGGCTGACTTATTTCGCTTAGCATGACACCCTCAAGGTCCATCCACTTTCCTACAAATGGCCTGATTTCATTCTTTCTCATTGCAATGTAATATTCCATTGTATATATATACCACATCTTCTTGATCCACTCATCAGGTGTTGGACATTTAGGCTCCTTCCATGTTTTGGCTATTGTTGACAATGCTGCTATGAACATTGGGGTACATGTGCTCCTATGCATCAGCACTTCTGTATCCCTTGGGTAAATCCCTAGCGGTGCTATTGCTGGGTCATAAGGGAGTTCTATGGATAGTTTTTTGAGGAACCTCCACACTGTTTTCCAGAGCAGCTGCACCAGTTTATATTCCCACCATTTGTATTTCTTTTTGATTCAGTTTTAGAAGAATTGTTTCTCGGAATTTTCCATTTTTTTTCTAGGTTGTCCAATTTTTTGGCATATAATTTTTTGTAGTGGTCTCTTATAGTCATTTGTCCTTATTTTTCTATTTTCTTTCGCTGTGAGATTGGAGTGTTTATCTGAGATTTTTCTTGTTTCTTGGAGTAGGCCTGTATCACTATAAATTTCCATCTTACAACCATTTTCACAGTGTTCTAAAAATTTTGGACCACTATGTTTTCATTTTCATTTGTCTCCATGTATTTTTTTAAATTTCCTCTCTGATTTAATTGACCTATTAATTGTTTAGTAGCATGTTGTTTAACCATCACATGTTTATGTTTCTTACATTTTTTTCCTATGATTGATTTCTAGTTTCATACCATTGTGGTTGGGAAAGATGCATGATATAATTTCAGTCTTCTTAAATTTATTAAGACTTGTTTTGTGGCCTAATGTGATCTATCCTTGAGAATGTTTTATGTGCACTTGAAAAGAATGTGCATTCTGTTCATTTGGATGGAATGTTCTGTGTATATCTGTCCACCTGTCCATCTGGTCTGATGTGTTGTTCGGAGACAATATCTCCTTATTCTTTGCCTGGCTCACCTATTCATTGATGTAGGTGGGATGTTAAACTTCTCCATTATTATTGTATTACCATCAATTTCTCCCTTTATGTCTATTAATATTTGCTGTATGTATTTAGGTGTTCCCCTTCTGGGTGCATAGATATTTAGAATTGTTGTATCCTCTTGTTGGGTTAATCCCCTTATCATTACAGAATGACATTTTTTGTCTCTTGATACAGTCTTTGTTTTAAAGTCTGTTTTGTCAGACATAAGTATTGCTACCCTCACTCTTTTTTTGCTTCCGTTTACGTGGAGTATTTTTTTCTATTCTTCACTTTCAGTCTATGTGTGTCTTTACATCTGAAGTGAGTCTCTCTCTCTTATTTTAAATCATGTTTTCCTTTTAATTGAGTACTTAATTCACACTGTTTCTTCTTTTGGCTGCTATTTTGCTAACAGTTAGGTCCCCACCTCTCAAGAACTTTGCATCTGAGCAGGCTGACACAGAGCCACTGTGAACACAGGCCCCAAACTAGGGCTTTTGGAATAACAACAACAAACAAAAACAGTCTTTATTTTTACTTAGAAAGAGATTGTGAATCAGAGGGTCCAAAGCTCCAGCTTCCAAACACAGAAAACCTGGAGCTCAAGGTAAAAATGGAAACCAAAATGCATCAGAAATGAAATATAGTACCTCCTCATATATTCAAGGTCAAGGTGGTTCTTGAGAAATAAGTATTTGATCATTTGGCCTCTTGTATTGGAAATGGCCCAACTCCAGTATTTAAAAAAATTTTTTTAATTTTTAAAACATTTTTATTTATTATTGAGAAACAGAAAGAGACACAGCATAAGCATGGGAGGGGCAGAGAAGGGAGGAGATACAGAATATGAAGCAGGCTCCAGGCTCTGCGCTGTCAACACAGAGCCTGATGCAGGCTCAAACCCACAAACTGCGAGATCATGACCTGAGCTGAAGTTGGATGCTTAACAGACTGAGCCATCCAGGCACCCCACTCCAGCATTTTTAAAGGAAGATGTTCTTGTTTCTATTTCATTTCCTAAAGGAGTATGAAATCTAATATAATCAATCAGAATAAATCAGCTAACTTGCAAGATACTCTCAGGTAATGATTTTTGGTTGCTGAGCATAGTTAGCACATTATTTCAAAGTGGCAAAATTCAGGATAATCTGAGAAGAGAATTCAAAAGTGATAGCTACATTTGCTGATAGGTTTATGTGAGACACACATACATTTTTTTCTAGTGTATATGCCAAAGGACCAAGACCCCTGATCATCGTAAGTTATTTTGTACATTATAATGCACAAAACAACAGATGAATAGACAGTTTCTCAGAGATTCACCAAAAGGCATTTTGTAAAAGATTCATATCACTCTGAAGCAAGACTGGAGCCCAGTGCCTTATGGCCTTTATTAGTTGACCCCTCTGCTTCTTTGGTTGCAGTGGCCTCAGTGGGAGCTGTCTCTTCTAAACGTTCTGCTGACCTCTCCTCTTTCTCTTCCACCTCCTCCTCATCCTCCTGGGAATAGAGGTCAGGGTATTTCTGCATGCATTCCTGCATAATCTGGAACTTGTCTACCCAGTCTGACCCCTTGACATCCTCTGTGCTCTGGTAGAAGCAGGAAAAGGCTGACTTGAACAGTTTCCTGTGGCACCACTGGCCACTCCACCAAGACACAGGCAGTTGCAGGTATTGTTTCCATTTCGCAGGATCAATCCATGCTCCTCATATGGATTATTGGGGTCACCAGTTTTGCTTTGCTTGGAGTTTCTTGGTCTTCTTTGGTCACAAATATGATTAGATCCTTCCCTCCCTGCCAGCAGTCGGCCATGATTGCAGCCCTGGCACTCAGACCTCCCGGTGATAGTGGTGGAGGTGGCACAGGCAGTGGTGGGCTAACAGCTATGACCTCTGAAGTGAGTCTCTTGTAGGCAGCATGTAGATTGGTTTTTTTAATCGATTTTTTAAAAATTCATTCCACCCCCCCCCCATGCCTTTTGATTAGAGCATTTAAACCATTACATTTAAAGTGATTGTTGATAGGTATGTATTTATTGACATTTTGTTAATTATTTTCTGGTTGTTTTGTAATTCTTTGTTCCTTTCTTCTCTTATTCTCTCTTTTTATGATTGATGGCTTTCTGTAGTATTAAGCTTGCCTTTCTTACTCCTTATCTTTTGTGTATCTAGTGTAGGTTTTGGGCTTGTGGTTGCCATAGCACTCTATATTAAGTTGGCAATCACTTAAGTTTTAACACATTCTAAAAGAACTGCTTTTTACTCCTCTGTCCACCGCATCTTATTTATATGTTATCATATTTTATATCTTTTTGTTCACAATTTCTTCATTTCTAATTATGGCCTTTTCTTTTCCACTGAAAGAATTCTTCTTGTAGGGCTGGTTTCATGATGATGAGCTCCTTTAAATTTGTCTGGAAAAATCTTTATCTCTCCTTAAATTCTGAATGATAACTTTATCAAGTAGAATATTCTTGGTTGTAGTTTTTTTTTTCTTTCAGCAATTTGAATATATCATGCCACTCCCTTCCAGCTTGCAGTTTCTGCTGAAAAATTAGCTGATAGCCTTATGGAGTTTCCCTTGTATGTAACTTCTTCTCTTTTGCTGTCTTTAAAATTCTCTTTATCCTAGCTCTCAGCATGGATCCACCACGCCTGTAAAGTCTGTGAGCTTGAGTTTAGGCCCCGGCGAGCCTAAAGCCCTTTGCTTTTGCAATGGTGAAAAAAAAAATTCTCTTTATCCTTAACCTTTGATATTTTCATTATTATGTGTTATGATGTTAACATCTTTGGGTCTATTTTGTTTTCAACTCTCTTTGCTTCCTGTACAAGGATTACTATTTCCTTCCTCAGATTAGGGAATTTATCAACTATTCTTTCTTCAAATGAGTTTTCTGCCACTCTCTCTCTTCTCCTTTTGAGACCCCTACAATGAAAACATTTGTTCATTTGATGTTGTCTAACATATTCCTTAACCTATCCTAATTTTTTTTTAATTTTTATGGTTTTTATTTATTTTTGAGAGAGAGAGTGTGAGCAGGGGAGAGTCAGAGAGAGAGGGAGACACAGAATCCGAAGCAGGCTCCTGCTCTGAGCTGTCAGCACAGAGCCTGACGTGGGGCTCGAACCCATGAATTGTGAGATCATGACCTGAGCCGAAGCTGGACCCTTAACTGACTTTTTAAAGTTATTTCTTCCTTTTATTGTTCAGTGTGGATGATTTCCATTACCCTGTCTTTCAGATCTCTGGTCCATTCTTCTGTATCTGCTAATATACTATAGATTCCTTCTAGTGGGTTTTTCATTTCAGAGATTATATTTTCCAACTCTGATAGGTTCTTTTTTATGTTTTCTTTCTTTGTTGAAGTTTTTACTGAGTTCTTCCATTCTTCTCTCTAGTCCAGTGAGTATCTTTATGATTATTACTTTAAACTCTTTTTTCAGGCATATTACTTTCCTCTGTTTTATTTAGTTCTTTTTTTAAGGTTTTGTCTTGCTCTTTTGTTTGGAGCATATTCCTCTATCTCATTTTGCTTGATTTTCTGTTTCTGTGAATTAGGCAGAATAGCTCCTTTTCGTAAATTTGAAGGAAAGTATCTAATTTTGCTTGATTTTCTTATGTTTGTTTTTATGAATTAGACAGAAGAGTTACTTTTCCAAAACTTGAAGGAATAGCTCCTTCTCCTAAACTTGAAGTGTGGTTATCTCTTATGTAGACTGTGTATGCCTGGTGATTTGGGTTGTCTGTCTGGAGCTGGGAGTCTTTGGGTGCTCCATGCTGGGGCTGCCCTGGTGGGAAGGCCAGACTTGATGTGGATATAGACTGGGACAGTCCCAGGGCTCTCTGTGCAGAGAGTACCTCAGCAGGACTGCTGAAGCTGACGTGGTGCAAGCCAGGGGGTCCCTTGGCTCTTTGTGTGTGTGATGTGCCTTGGTGGGGTGGCTGAAGTCAAAGTGCGACATGGACCAGGGCGTTCCTGGGTACTCTATAGAGAGGGTTCTCTGGGAGCACAGCTGACGCTGAAGTAGATACAAGTGAGGGTGTCCCAGGGCTCTCTGCAGAAAGGGTGCCCTGGGGGGGTGGCTGGAGCCTAGGCAGGAATGAGCCAGGGTTTTCAGTGCACTCTGTGTCAGGGGTGCCCTAGCAAGTCATCTGAAGTCAAAGTGGTATGGATCTACAGTGTTCTGGGGTGCTTTGTGCCTGTGTCATTGTGTCATGATGGCTGTAGTGAAAGCTGACCAGAGGTGTTCCAGTGTGCCCTGTGCTGTGGAGGCTGGGGTTGGTTTTGGCCAGGGGCCCAGGGCTCACTGAGGCAATAGGTTGGCTGGAGTACCTGGACCCTGCTGCCATCTATACTATCAAAGTGGAGAAAGAACGTAAACTGTGGCAATAGCCATCCCTTCTGACCCTGAGAGAGTTCCAGCAGCTTTCCTATCACTTTGCAGGGTTCTAGGACTGGATCTTTTATATTCTAGTTGCTTTTGTCTCCCCCCATAGCTTTTTTTTTTCTGTGCCCAGGGCATCCAGGGCTGGTGTGAAATAGGGGCCCAGTGTGCACTGAGGCAGCAGGCATGCTATGGCACCTGCACAGTTCTCCCATCTGTGCTATCATGGTGGAGGGGGAGTTTAAACGGTGGCATTCACCAGCACCTCTGACCTGGGGAGAGTTCCAGCAACTTCATTGCTGTTTGGAAGGGTTCTAGGGCTGGTTCCTTTATATCCTAGTTGCCTTTTTTTTTTTTTTAATTTGAAGAAGAGAGTATGAGTAGGGGAAAGGGGTGGAAGGAGAGAGAGAGACAGAATGAATCACAAGCAGGCTTGACACTTAGCATCAGGTCCAATGTGTGGCTTGATCCCACAACATTGGGATCATGACCTGAGCTGTGACCTGAGCTGAAATCAAGAGTCAGACACTCAACATAGAATGAGCCACCCAGGCATCCTAGAAAAGTGGCAGTTTAAAAGGGCAGCTAGAGGGTGTCAGCCAGTTGAGCATCCAATTGGATTTCTGCTCAGGTCATGATCCCAGGGTCATGAGATCGAGCCCCATGTTGGAGTCTGCACTGAGTGGGGTGCATGCTTGAGATTCTCTCTCTCTCTCTCTCTCTCTCTCTCTCTTTTTCTCCATCCCTCCCTCTCTCTCTCCCTTCCTCTACCTTTTTCCCCCACTCATGCGTACACTCTCCAAAATAAAATTAAAAAATAAATAATAAACTGTATCTCTTCTTCCATGCCCCAGGAACAGGTAAACCTGCTCATGTTCTCTCTGTACTCTCCCTCCCCTCTGCAGTTTGTAGCATGTTGGGGTGCTAGGAGAGGTTCCCTTCCTTACCATGCCTTTATGACTTTTGCCTGTTCTCTGCATGTTCTCCATACCTTTTGTTGTGCAGTAGTTGTTATTAAGTTGTATGAGTTTTTAAATATATTTTGAAAATTAACAGTAGAACTCCCCTATGACCCAGCAGTAGCACTGCTAGGGATTTACCCAAGGGATACAGAAGTGCTGATGCATAGGGGCACGTGTACCCCAATGTTCATAGCGGCACTTTCAACAATAGCCAAATCATGGAAAAAGCCTAAATGTCCATCAACTGGGCTCCATAGCTCAGGGGTTAGAGCACTGGTCTTGTAAATGTCCATCAACTGATGAATGGATCAAGAAGTTGTGGTATATATCTACAATGGAATACTACATGGCAATGAGAAAGAATGAAATCTGGCTATGAATGGCAACGTGGATGGAACTTGAGGGTGTCATACTAAGTGAAATAAGTCAGGTAGAGAAGGACAGATACTATGTTTTCACTCACAAGTGTAACAGGAGAAACTTAACAGAGGACAATGGGGGAGGGGGAGGGAGACAAATCATGAGAGACTCTTGAATATTGAAAACAAACAGAGGGCTGAAGGGAGAAGGGAAAAGGGGAAGGGGGCTGATGAGCATGAAGGAAGGCACTTGTTGGGATGAGCACTGGTTTTATGGAAACCAACTTGACGATAAACCATAAAAAAATATATATACATATTTTTTTGAACATTGACCCCTTATCAAAGGTATGATTTGCAAATAGTTTCTCCTGTTCTGTAGGTTGTCTTTAATTTTGTTGATCTTTACAGAAGATTCAGTTTGATGTAGTCCCACCTATGTATTTGCTTTTCTGCAAATATTTGCTTTTGGTGTCAAATTGTAAAAATCATTGCCAAGACCATTGTTAAGGAGCTTACCCCATGTTTTCTTATAGTATTGTGTTTTCAGGTGTTATGTATAGTTAATCTATTTTAGTTGATTTTTGAATATGATGTAAGAGGGGTTCAGTTTCACTGCTTTGCATTTATCTGTCCAGTTTTTCCAATACCCTTTACTGAAGAGACTATCCTTTCTCCATTGTATATTCTTGGTGCCTTTGGATAAACTAATTGACCATATATACATAGATTTATTTCTAAGTCTCTTCTGTTTCACTGATATATGTGTCTGTTTTTATGCTAGTACCATACTGTTTTGATTACTACAGCGTTGTAATATAATTTGAAATCAGCAATGTGATGCTTCAAGTTTTGTTCTTTCTCAAGATTGCCATGGCTATTCTGGGTCTTTTGTTGTTCCCTATACACTTTAGGATTGTTTGTTCTATTTTTGTGAAAAGTAACATTGGAATTTTTATAGGGATTGCATTGAATCTGTAGATTGCTTTGGATACTATGTACATTTTGACAATATTCTTGTAATCCATGAGCATATAATATCTTTCCATTTATTTGTGTCTTCAGTTTCTTTCTTCAGTATCTTAATGTTTTCAATATGCTGAAATATGAATATATATTTTTTAGTCTTTCATCTCCTTCATTGTATTTATTTCTGGATCTTCTTTTTGATCCAACCGTAATTGAGATTTTTAAGAATTCTCTGATAGAAATGGAAAAGATTTTTGTATATTGATTTTATATTCTGTAACTTTGCTGAACCCCGTTATTCTAACAGTTTTTTGGTGGGATAGTTAGGGTTTTCTAGATATAGAATCATGTCATCTGCAAATAGAGACAATTTTACTTCTTCCTTGCCAATTTAGATGACTTTTATTTATCTTGCCTCATTGCTTTGGCTAGGACTTCCAATACTATCTTGACGAAAGTGGTGAGAATGGACATCCTTGTTTTGTTCCTGATCTTACAGAAAGAACTTTCAGTTTTCCACCATTGAGTATGATGTTAGCTATGGGCTTGTCATATATGGTCTTTATTAATGGTGAGGTATGTTCCCGCTATACTCACTTTGTTGAGAGGTTTTATCATAAACATGTTGAATTTTGTCAAATGCTTTTTCTGCATCTGTTGAGATGATCATATAGTTTTAACCTCTTATTTTGTTAATGTGGTATATCATCACATTGAATGATTTGTGAATGTTGAGTCATACTTGCACCCTAGGGGTAAATCCCACTTGATTGTGGTGAATGATATTGTTAATGTGTTGTTTGAATGTGACTTGCTGATATTTTCTTGAGGGTTTTTATGTGTATGTTCATCAGGAATATTGGCCTGTGGTTTCCTTTTATTTGGGGTGTCTTTGTCTGGGTATTATCAGGGTAATGCTAGCCTCATAGAATGTATTTGGGAGCTTTCTTTCATCTTCTATTTTTTGGAATCCTTTGAGGTGAATGGATATTAGCTCTTTTTTAAATGTTTGGTAGAATTTGTTGGTGAATCCATCTGGTCCTGGAGTTTTGTTTTTTGGGCATTTTTTGATTACCGATTCAGTTTCGTTATTAGTCATTGTTCTGTTGAGATTTTTTTGTTTTTTTCTAATTCAATTTTGGAAGATGTTATGTGTCTAGGAATTTATCCATTTCTTTTTGGTTATTCAATTTGTTGATGTATAATTGCTCACAGTTAACACCATTTTTTAAATGCTAGAGAAATTGTCAAACCATAATTATATTCCCAGAAAAAATGCCCTTCAATATGCAAATAAAAAGATAGTTTTTGCACATTAAAAATAAAAATTGTTTATTGGGACTCTAAGAAATGCTAAATGAAGTTTTCATTCAGGCAAAAGGGAAATGATACTAAGATGGAAACTCATCTTTAGGAAGGAATGAAGAACATAAAAGTGGTAAATATCTCAATAAATATATAAGACTGCTTTCTTCCTTTTAACTGTTTAAAAATAAGACCATTTAAAATAAAACTTAACATTTTTTTGGTGGGATTTATAAGGTACACAGAAGCAATACATACAGCAAATGTTGCATAAGGTATGATGGGAGTGGGTAGGTAAATGGACTGATGTAGTTTTAAAGTTCTACCTTTTACATAAAGTGATACAATATAAACTTTAAATTAAGCTGCACATGTTAAGGATGCCTACCTGTAAACCCTAGAACAAGCACTGAAAAATAGTGCAATGTATATAGTGAAAAATTTAATAGGTTAAAAGTATTAAAATATTGAAAGGACAGAAAACATCAAACTGAAGGAATTAACAAAAAGCAGACCCTGGGTGTCCCCAGGACAAAGTCCATGAGGCTTCCATGGCCTGGCTCCTGCCAACCTTTCTGGCCTCATCTCTCTGGTCCACTAAGCATTCCCCATATTAAGCTGTCTCTACTTCCCTCCGTTTTCCCTCTCCTGTCTTCTTTCTCTCTTGTCATCTCCTGCAAGGGACATCTTTCCCATAGTCCTTTCCCGTGGCTTACTCTTCATTCTTCAGGTCTCAGCAAACCCTTCTGGGCCAAGTTTTCCCTTCTGTGTCATCCGTTGCCTGCCCCTTCCCCACCAACATCCTTCATCACTTTACTCACCTGGCTTCTCTAAAACATCTGGCTCATTATTCTGTGTCCCTAAACTGAACTTTACAAGGGCAGGGATATGTATGGCCTATTCTGCTCACCATTCTAGGCCATGGCTTGGCAAAATGCTCAGCTCATAGTAAATGTTCAGTAAATATTTGTCGAGTGACTAAAAGAGTGACTAAATGAATTAATAGTGGTTTATGTCCCTGAGAGGGAGTTCCTATGCTGAGGAGATGCTGTCACAAAGATAGCAGTGAGGGGAGCTGAGGCAACAAGCCTGTTAGAAGTACTGGGGCAGTGCATGTTGGCATGAAAGATGACCAAGTTGTATCATTGAATGGAAAAAGCACAGGATAGTATGTGTTGCATGCTGTCAGTTGTGTGATACAGGCGTAGTCTACTTCCTGAGGGATGTACAAGAAATTCGTAATTGTGAGCTTCATTGTGGAGGAAGGAAAATATTTTCAGTTTGTATAGTGTTCACGTACTGCTCATTTAAAATAAATAAAATATGGGGGCACCTGGGTGGCTCAGTCAATTAAGTTTCTTACTTCAGCTCAGGTCATGACCACGGTTTGTGAGTTCGAGCCCTATGTCAGGCTCTGTGCTCACCGCTCAGAGCCTGGAGCCTGCTTTGGATTTTGTGTCTCCTTCTCTCTCTTCCCCTGCTTATGCTCCAGTTCTCTCAAAAATAAACAAACATTTTTAAAAAATAAAAAATAAAATTAGAAACAAGTAGATTACTAATGTAAAGACTTTATGTACAGTGCTAACCATAATTGGAATAAATTAAAAAACAGCCTACACGTCTGTATTAGGATTTTCCAGAGAAACAAAACCCATAGTGCGTATGTGTGTATAAAAAGACTTATTATAAAGAATTGGCTCATGCAGTTATGGAGGCTGGCAAGTACCAAGATCTGCAGAGGGATTTGACATGTTGGAGACCCAGGGAGAGCTGTTATTTTAGTTTGGGTCTAAGGAAATAAAAAGCTGATGTCCTAATTCAAAAGCAGGCAGACAGAATTTTCTTACTTAAGGTACAGTCAGCCTTTTTCTATGCAGGCCTTCAACAGATTAGATGAGGCCCACCCACACTAGAAAGGCTATCTGCATTACTTAGTCTACCAATTGAAATGTTAATCTCATCTAAGCACATTAACATTCAGAATAATGTTTGACCAAATATTATCTGGGTAGTCCATGGCTCAATCAAATTGACACACAAAATTAACCATCCCAAAGTCCTACAGTAGGGTGACAGAATATAACACAGCCCTTAAAGTGCTAATTGTAAAGGCTAGGGAAAAAGAGTATGGTAGGAAACTAAGTGGGAAAAAAAATGGAATACTGGATTGTACCTACAATTGCAACGGTGAAATATGTGCACGCATGGATAAAGAATAGAAGGGAATAGGAACATATAAAAATAGTTTTTATGTTAAGTTGCTGAGATTATGGAAAAGAATTTTCCTTACATTTTTCCTTTAGCTTTTTAATCTAATTTTTTAAATGTAAGAGATAAGAAATTCCAGATGTAAGGTTGTACAGGAGGATGGAGCAGTAATAAAAAAAAAAAACAGTGCCTGCCACATTGTCTGTACTAAATAATTATTGAATGAATGAGCAATAGTTACTATCCTGAGCTGGGTTCCCCAGAAGCAGACCATGGGACAAGGATTTGAGTGCAAGTAATTTATTTGGGAGGTGATCACTGGTAGGGCCTGGAAAAGTGAAGCTGGGAAGGGAAAGAAGCCAATATAGTGTTTTTTAATGAGAAGTGCAACTAGTGACAACTAACTCACAATCCATTGGAGACCTTTGGGACAATCTGTAGAATAGGCTTCATTTTGTTTCACTGAGAGGACAAGAAAGAGGAGTTTTAATCTAGAAAGTCCTACTGGTCATTGGTTGAAAGGGCTGCTTCTGGAGGCATTAATTCCTTGGCATTCATAGCCTACCCCAACCTAGGGTTGATCACACTTCTGTGGCTAGAGAAAGCCCGCAGGCCATCCCAGGTGCTTGTAGTAAGAAGTTGTTAGTTATATGGGAACAATGAGTGCTGAGGGCAGACAGTGGGGACACTGACAACATCTGCTAAGATTATCATCATTGAATGCCTATGATTCAGCACTTGGCTAACATTTTCTCTTATCACCACCATAGGTTTACAGGGTGATTATTGTTCTCTATGTTTCAGGTGAAGAAGCTGAAGCTCAGAGAGCCTGTGACTTACTCAGAGTCATTCAGGGCAAGGTATGGAAACTATGTTTTTCATTTCCTCCTGCTACCTCCCAGTAAACTCAGCACTGGAAACTTCCTAGATAAACACACCAAAACAAACAAACAACCCCCCCCCACACACACAAATAGACAATAAAAATAAAAACCAAAATAGTGACAGTTCATAGGTAACAATTTATTAAGATCTGCTTCAAAACAGCACACCTGTCTGGGTCCACCTGTGCAATCTGTAAGACTTGAAAACACAGACAGAAGGAGAAAACACACGAAAGAGGGCATCTACCAGGGCAGAAGCATGAATCCCAGCTAAGAATCAGACCAGGGTTGATGAATTCCCACTTCTATATGAGAGCTCATAGAAGAAATCATGACTGCAGAAGTAAATTTATGGGTACTATTAGAAAAGCAAATCATCCTTTGTTACTTTGTCCCTCTGAATCCTTCCATGACTCCCAGTTGCCTTCACTATTCCCCCAGTAGAGCATACGAGGGATTCAAGATTTGGCCTCAGCTGACCTTTCTATGCTCATCTACCCCTCACTCCGGCCAGGTAACACCACCTCAGCCCTCCAGCTAGCCCGACTCTGTCTCACACCAGACAGACCACTTGTGAGGGCTGCTCCTTTACCCCGAATTTTCTTTTCTTCATTTTCCACCCACCTAATTCCTACTTGTTATTCAAGGTCTAGTCACTGTGTTTTTTAGTGAAGTTTCTTAATTAAAAAAATATATATACCGTTGGGGAGCCTGGGTGTCACCCTGCTCATGCTCACTCGTGCTCTCTCTCTCTCTCTCTCTCCTCTCAAAAATAAATAAACATTAAAAAATTTAAAAACTATACCCTTAACTGATATATATGTATGCATATGTATATCTGCATTTCATGCCAACCTTCCCCTGAGACTCTGATTATTCCGCTTTGAGAATTGCTGATATGCAGAATATATCCACTACATTTGAATATCTCATCTGGAGTGATTTTGTACTTACTTTATGCAGACTGCATTGTCAGAACCATACTTTTTCACTTTCTCACTTATCAAATAATGTTATAATATTGAATGTATTTTTCCTAGCCTTTGCCCTTCAATGCAAACATTCCCCATCAGCTTCTATACTCCTTCCTTCACCCCACCCCAGGATGGGAATTACTATTCTATGAAAAATTTCTCACGATATCAGCCTAAGCTGGGTGGCACTTTTCTGTTCACAGATTATCTTATATAATACCCTTTGTATTAACCCCTTCATGCTACTTTGAATATGTTGATATAATTAGTAATTTTCCACAGAGTTCTTTTCTTTTTAGTTTTTAAATTTATATCCAAGTTAGCATATAGTGCAACAGTGGTTCAGGAGTGGATTCCTTAATGCCCCTTACCCATTTAGCCCATCTCCCCTCCCACAACCCCTCCAGTAACCTTCTGTTTGTTCTCCATATTTAAGAGTCTCTTATGTTTTGCCCCCCTCCCTGTTTTTATATTATTTTTGCTTCCTTTCCCTTATGTTCATTTGTTTTGTATCTTAAAGTCTTCATATGAGTGAAGTAGTATGATATTTGTCTTCTCTAACTAATTTTGCTTAGCATAATACCCTCTACTTCCATCCATGTAGTTGCAAATGGCAAGATTTCTTTTTTTTTTTTTTTTGACTGCTGAGGAATACTCACACACCTCTATACTTTCTAATGGATTTTAGATAAGAATTTTGTGTTTTTCAGAAAAGACATTATTATCATGGAATATATTTGAGCTTACGACCCTGAGGTTGGCATCCCACCCTCCCTCCTCCAATTTATTATTCTTGTGGACATTTGGCAACTGAGCAATTGTCCCATTTTGGGGCAGTGGATATCTCTTAAAATTGGTTCCTGGGTCATTTTAACATACCCTCTTTTGCCTTTAATGGGGCTTTCTTGTTTTCTGACATATTTCAGGCTCAATTTGAATATTTCCTGCCCCAGGTATGGAATCAATCATTTCTCTGAAGAACTCTGGTTTCTTTAAGTGTGAAATAGATTTTTGGATACCACAGTGTCAGTAAGGTGCTCACTGATGCTTGATCAGGCCTGTTTTAGGCTTTTTCAATGATTATAGCTAGGAAATACTTTTTTTTTTACTTTTAAAAATATTTTATTTATTTATTTTTGAGAGAAAGAAAGAGAGACAGAGTACAAGTGGGGGAAGGGCAGAGAGAGAGGGGGAGACACGGAATCCAAAGGAGGCTCCAGGCTCTAAACTGTCAGCACAGACCCCAGTGCAAGGTTTGAACTCAGGAACCACGAGACATGACCTGAGTCAAAGTTGGATGCTTAACTGACTGAGTCACCTGGGCACCCGAAGTGATACTTCTAATTCAAAATCAGGACCATAGGATTAAAAAAAATCTTTTTTAATGCTTATTTTTGAGAGAGTGAGAGAGAGAGAGCACGCAAGCAAGCACAAGCAGGAGAGGGGCAGAGACAGAGAGAGAAACAGATTCCAAAGCAGTCTCTAGGCTCCAAGCTGTCAGCACAGAGCCCAGTGTGGCGTTTGAACCCACAAACCACAAGATCATGGCCTGAGCTGAAGTCAGATGCTTAACTGACTGTCAGAAGCCACCCAGGTGCCCCAGGACCATAGGATTTTGACTTAACCTCATCTATCTGAATCTAGTTCTCTTTTTTTCCTTACACTGGAATACCAACATAATCACTTTTTTGCTTTATCCCACATACACACACAACAGTCTTAGAATAACAGTACTCATACTAACACAAACATTATGATTACCAAAAACAGTTTAAGACTTTTTTTCAGTTTTTTGTACTTAAAGTATATCCCACCAAGAATGCACAAATTTGAGTTTTAAACTCATTTGAAATAATTCATATTTGTGTGTTTATCCTGCTGATTATCAATATAGAGTTAGATTTATTTATTTCATTTTACTTCTGAGTTTTAGGGATTGCCTTTTAAAATCACATACTTTGTAATTATGTAAAATGTTTACATGATTCCATTATCAAATGTATCAAACAAGATATATCCAGAAAGTTTTAGTCTCTGTCCCTTATTTCTTTAGCCTTTCTGTCCCTCTAGCATACCATGCACACTTGTTTCAGTTGCTTTTTTTTCATTTACTAGTAGGTCCAGAGTATCACTCTATAGCGGTGTATAAATGTAGTCCTCATTTATTTTTACATATGCATGGTACTCCTTTATATATATATACATCTCATATATAGTTAGTTCCACCATTTCTCTCTAAAAGAATATTTGGGTTATTTCTTTTGTTATTATAAATAACCTGACCTTTAAAAAACTTTTTTTTTTTTTTTTGGAGAGAGGAGATTTTTTTTTAATTTACATCCAAGTTAGTTAACATATAGTGCAACCATGATTTCAGGAGTAGATTCCTTAATGCCCCTTACCCATTTAGCCCATCCCCCCTCCCATAACCCCTCCAGTCACCCTCTGTTTGTTCTCCATATTTTAGAGTCTCTTATATTTTGTCCTTCTCCCTGGTTTTTTTTTATTTTTGTTTCCGTTCCCTTATGTTCATCTGTTTTGTATCTTAAATTTTTCATTTGAGTGAAGTTATATTTGTCTTTCTTTGACTAGTTTTGCTTAGCATAATACCCTCTACTTCCATCCATGTAGTTGCAAATGGCAAGATTTCATTCTTTTTGACTGCTGAGGAATACTCCATTATATGTGTGTGTGTGTGTGTGCGTGTGTGTGTGTGTATATGTATATATAATTATTATTATACAGTGGACATTTGGGCTCTTTCCATACTTTGGCTATTGTTGATAGTGCTGTTATAAACATTGGGGTGCATGTGCCCCTCCAAAACAGCACACCTGTATCCCTTGGATAAATACCTAGGAGTGCAATTGCTGGGTAGTAGGGTAGTTCTTTTTTTCATTTTTTGAGGAACCTCCATACTGTTTAACAGAGTGGCTGCACCAGTTTGCCTTCCCACCAGCAGTGCAAAACAGATCCTCTTTCTCCACATCTTTGCAAACATCTGTTGTTGCCTGACTTGTTAATGTTAGCCATTCTGACAGGTTTGAGATGGTATCTCATTGTGGTTTTTTTTTTTAATGTTTTATTTTTATTTTTGATACAGAGAGAGACAGAGAATGAGACGGGGAGGGTCAGAGAGAGAAGGAGACACAGAACCGGAAGCAGGCTCCAGGCTCTGAGCTAGCTGTCAGCACAGAGCCCGACGCGGGGCTTGAACCCACAAATGTGAGATCTGACCTGAGCCGAAGTCAGAGGCTCAACCAACTGAGCTACCCAGGCGCCCCTCTCATTGTGGTTTTGATTTGTATTTCCCTGATGATGACTGATGTTCAGCATTTTTTCATGCGTCTGTCTGCCATCTGAATTTCTTCTTTGGAGAAGTGTCTATTCATGTCTTTTGCCCATTTCCTCACTGGATTATTTGGTTTTTGGGTTTTGAGTTTGGTGAGTTCTTTATAGATTTTGGATACTAACCCTTTATCTGATATGTCGTTTGCAAATATCTTCTCCCATTCTGGCAATTGCCTTTTAGTTTTGCTGATTGTTTCCTTCACTGTGCAGAAGCTTTATATTTTAATGAGGTCCAAATAGTTCATTTTTGCTTTTGTTTCCTTTGCTTCCAGAGACAGATTAAATAAGATGTTGCTGCGGCTCAGGTCAAAGAGGTTTTTGCCTGCTTTCTCTTCGAGGATTTTGATGGCTTCCTGTCTTACATTTAGATCTTTCATCCATTTTGAGTTTATTTTTGTGTTTGGTGTAAGAAAGTGGCCCAGATTCAGTTTTCTGCATGTCATTGTCCAGTTTTCTTAGCATCACTTGCTGAAGAGACTGTCTTTATTCCATTGGACATTCTTTCTTACTCTGTCAAAGATTAGTTGGCCATATGTTTGTGGGCCCATTTCTGGGTTCTCTATTCTGTTCCATTGATCTGAGTGTGTGTTTTTGTGCCAGTACCATACTGTCTTGATGATTATAGCTTTGTAATACAGCTTAAAGTCTGGGATTGTGGTGCCTCCAGCTTTGCTTTTCTTTCTCAAGATTGCTTTGGCTATTTGGGGGTCTTTTCTAATTCCATACACATTTTAGGATTGTTTGTTCCAGCTCTGTAAAGAATGTTGGTGTTATTTTGATAGAGATTGCTAAGAATATTTTATTCAGGAGTGACTGGGTTGTTCAGACAGTTAAGCATCTGGCTCTTAACTTCAGCTCAGGTCATGATTTTATGGTTTGTGATTTCGAACCCCACGTCAGGCTCTGTGCTGAGTATGGAGCCTGCTTGAGATTCTTTCTTTCTCCCTCTGACTCTACCCTCACTCTCTCTCAAAATAAATTTAAAAATTTTTACAAAGTTTATTCAAATATTGGAACTACTTGTAACCAGTTTGTTGGTTGTCCTTAGGAAAAATACTAAGCAGGTTGTATGAACTTAGAAATGAGATTCACATATTTCAAGTCACAGTCTTTCCCATCTTTTGTTTTTATATTATTTATTTGGTGCTTTTTACATTGTATTTTATTTAACACAAACTTTGTGATATTTTTTCTTTATGTATTTTAAAGTTTGTTTATTTTGAGAGACAGCGAGAGTGCACCTGCACACTCAGGCAAGAGGCGTAGAGAGAGGGAGGGAAGGAGGGAGGGAGAAACAGAGAGAGAGAGAAAGAGAGAGAGGGAGGGAGGGAGAAAGAGAGAGAAAGCTAGTGCGCACCAATAGGCTCTATGCAGTCAGCACAGAGTTCAGTGCAGGGCTCTATCTCATGAAACATGAGATCAAGAGTCAGACACTTAACCAACTAAGCCACCTAGGTGCCCCTACCATTAATTATACCTAGCAGGAATATATATTCATTTGTGAAATTTTTGCTTCTAATGTATATTTGTATTAGATCACAATGTAAAAATGAATTTTTTACTCTAAATCACAGTCAATAGGTGCACAATCAAAAGAGGACAGAATATCCATAAGTATTGACAATAAAAGTTTTTTTTTTAATTCCTCAACCCCAGATTTCCTGAAGCTAGAGACACCCACCTTCCCACTTTAAGAAGTGTTCTCTTCTCTGCCTACAGGCTTGATACCCTGATAGTCTTGTACACTTCTTACTATCCCGTGCTCTGATGGCCTGGCTGTTTGTAGCCCCTTGGTATCAGTATTCTTGTCACCCATGTCATCATGTCATCCTTGTAGCTGGTGAAGTGAAAGAAGTCCTTCTTTCACAAGGTTTAAAGCTTTATAGAGGGACAGTAAGACACCAGTCTTGCCATTTGTTTCTTTAAGCATTCTGGGAGTTACAGGTCTCTTCATTAAACCAGTCACCTCTCCTACCCTTAAAAATATTCTCTGCCAAAGATATTATTCACTAGCTACCACCATATCTTTCTCTTGCCCTTGGCAGACAAATTTCATGGTCTCTGCCTCTTCATGACAATGCACTGCAGTTGCTTCTGCATCTACCATTCCATCTTAATAGCACTTGCCATGGCCACCAAAGCTTCACAGTTGGCGAATTCTGTGGTGCTTTTGAGATGCCATCAAATGTGAATGCTCTCTGCAGCACTTGACATTGTAACCACCCCTCTTCTTTGAACTTCTTACTTGCCTTGGCTTTCATAATAACATTCTCCTTTTCTCTGGCAATTTGATTTCAGTCTCTTTTTCATGTGAGCTTTCCCCATTTAATAAAGCTTATCCTATTTTCCTTTAAAATGCAATAGGAATACATACTCATTGAAACAAGTCACTGAACACAGAGTTATATAAAGAAAAAGGCAACTATAGACGTTTTTGTGTTTAGAACTGAGCATTCTAAAACTACTAAAAATATTAATATTTTAAAAATTGATTAAGGCAGAAATAAACAATATAGAATCCAAAAAACAAATCAATAGAGTTTATGAATTTATTTTGAGAGAGACATTGTGATTGGAGGAGTAGCAGAGAGAGAGAATCTCAAGCAGATTCTATGCTGCCAGCTCAAATCCTGACTTGGGGCTCAAACCCACAAAACCCCAAGATTATGACCTGAGCTCAAACCAAGAGTCAAACGCTTAACTGACTGAGCCACCCAGGTGCCTCTAAAATTATTAATTAAAAAAATGTAAGACTTGGGATACCTGGGTGGTTCAATTGGTTGAGTGTCCAACTTCGGTTCGGGTTATGATTTCATGGTTGGTGAGTTCAAGCTCTGAGTTGGTCTCACTGCTGTCAGGACAGCGCCTACTTCTGATCCTCTATCTTGCTGTCTCTCTCTATTCCTGTCCACTTGTATTCTTTTCTCTCTCAAAAATAAAAATTTTTCAAAAGTTGTTAAAAAGTTTAAAACTGATACAAGTTCAAATAAGCCCTGACTCTGTGATTTAAATGAAAGTATGTCTATATTATAGAGAAGGCTGAAGACAAGCCGGTTAGGAGATCCCGGGACGGTGTCTTGTGTAGGCCAGTAGGAGAGATGGTGAACAGACCCTTTCACTCTATATCTAGAAGATAGAGTCAGTAAGACTGAGTGACTGATGGGATAAGGGAGGTTGGGGAGAGAAAGAGTCAAGGATGCTCTTCAGCTCTCCAGGTAAAACATGGAGGAGAATAAGGGTGACACAAACTAAAATACAGTGTGTGGTGGGGAGCTGGTTTGGGGAAGAAGTGTGTCATTTAATTTGAACATGTTGAGTTTTAAATGCCAGGGAGATGTCGAAGGAGAGAAGTCTTATGGCTGCCTGGATATCAGAACCTGAGTTGAGGATTCAGGGATGGGAGTTATCTACTTATTGGAACAATGGGATCCATGGTCACAATTAAACATGGATCAGCAGACAGTGTACAGTGAGAAGAGAAAATGGCCCAGGATAGAACCCAGAAGGGCCTCACATGTACATGTGGACAGAAGGAGGAGAATCCTAGAACAACCATTGTTGCCTTCTTATCTTCTGCTTCTCTCCGTCTTAACTATGTGGTTCTGGCTGCTTATAATGGGCAAGAATGCACTGTGCTAAGTACTGAAGTTATTAAGACAAATTAATTATATTTTTAAAAAACTTTTTGGGGTGCCTGCATGGCTCAGTTGTTTAAGTGTTTGACTTTTTTTCAGGTCATGATCTCATGGTTCATGAGTTCGAGCCCCACATAGGGCTTTCTGCTGTCAATGCAGAGCCTGCTTTGGATCCTATCTCCCCATTCTGTCCCTCCCCCACTTGTGTGCACATACATTCTCTCTCTCTCAAACACACAAAAATAAATAAACATTAAAAGATTAAAAAATAGTCTTAAATTTTTTTTTCTAATAGACCAGTAGAAGATGACATGTCAATAAATAAGTATATGCATAAGCGGAGTTCTGAGCATTGGGTCATGGGATATGTTAGACATGCTCTGTATTTTTTTGTATTTCTGATATTTTGAAATCTAGAGCCTTGCTGACCCTGAAGAGACTGCTACTTTCAGAAATGTTCCTTTCAGAATTCCTAGAGATGGCAGAGGGCTTAGGACAGTAGTCCAGTTCCGGCTGTCCTGCAGCCTGTGCCCTTCACAAGAGACCAGGTGGTAGAACTGGTATCATCAGGAATCTAGTACCTCACCCATATAATACTTATATACTCTGTATAGGGTCAGTGGAGCCAGTTTATGAGTACAGCATGGCAGGGTATCTTCAAGGGCTGGGCAGAGCAGGAATGGTGAGAAGATAGGAGTAGACATGCTCTGAGGTTAATGTGACTGGGTGTCATGGGTTTAAGGGCTGGAATTTAGGGTCATAGTCCTTCAGATAATCTGTAGTGTCTGGCCTATTTACAGAGTAGTCTTTGAGGTCCTCCAAGAGTTAAGTTTCTGTCCATTCTAGCAAACACAATAGTGTAGCAGGCCATGACTCTTCCACCCACACGTGGAGAGTGGAACCACTGAACAAATAGAGGCCAAAGTAAGTCTTGAACAGTAGTGGCTCAGGTTTAGGAAGACAACTCAGTGTTCCTTATTCCCCACCAACTAGGAAACCAAAACCGTTGTGTCTCAGACTTCTGCACAGACCTGGTCTTTTGTTTTTGCAAACCACCAGATCTTCAGAGGAAAACAAAACAAAACACAAAACCAGGCCATCTAACAGAACCTCCAGTTAACTGTCTGATGGGGGAAGATGGGGCATTTGTGAGAAAAGTGTCTCTAGCTACCCTTCCACCTTCACTGGCCATACACAAGGTGCTGAGAGCGGAATAGGACCGCTTTCTCCCCTGATCCCCAACCCATCCCTTCTATCTAGGAAGTCCTTATTTTCCAAAAATTTTGCCTGATTCTTCTCCCTGTCAGATTCTCTTTCTGTTTTGGGAATTCAAGGTAGATTGTCTGAGAGGTCATCCTGAATCCTAAATCCTTGAGAGAAAAATAAAGAAAGAGAGCAAATAAAATGGATCTCCTAGTAAAAACTATTTATGTAAAAAAACATTTCAAAAGATATGGAAAGATAAGCCATAACATCTTTTGAAAGATTATCTGTGGAAGGAAAGAGAAATAGAGTGAAGAGGGGAGGAATAGAAGCTAGAATTGTTTGTAGATTTTACTTAGCAGCTATGTAAGCATTTTATATAATTCTAAAACAAAATTAAGATTTAAAAACAGTCTTAAAAGTTAAAAGCAAGGGGCACCTGGGTGGCTCATTTGGTTAAGTGTCTGCCTTTAGCTCAGTTCATGATCTCTCGGTTCTTGAGTTTGAGCCTCATGTCAGGCTCTCAGCTGTCAGTGTAGAGCCTACTTCAGATCCTTTCTCTTTACCCCTACCTCACTCATACTCTCTCTCAAAAATAAATAAACTTTTTTAAAAAGTTAAAAGCAAAACAAATGAACCAAACTGTAAATCAAGTTAGTGGCAAAGACACACAGAAGGGACCTATTTCAAGTGAGTTTAAAACAGAATTTGATTGTTTATCCTTTATCCTTATTGCTGAAGATAAAATTACTTAAAGAATTTTAAACTGTTTATGGCAATCATGTTGTTGGTACTTGTCTTAATATTGTTATTCTGAGACTGCTGAATGTGTATTGTGGGATGAAGAAAATGAGTAATTATGTGATACTCTAATATCAGTTCCAGTGCATTCTCAGCATGGAAAAAAGAAAATACAGATATAAGATACAAGTTAAGTATATAATTCTGAATTAGAAGTGTCATTATAAACTCATGATGAATTTATCTTAAAAAAAAAAGTATTCTGTCCATTTCAAAGGCCTGAAATTAGTAAGTAAAAATGAACATGCTGAGGGGTCCTAGGTGGCTCAGTCTGTTAAGTGTCTGACTCTTGATTTTGGCTCAGGTTGTGATCTCCCAGTACATGAGTTCGAGCCCCACATCAGGCTCCATGCTGATAGTGCTGAACCAAGCATTCTCTCTCTCCCTTTCTACCCTTTCCCTACTCTCATGCACTGTCTCTGTCTCAATAAATAAAGTTCAAAAAAAAAATGAGCATGCTGGTAACCAAATTGTGATCTTAAAATAGTATTCCCACTCAAAGGAACTAGCATTCCTTGAAGAAATGGCTGATTCCATGTCTGGAACAGCCTATAATACCAAATAGCAAGAAAGTTATCAAAGACCACTAAGGTCTTATCAGAAGGACCTAGAAGCCAATTTTAAGAGTCTTCCACTAGCCAAAGCATTATATCAATTTGCTTAAGTTATTATTGTTCCCAATAATACAGAAATTAATTGATCACTGTTGGAAGATAAAATGAACAATTCATCTTCCTGAGAACTGCTAAATAAGGAGAAATAAATACTATATTCTATTTTTCCTTTAAGAACTGTAAAGGAACTGGATAACCAAATAGTAGATGACAGGATTTCTTTATAAAAGTATTCCAGCTAACAAATGAAAAAGTCATGATAGACTTTACATAGCAGCATTTGGAAGTCCTAATGAATTAATGGATCTAGTTATTGATGTTCATTTGCTTGCTAATATCACAAAAAGAAACAAACAGACGTGATGTACCTATTAATGGAGGATCACTACCCCACGAAGTTGTGCCAAAAACATTTGAACCTGAGGCCTCTACATCCAATTATCAATTTATGAGGAAAAAAATTGAAGGATAGAGAAACATGTTAAATGGCACCGTGGGAATTCAGTCAGCAAAATACAGATTGTGGGAAACTCTTCAGGACAAATGAGCCATTTTATTTAAAAAAAAAACAGATTTCAAGGGAAAAAGAGAAATGGAAGAGGATCCTAGAGTAAAATAATTAAGGTATAGGTGTGCCCGAGTGGGTTGTTGGTTAATCCTCGGACTTGGACTCAGGTCATGACCTCATAGCTTGTGAGTTTGAGCCCTATGTTGGGTTGATAATTCAGAGCCTGGAGCCTGTTTCGGATTCTTTGTCTCCTTCTCTCTGTCCCTCCCTCACTTGCACTCTGTTTCTCTCAAAAATAAACAAACACTAAAAATTTTTTTTATTTAAATAGTTTATTACCAAGTTGGTTTTCATATAACACCCAGTGCTCTTCCTTGCAAGTGGCCCCCTCCACAACAATCACCCCCTTCCCCTTCCCTCTTCCCTCCTCACCCCTCAATTTGTTCTCAGCATTCAAAAGTCTCTCATGATTTGCCTCACTCCCTCTCCCCAACTCTTTTCCCCCACCTTCCCCTTCCCATGGTCCCTTATTAGGTTTCTCCTGCTAGACTTATGAGTGAGAACATATGGTATCTGTCCTTCTCCACCTGATTTATTTCACTTAGCATGACTCCCTCAGGTCCATCCATTTTGCTACAAATGGCCATTTTCATTCTTTCTCATTGCCATGCAGTATTCCATTGTGTATGTGTGTGTGTGTGTATGTATGTATATGTATATGTAGATATATGTATTGTGTGTGTATATATATGTATATGTATATATGTATTATAGATATATGTATTGTGTGTGTATGTATATATGTATTGTAGATATATGTATTGTGTGTGTGTGTGTGTGTGTGTGTATACACACCATATCTTCTTGATCCATTCATTCATCAGTTGGTGGACATTTAGGCTCTTTCCATGATTTGGCTATTGTAGAAAGTGCCACTATAACTTTGGGGTACATGTGCTCCTATGCATCAGCACTTCTGTATCCCCTGGGTAAATCCCCAGCAGTGCTATTGCTGTATCATAGGGGATTTCTATCGATAGTTTTTTGAGGAACCTCCACACTGTTTTCCAGAGCGGCTGCGCCAGTTTACATTTCCACTAACCGTGTAGGACGGTGCCCATCTCTCCACACCCTCGCCAGCATCTATAGTCTCTTGATTTATTCATTTTAGCCACTCTGACCCATGTGAGGTAGTATCTCGGTGTGGTTTTGATTTGTATTTTTCTGATGATGAGTGACACTGATCATCGTTTCATGTGCCTGTTGGCCATCTGGATGTCCTCTTTGAAGAAGTGTCTGTTCAGATCTTCTGCCCATTTCTTGACTGGATTATTCGTTTTTCAGGTATGGAGTTTAGTGAGTTCCTTGTAGATTTTGGATAATAGCCCTTTATCTGATATGCCATTTGCACTATCTTTTCCCATTCTGTCGGTTGCCTATTAGTTTTATTGATTGTTTCCTTTGCATTGCAGAAGATTTTTATCTTGATGAGGTCCCAATAGTTCATTTTTGTTCTTGATTCCCTTGCCTTTGGGAATGTGTTGAGGAGGAAATTGCTGCAATTGAGGTCCAGGAGGCTATTTTCTGCTTTCTCCTCTATGGTTTTGATGGTTTCCTGTCTCACATTCAGGTCCTTCAGCCATTTTGAGCTGATTTTTGTGAATGGTGTAAGAAAGTAGTCTAGTTTCATTCTTCTGCATGTTGCTGTCCAGCTCTCCCAAAACCACCTGATGAAGAGGCTGTCTTTTTTCCATTGGATACTCTTTCCTGTTTTGTCAAAGTTTAATTGGCCGTACACTTGTGGGTCCAGTTCTGGGCTCTCTATTCTATTCCATTGGTTCATGTGTCTGTTTTTGTGCCAATACCATACTGTCTTGATGATGACAGCTTTGTAGTAGAGGCTAAAGTCTGGGATTGTGATGCCTCCCGTTTTGGTTTTCTTCAATATTAGTTTGGCTATTTGAGGTTTTTTGTGGTTCCATAAAAATTTGAGGATAGTTTGTTCTAGCTTTGAGAAGAATGCTGGTGCAACTTTGATGGGAATTGCATTGAATGTGTAAATTGCTTTGGGTAATAATGACATTTTAACAATTTTTGTTCTTCTGATCCATGAGCATGGAATGTTTTTCCATTTCTTGGTGTCTTCTTCAATTTCCTTCATAAGTCTTCTGTAGTTTTCAGCATACAAGTCTTTTATATCTTTGGTTAGGTTTATTCCTAGGTATTTTATGATTTTTTGTGCAATTGTGAATGGGATCCATTTCTTGATTTCTCTTTCTGTTGCTTCTTTTTTGGTGTATAAGAATGCAGCCAATTTCTGTACATTGATTTTGTAGCCTGCAACTTTACTGAGCTTACTGAATTAAGGTATCTACCAACAAATCACAATGTATAAATCTTTTTTTAATCATAGTTCAAATTGTAAAATGTACACATAAATTTATAACATTTGAGACCATTGCACACTAAATACTAAATATTTGATATTAAGCTATTTATTTTTCTAGATATTGGTATGGGATTTTTTTAGAATTAAAAAAAATTTTTAATGTTTATTCATTTTTGAGAGACAGAGTGTGAGCTGGGAAGGGACAGAGAGAGAGAAGGAGACACAGAATCCGAAGCAGGTTCGAGGATCTGAGCTGTCAGCACAGAGTCCCGTGTGGGGCTCAAATTCACTAGCTATGAGATCATGACCTGAGCCAAAGTCAGACACTTAACTGACTGAGCCACCCAGGTGCCCCAATATTGGTTTTTACTTTAAAAAATATGCCATTGTTTTTCCACAAAATTAAATCAAGCCTTAAAATTTTGTAATGCATATTACATAGATGTAAAATATTTGGGCTTTTTAAAACATAATGTAGGAAAGAAGCAAGTAGCTGCAAGAATAGATGACAAGCATGGCTATGAATTAACTATTTTGTTTACTTTAGAAAGCTGAAATAATGCTTTTAAAAAATCTTTTTTTCATGTGGAAAAGTTTTTCATAACACTTTGTTTTTATTGAAATACATTTGACATATAACATTGTGAAAATTTAAGGGGTACAATATATGAGTTTGAGGTTAAGTGTCAGTATACACTACATATAATTACCCTTTCTTTTTAGTGATTGGAATTATTAAGTTCTGATCTCTTAGCAAGGTTGAACATTATAATACGATATTGTTGTCTGTATTCACTTTGCGTTGTATTAGATCTCTAAGCTTTTTTTTTTCACTGTAAGTTTGTACCCTTAAATAATATCTACCCTATCCAATATCAGCCACCATATCTTGGTAACCACCATTTTGCTTCCTATTTTTATGAGTTTGGCCTTTTTCTTTTTATTAAAAAAATTTTTTTAAGTTCATTTATATTTTTTTGTAATCTCTGCACAAACCCACAATACCAAGATCAAGAGTTGCATGCTTTTCCACCTGAGCCAGCCAGGTGCCCCGAGTTTGGCTCTTATAGATTCTATATATAAGTCCCTGTACAGTACCCTTCTTTCTCTGACTTCTATCTCTTAGCATAATATGCTTAAGATTCACCTATATTGTCACAAATGGCAGGATTTCCTTTTTTCTTATTGCTGAATAATATTCCATTGTATATATACATCATATCTTCTTTATCCATTCATCCCTTGATGGGCTTTGAATTTGGTTCCATATATAGGCTGTTGTGAATAATGCTGCAGTAAACATGGGAGTGCATTTATCTCTTCAATGCCCTGTTTGTTTTCATTTCCTTTAGGTTTATACCCAAAATGGAATTGGTAGTTTTATTTTTGATTTTTTGTGGAACTTCTATATGTTTTCTATAGTGTCTAAACCAATTTACATTCCCACCAACTGTGCACCCTTCTCTTTACACCCTTACCAACACTTAACCTCTTGTCTTCTTGATGACAGCCATTCAAACAGGTATGAGATAATATCTCAGGGTTTTTGATTTGCATTTCTCTGATCATCACTGATGTTGAGCATCTTTTCATGTACCTGGTGGCCACTGGATGTCTTTTTTAGAAAAATGTCTGTATAATTCCTCTGGCCATTTTTAAATTGGAATAGTTGTTATTGAGTTTAGGAGTTTTTATATATTTTGGATATTAATCCCTTATTCAATACATGAATTGCAAACATTTTCTCTCATTCAGTAGGTTGCCTTTTCATTTTGTTAATTGTTTATTTTTCCATGCTTAAGATGAGTTGATTATTATTAAAGATAGTAATGAACTCTTGGGATATCATTATATTGTTGTGTCTCCATTTATATAGATTTACATTTTCTTATAATAAAAAGTTAAAAGTAAAAAAGGAATTACCAACATTTAAAAATTCTACAGAGAGTTCAAATAAGGTGTAAACTAAGAAGATTCCATTCATTTTGGTCCTTGGTGGTTTTTTTCAAGAGCAGTTTCAATGGAATGATGAGGATAGAAGAGAATTTGCAGCACATTAAAAAGTGAATGATTTATTACGATTTGCAAGGATATGGATGGAGCTAGAGAGTATTATGCTAAGCGAAAGAAGTCAGAGAAAGACAAAAACCAAATGATTTCACTTATATGTGGAATTTAAGAAACAAAACAAAAGAACACTGAGAGGGAAAGAGACAAATCAAGAAATATACTCTTATTCTTAAATACAGAAAACAAACTGAGGATTGCTGGAAGGGTTGTGGGTAGGGGATAGGCCAAATAGGTAAGGAGCGTTAGGGAGGCTACTTGTTGGGATGAGCACTGGTTTATACACAGGGGCTGAATCACTGGAATCTACTCCTGAAATCATTATAGCACTAGCTAGCTAATGTGGATGTGAAAGAAAGAAAGAAACAGAGAGAGAAAGAGAGAGAGAGAAAGAAAGAGAGAGATAAAGAAAGAAAGGGAGGGAAGGAAGAAAGAAAGAAAAGGAAGGAAGGAAAAAAAAACCCAGACTTTTAGCTATAGAGAACAAACTGATGGCTAGGGGAGGGGAGATGAGGGGATGGGTTAAATAGGAGATCGGTATTAAGGAGGGTACTTGTGATGAGCTTTGAGTATTGTAAGGAAGTGTTGAATCACTAACTTGTACACCTGAAACTAATGTTACACTGTATGTTAACTATCTGGAATTTAAATACAAACTTGGAAAAGTGGATGATTTAGAATACTGTTATGCCTTGGAATTAGAGTATTTATCTCTCCTTTTTTCTAAATTTATAGTTCTGGAAAATTCCAAACAAAGAATAAAGGATAGAATAATGAACCTCCATGTACCTGTTACCCAGCTTCAATAATTATTAACATTTTGCCAGTGTCGTTTCCTCTGCATACCTCCACCATTTTTTGATGAATTAATTTACAGCAAATCCCAGGTATTATTTAGTTTTTCTTGCAAATAATACAGTATTCATTTCCAATTGACATGGACTTTTTTCTAAATAACATGAAACCACTAGCACACCTAATAAAAATAATTTCAGGAAGGATATCTTAACAAGATATTCAAAGCACAGATCAGAGAGGAAAAATTTATATATTTATTGACATTTAGGATATTTAAAAATTTTTTTACTGAAGATCACCACAAAAAAGAGAAAAGACAGACTGAAAAAAGATAAATACATTTAAGAGTCAAAGGTTAACAAGCCACATCAAATCAATGAGAAAAACAAAGAGTCCAATAAAAAATGATTAAAGAATAACAATAACTTACGAAGGAGGAAATCTAAAGTGCCAACAAACATGAAAAGTACTCAGCCTCCCTAGTAATCAGGAAGAAATAAAACCACAATGAAATACTATTTTACATCTTTTATATAGGCAAAATTTAATCTGATAAAACCATATGTTAGCAAAGATGTAGACAAATGGGAATTCTCAGGTCCTACTAGTGAGACTGTAGATTGAACAGTAACCTAATGGTCCAGAAATTTCCTTACCTAAATATAAAGGCCATAAAAAACCTTGTATATTTGCATTAGAAAATATGTGCAAAGAATGTTTATTACAGTATTGTTTGCAGTAGAAAAAAATGGGAACAACCTAAATGTCCAACAGGAAAAATAAATTTTGCTGTATTTATATAATGGAATATTAAACAGAAGTTAAAATGTGTATCAACCTCAAGAAACATTTGTTGAGAGAAGAACACAAAATGCAGGAAAAATATAAAGTATTACATCATTTATATAGTTTATAAATTATAAAATATTGGCCAACATTTTTTATGAATACATATACAAATATAATAATAGAATATAAATATGTGTGGGAATGATTTCAGGATCCAGTTTCAGGATTCCAGGTACCTCTGTGAAAAAAATATCAAAAAGGGGTTTCAAATCAGTCTGTAATATTTTATTTTATTTTTAATGGCCCAAGACTAATACCTAAAAACAGATCTAAAAAGATTTAAAGCTAATTCAGGGGCATCTGGGTGGCTCAGTTAGTTAAGCGTCCGACTTTGGCTCAGGTCATGATCTCAAGGTTCGTGAGTTCGAGCTCCACATTGGGCTCTGTGCTGACAGCTCAGAGCCCGGAGCCTGCTTTGGATTCTGTGTCTCCCCCTGCCTCTCTCTCTGCCCCTACCCTGATCACACTGTCTCTCGAAAATAAATAAATGTTAAAAAAATTTCTTAAGGCTAATTCAGGCACATGGATGTTTATTTTTTCCTCTATAATTTTTTATATGTTTGAAATATTTGTTAAAAGGGAAAAATACCATGAGTAGGGAGGTGAGAACATGGAAGCCGCAAGTATCTTGGCTCTGAAGTCAAGGAGAGAGGATAGCACTCAGAAAAGGAAGAAGAGCCAAACTCCTAATGGAGCCACAAGTTTTGAAACGTTGGCAGGTTAAAGGCCAAGCCATGCCTTTCATTTTTTATTATCTCTCTCTCTTGTTTGACAAATAATACTTGGCAAATAAGTAAGCAGTCTATGACTTTTGCTAAATGGGTGAATGGAGTTAGTAGCCAGATTGCTTCCAAAGAAACAGTTGGCACCAATGACATATTGTTGAACATTCTTTTTTAACAAGGTGGCTCAGAATTTCCTGAATAGATTCCTCTGGGACAGTTGCTTCCCTCTTTAAAAAAAGCCATATCCTTTGACTAAATGGGGTTTCTGCTGCGCTTGCTAGCACTGATTACAATCTAGCATCCTTTCTTGATTAAAACCCTAACATAATTAGGTATCTGAGTGTTTCTTCTCTCTAAAAACAGCATTATTGCGGTAAAATTTACAACTATAACAGTCAGCCATTTTAAGAGTATCATTCAATGACTTATAAATTTATGGAATTGTACAACTGTCACCACACTCCACTTTTAAGGTATTTCCATGACATCAGAAAATAACTTCAGCCTATTTGTGGTTAATCTCTTCTTCTACCTCCAGCCTATCACCCTCAACCCCAGACTACCAGCTTTCTGTTTCTATATATTTGCCTCTTCTGGACATTTCATATAAATGGAATCATATATAGTGTCTGTGTCTGGCCTCGTAGCATGTTTTTGAGGTTCATCCATGTTAAAGGATGTATTAGAAATATATTCCTTTTTATTGCCAAATAGTATTTTGTTATAAGAATATACATATTTTGTTTATCCATTTATCAGGTGATGAATATTTAGATGGCTTCCAGTTTGGAGTTATTATGAAGAATGCTGCTATGAGCAATTTGCACACATGTGTTTTTGTGTATGGATATATGTTTTCATTTCTCTTGGGTAGATTCCTAAGAGTGGAATTGCTGGATTGTATGGAAAGTTAATTTTTTAAATTATTTGTTTAATGATTAGTTATTTTTGAGAGAGAGAGGGAGAGGAAGGTGCAGAGAGAGAGGAGGCAAAGGATCCAAAGTTGCATCTGCACTGACAGCAGAGAGTGTGACACAGGGCTCAAACTAACAAACCATGAGATCATGACCTGAGCTGAAGTCAGACGCTTAATTGACTGAGCCACGTGGGTGCCCCAGAAAGGTGTGCGTGTGTGTGTGTGTGTGTGTGTTTTAAGAAATTGTTGAACTGTTTTTCCAAAGTGGCTATACCCTTTTACATTTCTACCAGCAATGGATTAGGGTTCTAATTATTCCACTTCCTCACCGACACTTGTTATTCTCTGTCTTGATAATTACAGCCATTCTAGTGCATGTGAAGTGGTATTTGATTGTAGTTTTTTTCTTTGTAGTTTTAATTTGCATTTCCCTAATGACAAATGGTGTTGACAATATTTCAAGTGCTTACTAGCCATTTACCAATACTTTTTGGTGAAATGTTTTTCAAGTTTTTTGCCCATTTTCAAAATTGAGTACCTTTTTATTGAAATGTAAAAGCTCTTTATATATTCTGGATACAAGTTATTTCTCAGATATATGATTTGCAAATATTTTCTCCTAATCCATGGCTTGTTTTTTTTATTTCCTTAATGGTATCTTTTGATATTAAGTTACTAGAGATATTTAAAATCCATACGAAAGCAAAATTTCACAGTATCAGTTAAAAATTCTTTAAATTTGGCTGTTTTATTTTTGTATAGCTAGAAGTGCAGTATAAGCTTCCATTTACAATAGTAATAAAAATTTTATTGACTTAAAGAGATTTAAAGAAAACAGCACAACTCTGAGGGAATTAATAAAGGCAAGCATGAATATAGAAATCTTGCTTGAGAAGGATCAATATAGTAAAGATGACACATTTTCAAAGTGAATACATAGATTAAATTCAGTAAGTATTTTTTAGTAACTATTATGATATATTAATCATTATATCCTATGCTGGAACAAAGTACAAATAAAGTAGCATAATCTTCTGTCTTACGAAATATTCAAATATTGAGACACTGGTGTCACTGTGTGGAAAAGAATTAGCTTGGATTTGGGGCACGTGGGTGGCTCAGTTGGTTATGTGTCCGACTTAGGCTCAGGTCATGATCTCTCAGTTCCTGGGTTTTAGTCCCATATCGGGCTCTATGCTAACAGCTCAGAACCCGAAGTCTGCTTTGAATTCTGTGTCTCCCTCTTTCTCTGCCTCTCCTGCTCGCACTCTTGACATTCTCTCTCTCTCAAAAATAAATAAACATTAAAAAAATTTTTTAAAGATTAAAACAAAAAGAATTAGCTTGGATTTTTCTCTCACATAATTTACTATAATGAGCCCCATATGAATCCCCAACTTACTTATCTGTTTTGGCTATCTCTTACTGCATAACAAATCAGAACTGTAGCTTATTTCTAAATGCCCCTGGGTTATGTGAGATATCCTTATAGAGTTATAAAAACTCCCCATATACTTGATTAAGACACCTAGAGTTAGGTTTTGGTTTGTTGCAATAAGAATCTTAGCTAATACACTGTTGGATTTGCTGAGACCTGATATTGGCCATAGCATGGCTCAGACCACCATTTACACAGTGACCCTGTGTAAATATTTAGAATAGTTTGGCTGTAACTCTCCCTTTCTGATGCTTTTTAAAAAAAAATAATAGTTTTATGGGAACATAATTGACATGCCATACAATTCACCCTTTTACACTATACAATTAAGTGGTTTTTATTGTATTCACACACTTGTGCAACCTTAGCCACAATAATTTTTAGAATATTTTTATCACCCCAGGAGGAAACTCCATATTGTTTATCCATAACCCCTATTCCTTTCATCTCCCTCATCCGTAGGCAACCACTAATCTACTTGCTTTTATAGATTTGTCTATTTTGGACATTTGGAACCATAGAAGATGTGATACTTTTTGTCTGACTTCTTTCACGTAGAGTACTGTTTTCAACGTTCATCCAATGTGTTATAGCAGGTATGAGGACTTCATTCCTTTTTATTGGTTAATAATATTCCACTGTAAGGATATACCACATTGTCTTTATCCATTCCTTAGCTGATGGACATTTGGGTGTTTTAAATTTAATTTTTTTTGGCTGTTGTGAATAATGCTGCTATGAAATTTCATGTACAAGATTTTATATAGACATATACTTTTAATTATTTCGGATATACACGTAAAAGTGGAAATGCTGGTTATCAAATTGGGCTCATCCTCCAGGTCATGCTTGCCTCTGGTTTTACTTCATTTTCTTGGCTTTGATGGCAGATCTCGTCTTGCTCAAATTGTGACATTGGTCCATAACCTATAGCCTTTTTTAGAGTTGCCGTTATTTTCTCATGTGTTTTATATATTCACATTTTATCTAAGAAGATCACAAACCACTTATATTTATCCTCCAAACTGAGAGCCAAAATGAAAGGTCATTTATTGAGCAGTGATGGTAGACACTATAGTGTGCAAATGAGTGCTTAGTCCTCAATCTGCATGATGTTGGTGAGATTATATTTGTAGGAAAGGAGTAGGACATTTGGAAATGATTGACATTCTGAATATATTTAACCTTCCAATCCATGAAGATAGTATGTTTTTCTCTCTAGGTTATCTTTGGTTTCTTTCATTAGCATTTTGTAATGTTTCTGTTATTAATTTAAGTTTATTTATTTTGAGAAAGAGAGAAGGTGCATGTGTGTGTGAGTTAGGGAGGGGCAGAGAAAGAGGGAGTGAAAGAAAATCCCAAGCAACTTCACACTATCAGTGTGGAGAATGATGTGGGGCTCAAACTCATGAACAGTTAAATTATGACCTGAGCCAAAATCAAGAGTCAAATGCTTAACTGACTGAGCCACCCAGGTATTCCACTGTTACTAATTTTTGTTTTACTTCTATTATAGTCAGAAAACATGTTTAGTATGATTTCAGTTCTTTTTATGGTAGTTGATAGTGTTTTGAAGTTGTATGTTCTTGTCAATTTTCTACTTGTTCTATTGATAACTGAGGGGAGTATTGAAGGCTCCAACTATAAGTGGATTTTCCCACAATCTCTTTCAATTCTATCATTTTTTGCTGCTTTTATTTTGAAGTTCTGTTGTTAAGTACATACACCTTTAGGAATGTTACATACATCTTCTTGGTGAATCATCTCTTTTATCATTATGTAATATCCCTCTTTATTCCTGGTAAGTTTCTTTGCTTTGAAGTCTTTTTTGTCTGATATTAATACAGCCACTTCAGCTTTATTTTTGATTGTTTGCATGGTACACCTTTTTCCATCCTTTCACTTTTAACCCACCCATATAATTTCACTTGAAATAAGTTTCTAGTAGATAGCATATAGTTTGGTCCTCTTATTTTATCAAATCTGACCATCTTTGTCTTTTAATGAGTGTATTTGAGGCGCACCTGGGTGGCTCAGTCAGTTAAGTGTCCGGCTTCGGCTCAGGTCATGATCTCACAGTTCGTGGGTTCAAGCCCTGCATCGGGCTCTGTGCTGACAGCTCAGAGCCTGGAGTCTGCTTCTGATTCTATGTGTCCCTCTCTCTCAGCCCCTCCCCTGCTCATGATCTGTCTCTCTCAGTCTCTCAAAAATAAATAAATGTTTAAAAAAAATTTTTAAATGAGTGTGTTTGACCATTTGCATATAGTATAATTACTGATATATTTTGATTTAGGTCTGTTCTTCTACTTACTTTCCATTTGTGACTACTGTTCTTCCATTTTTCCTTTCCTGCTTTTTTGGGGGAATTATTTGATTTTTTTTAAAGGATTCCATTTTCATTAAATTCATTATTTTGTTTTTGCCACATCTGTTTATACAATTCTTTTTTAGTAGTTGCCCTAGGAATTACAATACATACTTTACTTTTACAGTAGTCTTAGAATGGAGAAACTTTACCACCATCTAAATCTCTTGCCTTCCTCACTTTCTTGTAGTTGTCACATATAATACATTTATACATACATTGAAAACCCTACCAGACATTATTGTGTTGTTGCTGTCAACTATCATACATACTTTAATAAAGAGGAGGAAGTAATATATTTATCTAGACTTACCATTTCTTTTGTTCTCCCCCCAGTTCTGGAGTTTGAAATTTCCATCTAGTATCATTCCCCTTATACCTAAAAAATTGCTTTAACACTTCTTTTAGAGAAAACATGCTGGAAACAACTTCTCTTAGATTTCTTTTACTAGTGAATGTCTTTATTGCACCTTGCTTCCTGAAGGACATTTTCATTGGATACAGAATTTTGGTTGACAGTTCTTTTCTTTTAGCACAGTAAAGTCTTTGTTCCAGTGCCTTCTGACCTCTATGGTCAGAAGTTTTTCAAATAATTATTCTCCTGTATATAATGCATTGTTTCTCCCTAGCAGCTTTTAAGATTTTAAATTTGTGTTTGGTTTTCAGTCATTTGACTATAATGTGTCTGGGCATAGATTTCTTTGAGTTTAATCTTTTGGGGTTGGTGGGGTTTCATGATTCTGTGGATTTATGCTTTTCACCAAATTTGGGAGGCTTTCAGCCATTATTTCCTCAATTTAACTTTTGCAGTCCACTCTCTCTCCTCACTTTCTGAGACTCCAGTGATGCAAATGTTAGATGTGTTTGTATTGTCCCATAGGTTTGCTGTGGTTCTGTTCATTTCCATTGCTCCCCTCAAATGTTTTGTTTCTCTTCTTTTTCAGATTGCATAATTTCTATTGCTCACCCTTCAAGTTCATTGACACTTTCCTCTGTTATCTCCATTTTGATATTGAACCCATCATATGAATTTTTAATTTTGGTTATATTTTTCAGTTCTAAAATATCTGTTGCAATTTTTTGTTTATTTTATTGAAGTATAGTTGGCACAAAATGGTTTTATTTTGTAGTTGTTTTAGGTGTATAACAGTGATTTGACAACAGTATGTGTTATGCTACGCTCACTAGCATACTACAAGTGTAGCTACCATCTGTCACCGTACAATGCTATTACAACACCATTGGCTGTATTCTCTATGCTGTACCTTTCATCCCCAAGACTTAACTCGTTCTGTAACTAGAAGCCTTTACCTCCCCCTCTTCCTCACTCTTCTGTGTCCATCCCTCCATGCCCCTCCCCTATGGAAACCATCAATTTATTCTCTGTATTTATAGGTCTGTTTCTGCTTTGTTTTGTTTTTTAATATTCCATATATATGTTAAATCATGTAGTATTTGTCTTTGACTTATTTCACTTAGCATAATACTCTCTAAGTCCATCCATGTTGTTGCAAATGGCAAAATCTCATTCATTTTTATGGCTGTGTAATATTCCATCATATGTATATACCACTTCTTTATTCACCCATCAATGGACAGTTAGGTTGCTTACAATATCTTGGCTATTTTTAATACTGTAGTAAACATAGTAGTGCATATATCTTTTTAATTAGTGGGGTTTTGTCGGGGGAGGGCAAATACTGTTAAGTTCATTACTGGGTCATAGGGTATTTCTATTTTTAATTTTTTGAGAACGTCCATACCATTTTGCACAATGGCTGCACCAATTTAAATTCCCATCAGCAGTGCACAAGGGTTCCTCTTTCTCCACCTCCTTGCGAACACTAGTTATTTCTTGTCTTTTTGATACCAGCCATTCTGAAAGGTATAAAGTGACATCTCACTGTGGTTTTAATTTGCATTTCTCTGATGACTAGGGATGTTGAGCATCTTTTCATGTGTCTGTTGACAAGCTGTATTATTGGGTTCACTTTTACAGCTTCTATTTCTCTGCTGAGATTTTTCATCCATTTCAATAATGTTTGCCCTACTTCTTGAAGTATGGCTACTTATAATAGTTGCTTGAAAGCATTTCTTTGATACTTCTAATATCTGGGTCATCTCAGAGTTGGCTTCTGTTAGTTGTCTTTTCCCTGGCAAATTGTTGAGATTTTCCTGGCTCCTCTATGTTAAATAATTTTGAATAGTATCATACACATTTTGAAAAATATGTTACCAGACTGTCTTAAGTTGTATGGAGAAATTTTTATTTTTAAATTATTATTAATGTTGTTTGGCAGGCAATCCACCTGGTCAGGTTCAGGCTGTAAGTTATCATTCACCTTTGCTCATGTCAATGTAAGTTTATATTTGAAAGTTTTTGTTGTGCTATTTGGATCCCCCACATGTACCCACCCACCATGTGCCAGCCTAGTTCCTGAGCAGTGGTCTACCCCATAGTTCACTTCTCAAACCCTTGCTATTCTTTTTTTTTTTTTCTTAACTTTTTAAAAAATGCTTATTTTTGAAAGAGAGTGTGAGCAGGGGAGGGACAGAGAGAGAGGGGAACAGAAGATCTGTGCTGACAGCACCGAGCCCAATGCAGGGCTCAGATTTAGGAACTGTGAGATCAAGACCTGAGCCGAAGTCAGACAATCAGCTGACTGAGCCACTCAGAAGATCCTCAAAGCCTTGCTGTTCTATTTAAGGTCCTATCCACGCATCCACAGCTTGAGTAAAAGCCAAGGAGTTCATTCAGAACTTTTGTTTAGCTCCTCCTTCTCCACAATCTCCCTACACTCTCCAGCTCTTGGGGAAACCTCTCTTTGGCACCATGGCTATAAAGTTTATGCTTTATTCTTCTTGCTTTGCCATGGGCTTCCCAGAGTTAGGTTTGCCTCTGGGACCAAGGACTTGAAGGATATATAGAGAAAAAAGCGACAGGAATTTCTGCATTCTCTCTCTTCAGACCATGGTTCCTCCACTCAGAGAGAGGTATTTCCTTATCTCAGATTTTAGGTGTTTACCTCACTCCCACTGCCTACACTAATGACCACCACAAGATTGCAACCAAGACTTGAAGGCCTGAGGGTTTGTAAAAGAGAGAAAGAAAACAGAAGAATATTTTCTCCATGCTCTTTGACCTGTAGAAGTCTTAATTCCATTCCTTGACCCAGAAAGAGGGATTCTCTTGGTGCTCTCTATTTATACCTGGTGCGTAGTTCTGAGATGTGAGCTGCCTTTAAGTTCAGGCTGGTGGATACGGGAGAAGAAAAATCAGGAAACTTATTGCTGATTTAGTAGTACTCTGAATCTTGACTTTGTTTACCAATTTGTCTGCTGTTATTTACTTTTTAGAGCTTTCAGTCACACCATGCATTCTCTCTGGCGTTCTTAGTTGCATTCAGTGGGAGAGTTGAGAGAGTATATTTACTTCATCTTAACTAGATGTTTAGCTTTATAGTTTCTTCGGGAAGCTTTATAACTGTATCTTTTTAAACTTACCTAATTCATCTTAAAATAATTTTTGTATCAAACGAGGTAAAAGTCAAGGTTCACTTTTTCCATATAGGTAACCAATTGTGTCAGCACCATTTGTTGAAAAAACTTTGTTTCCTTATTAAATTCCTTTGATGCCTTGGTAAACAACCAATTGACCATATAAGAGTGGATCTATTTTTGGGTTATGTTCTCTCCTACTGACGTATTTTTTTAATGTCAATACCATATTATCAGTGACTACTGCAGGTTTGAAGTATATCTTGAAACCAAGAAGTATCTATAAGTCCTCCAACTTGGTACTTTTTAATCAAGATGGTATTGGCTATTCTATGTTATTTACATTTCTATGTAAGTTTCAGAGTCAAGTTTCAATTTCTAAAAAAAAAAAAAGTCTTTCTGTGGAGAATTGAAATCTTACCTTGATTTTTTTCAATTCATGAACATGAACATAGCATATCTTACCATTTATTTAGGCCTTCTTTGACTTGTCTCAGCAATGTTTTATAGATATTAGTGTAAAGACCTTGCACACAGTGAAGTTTATTCCTAAATATTTTTGATATCTTGGGTGCTATTATAAACTGTGTTTTTAAATTTAAATTTTCTTATTTTTCATTGCTACTGTATAAAAATACAGTTGACTCATATATTGGCCTTATTTTCTGAAATTTGCTAAATTTATTTATTAAATATAATAGCTTTTTGTAGTTCCTTAAGATTTTCTGTTAATACAATCATATAATTTTTGAATAAAGACACTTCTTTCTTTTCAATATGTATGCTTTTCTTTCTTTTTTTCTTCCTTATTGCATTAGCTAGAATCTCCAATATAATGTTGAATAGAAATGATGTGAGTGCTGTTGTTAAACATGGTCGAAGTACTAGCCTTAGCCATCGGACAACAAAATGAAATAAAAGGCACCCAGATTGGTAAAAAAGAAGTCAGATTTTCACTATTAGCAGATGACATGGGTACTCTACATGGAGAAAACCAAAAGACTCCACCAAAAAACTTCTAGAGCTGATGCACAAATTCAGCAAAGTCACCGGATATAAAATCAATGTATAGAAATTGGCTGCATTTTGATACACCAATAATGAAGCAACACAAAGAGATTATCAAGGAGTCAGTCCCATTTACAAATGCACCAAAACCCATAAAATACCTAGGAATAAACCTAACCAAAAAGTTAGAAAGATCTGTACACTGAAAACTATAAAAAGCTTATGAAAGAAATTGAAGACACAAAGAAATGGAAAAACATTCCATGTTCATGGATTAGAAGAACAAATATTGTTAAAATGTCGATACCATACCCAAAGCAATCTATATACTTAATGTACTTCCTATCAAAATAACACCAGTGTTCTTCACAGAGCTAGAAAAAAATCCTAAAATTTGTATGAAACCACAAAAGACCCCAAATAGGCAAAGTAATGTTGGGGGGAAAAAAAAACAAAGCTGGAGGCATCACAATCCCAGACTTTAGCCTGTATTACAAAGCTGTAATCATCAAGAGAGTATGGTACTGGCACAAAAAGAGACACATACATCAATGGAATAGAATAGAGAACCCAAAATGGACCCACAAATACATGGCCAACTAATTTTTGACAAAGCAGGAAAAAGTATCCAATGGAAATAAGACAGTCTCTTTAGCAAGTGCTCCTGGGAGAACTAGACAATAATATGCAGAATAATGAACCTGTCCCACTTTCTTACACCATATACAAAAATGAATTCAAAATGGATGAAAGACCTCATGTGAGACAGGAAACTATCAAAATCCTGCAGGAAAATACAGGCAACAACCTTCTTTACCTCAGCTGCAGCAACTTCTCACTTGACATGTCTCCAGAGGCAAGGGAAATCAAAGAAAACATGAACTATTGGGACCTCATCAAAATAAAAAGCTTCTGCACAGCAAAGGAAACAATCAACAAAATTAAAAGACAACCAAAGGAATGGGAGAAGATATTTGCAAGTGACATATCAGAAAAAGGGTTAGTATCTGAAATCTATAAAGAACTTACCAAACTCAACACACCAAAAACAAATAATCCAGTGAATAAATGGGCAAGAAGACATGAATAGACACTCTCCCAAAGAAGACATCCAGATAGCAAACAGACATGAAAAGATGCTCAACATCACTCATCATTATGAAAATACAAATCAAAACCACATTGAGATACCACCTCACACTGGTCAGAATGGCTAAAATTAACTAAGGAAACAGTAGATGTTGGCAAGGATGTGGAGAATGGGGAACCCTTTTGCACTGTTGGTGGGAATGCAATCTGGTGCAGCTACTCTGGAAAACAGTATGGAGGTTCCCAAAAAAATGAAAAATAGAACTACCCTGTGGCTCAGCAATTACAGTACTAGTAATTTATCCAAAAGAATTATATCCCAGAGGATACAAAAATGCTGATTTGAAGAGGCACATACACCCCAGTGTTTATAGCAGCATTATCAACAGTAGCTAAATTATAGAAAGCCCAAATGTCCATCAACTGATGAATGGATAAAGAAGATGTGGTACATATATACAATGGAATACTACTTGATGATGAAAAAGAATGAAATTTTGCCATTTGCAACAATGTGGATGGAACTGGATGGTGTTATGCTAAGCAAAATAAGTCAGAGAAAGACAGATATCATATGATTTCACTCATGTGGAATTTGAGAAATTCAACAGATGACCATAGGGTAAAGGAAAGAAAAATGTGAGAAACTTACAGATGACTGGGGGTCATAAATAAGAGATGAATTACCAGGTTCTACTCTTGAAGCCAAGAATACACTGTATGTTAACTAACTTGAATATAAATTTTAAAAAAGAAAAAGATAGGGCACCTGGGTGGTTCAGTTGGTTAAGCATCTGACTTTGGCTCAGGTCATGATCTCACTGTTTGTGGGTTTGAGCCCCTTTTGGGGCTCTGTGCTGACAGCTTGGAGCCTGGAACCTCCTTCGGATTCTATGTCTCCCTCTCTCTATGCCCCTCCCCCACTTGTGCATGTTCTCTCTCTCTCTCTCTCTCTCTCTCCCTCTCTCAAAAATAAACATTAAAAAAATTTTTTTAAAGAGAAAAGAAATGATGTGAGTTGACAGCATTGCCTTGATCTTGATGGTAGGGGAAAATTATTTGGTCTTTAGCCACCAAGTGTGGTCATACATTGCCATTATCTGATTGAAGGATTATTGTCCTCTATTCCTAGTTTGTTGAGTTTTTGTCATGAATGAGTGTCGAATTTTGTCAAACACCTTTGCTGCATCTATTGAGATGGTCATTAAGCTTTTCTTCTTTAGTCCTCTCTTTTTGTGGTGAATTAACATAAATTGGTTTTTGAATGATGATCCAAACTCGCATGATTCAGAAAACCTGATTTAGTTGTAATACAGCATACTTTTTATACATTGGTGAATTAAATTTATCATTATTTTGGAATAGATCTTGTACTTATATTCACAAGGAATATTTACTCTCAGTGTTCTTTTATTATAATATCTTCATCTGGTTTTTATATCAGGGTAATGCTGTTATAAAATGAGATGAGAAGTGTTCTATAATCTACCAAATTCTATTATGTCTCTTCTAGATGTTTGATAGAGTTCACTAGTGATGCTAACACTAACTAGGTCTGGAAGTGTTTTTGGTTTGGTTTTTTTTTTAATGGAAAGACTTTAAACTACAAATTCATTTTTTAAAATAGTATCTTTTAAAGAATTGGTCATCCAGGTAGTCAAATTGGTTGGCATACAATTGTTGAAAACATTCTTTCATTAACCTTCTAATGTTTGTGTGTTTTGTAGTGATGTTTCCTCATTTACTTCTGATATTAATAATATGTATCCTCTTTTTCTTCTCTTGGTAAATGTAACTAGAGTTTAGCAATATTGCCACTCTTCACAAAAACCAAACTTTAGTCTCACTTATTTTCTGTATTATCTGATTTTTGTTTCATTGATTTTAGCTCTTCATTTTTTCCTTCCTTCTTTCCTTTTTCCTTTGGGTTTAGTTTGGTCATTTTTTCCCGCCTCTAACTTCTTTTGTGTGTGTGTGTGTGTGTGTGTGTGTGTGTGTGTGTGTGTGTGTGTGTGTGTTTATTTATTTATTTTGAGAGAGTGAGAGAGAGCGTGCAAGTGAGCACAAAACCAAGCAGGGGAGGGCCAGAGAGAGAGAGAGGGAGAGAGAATCCCAAGCAGGTTCTGTGCACTGTCAGCGCAGAGCCCAACATGGGGCTCAGTCTCACAAACAGTGAGATAATAACCTGAGCCAAAATCAAAAGTTAGATGTTTAACCAACTGAACCACACATGTTCCCCTTTTTCCTAACTTCTTAATCATGAAAGCTTAAATTATTGATCTTAATTCTTTCTTCTTTTTTAGTAGAAAACATTTAACTTATAAATGTTCTCCTAATTACTGATTTAGTTGAATACTGCAAATTTTGATATGATATATCTTTATTATCACTGAATTTGAGATTTTCTAATTTCCCTTGCAGTTTCTTCATTAATCTATGGGTTAATTGAAGCATGCTGTTTAATTTCCAAATACTTAGAGATTTTCTAGATATCTGTTACTGAATTCTATTTTTGTTAAATTACATTCAGAGAACAAAGTCTGTATCATTTCAACATTTCTTTTAGTTTATTTATTTTTAGAGAGGGAGGGGCAGAAAGAGAGAGAGAGGATTCCCAGCAGACTCTGTGCTCACAACATGGAGCCCCTTTAAGGGCTTGAACACACAAACAGTGAGGTTATGAGCTGAGCAGAGATCAAGAGTCATACACTCAATTGACTGAGCCACCCAGGCATGCATTTCAACTTTTAAATTTTATTGGGTCTTATTCCTTGGCCAATTTGTGATAAATGTTTAATGTGCACTTAGAAAGAATGTGTATTCTGCACTCATTCAATATAGTGTTCTATAGATGTCAAAAGATTTAGTTTATGGTGTTGTTTAGGTCTTTTGTAGTCTTACTGATACTCTGTTTTTTTCTGTTAGTTCTTGAGACAAAAGTGTTGACATCTCTAAGTATAATTATGAATTTTTATTTCTTCTTTTTTTCTGTCAGGTTTGTTTCATGTATGTTGAAACTCTTTTAAGTATATGCAAATTATGATTATGTGTCTTCTTGATGAGATGATCCTTTCATCATTATAAAATGTCCCTCTAATCCCCTTGTCATGAGTCTGTTGTCTGATATTAAGATTGCCATTCCAGCTTTCAGAAGAATAAGTGTTTGTGCCTGACTAGCTCAGTTGGTAGAGAATGGGACTCTTGATCTCAGGGTTATAAGTTCAAGTCCTGTGTTGGGTATAGAGATTACTTAAAAATAAAAAATCTTAAAAAAACAAAAAGTGTTTGCATAAATTTATTAGTGCTAGCATAGCTTTTCATAAGATTGGTATTTGTGTGGCATATCTTTTTTCCATCTTTATATTTTTAATTTCTCTGAGTCCTTTATTTAATGGGAACCTCTTAAACAATATACACTTGATTCTTAATGTTTTTTCAATGTTTATTTATTTATTTTGGGGAGAGACAGAGCATGAGTGGGAGAGGGGCAGAGAGAGGAAGACACCAAATCCAAAGCAGGCTCCAGGCTCTGAGCTGTCAGCACATAGCCCGATGCAGGGGTCGAACCCACAAACCATGAGATCATGACCTGAGCCAAAGTCAGATGATCAACCAACTGAGCCATCAGGCACCCCGATTCTTGCTTTTTAAAAAGAATCCAATTTGATAACCTCTTTTTTAAAATTAGAATATTAATCAATTTACATTTAATGTAACTTTTGATATTAGCAGTCTTAAATTACCATCTTGATACTTATTTTCTACTTTTTTCATTTGGTCTTTGCTTTTCTCCTCTTTCTTTCCTACCTACTTCTCTAGATTATTTGTTTTCTTGTATCCAAGTTTATCTTTACTATTGGCTTATTAGCTATACATAGTCTTTGTTTTATGTTGCTAGTCACTACTCTATGATTTACAATGTTCATCTTTAACTTATAATACTGTACCTTCAAATATAAATTCATATATAATTTAGGAAAATTATAATAGTTCATTTTCATTTCCCTCCATTCTTTGTGTTGTTATTTACATTCATTTTACGTCCATTCTTTTTGTTGTTATTTACACTCATTTACATCCTCCATTCATCATAAACCCTGCAGTATGTTGTTATTTTGTTTCTTCAGGTAGTTATCTTTCAAATGAATTAAGAAATGAGTGAAACAGACTTACCTTCATATTTACCAGTTCTAGTTCTCTTTGTTTTTTTATTCCTTCATTTATTTATTCATGTTTCCACCTGTCATCATTTTCTTTTGGCCTGAAGAATCTATTTAAAATTTATTATAGAGCCTATCTACTGGCAATGAATTCTCTGAGATTTATTTGCCTTTATTTCCTCTTCATTTTTAAAGGAAATTTTTTGCTTGATGTAGATGCTAGTTTGACAGGGTTTTTTTTTTAAATTATTTTTTTTAATACTTTAAATGGCTATTACACTATACTCAGGCTTGCATTTTTTTTCTGTGTAGAAGCCAGACATAAATCTTACCATTATTCCTGTGTGTAATGCATTTCCTGCCCACCCCCCCACTACTTTTAAGATTCGTGTTTTCATTGGTTCCCAGAAATTTGATTATGATGGTTCTTCAATATGTTTTCCTTAATTTTTATCCTGCTTAAAGTTATTTGACCTTCTTAGTACTGTGAGTTTTTATTTTGGAAATCTTTTTCAAAAATTGACCATTGTTCAAGTTCCATATTGCAACAAATTATTTTTCTACCTCAGTTCTCTTGCCTCTTCTTTTGGTCCTTGAATTTCTCAGATAGTAGACGGCCTGATATATTGCTCAATAATTGATCACTAAGACTTTGTTAACAATTTTCTAGGCTTTTTTCCTCAGTGGGCTTCAATTTGGATTGTTTCTATTCTATCTTTAAATTCACTGACCTTTCTGTGTGTCTCTGTCTGCTTTTAAACTTATTCAATGAAATTTTCAACTCGTATATTTTATTTTTGATTCCTGAATTTTTATTCAATTCTTTGTTGTACTCTCCAATCTTCTATCAAGGTTTCCTTATTGTTTCTTCTTTCTGTTCATTTTTTCCTCAGTATGGTTGAGCCTGTATATAATACTGTTTTTACAATTTTTTAAATTTGAGTATAGTTGACAAATGTTATGCTATGCTCACCACAAATGCAGCTATTATCTGTCACCATACAGTGCTATTATAATATTATTGACTGAATTCCCTATGCTGTGCCTTTATTCCCATGACGTATTCATTCTGTAATTGGGAGTCTGTACCTCTCACTTCCCTTTGCCTCTTTTTGTCCATCCCTCCACCCCTCTTCCCTCTGGCAACCACTAGTTTCTTCTCTATATTAATAAGTTCAATTCTGTTTTTTGTTTTGTTTTTAAGATTCCACTTTTAAGGTAAATTACATGGTATTTGTCTTTTTCAGTCTGACTTGTTTCACTTAGTTTAATACCCTGTGGGTCCATCCATGTTGTTGCAAATGGCAAGATCTCATCATTTTATGGCTGTGCAATATTCCATTGTGTGTGTATACGCCATTCTTCTTTTTCCATTAACCTATTACTGGATTTAGATTGCTTTTTTATTTTGGCTATTGTAAGTAATACTGCAATAAACACAGGGATGCGTATATCCTTTTGAGTTAGTGTTTTCATTTGCTTTGTGAAAAAACTCAGTAATTTCATCAAAGGGTATTTCTATTTTTAATTTTAAACGTTTATTTATTTTTGAGACAGAGCATGAGTGGACGAGGGGCAGAGAAAGAGAGGGAGAGACAGAATCTGAAACAGGCTCCAGGCTCTGAGCTGCCAGCACAGAACCCGATGCGGGGCTCAAACCCATGGACCACAAGATCCTGACCTGAGCCAAAGTCAGACACTTAGCTGCTTGAGTCACCCAGGTGCCCCATGTATTTTTAATTTTTTTGAGGAACCTCTATACTGTTTTACACGGTGGCTGTACCAATTTACATTTCCACCAACAGCGCACAGGGATTCCTTTCTATCCACATCCTTGTCAATACTTGTTATTTCTTGTCATTTTATTTTTAGCTATTCTTACAAGTGTGAGGTAATATCTCACTGTGGTTTCAATTTGCGTTTTCCTGATGGTTAGTTATGTTCAGAATCTTTTCATGTGTTTGTTGGCCAATTGTGTGTCTTGCTTGAAAAAAGTGTTTATTTATTTATTTATTTTTAATTTATCATTGAGAGAGAGACAGAGCATGATCATGGGAGGGGCAGAGAGAGGGGGAGACACAGAATCCAAAGGAGGATCCAGGCTCTGACCTGTCAGCACAGAGCCCAGTGTGAGGCTCAAACCCACAAACCGTGAGATCATGACCTGGGCTGAAGTCGGATGCTCAACCAACTGAGCCACCCAAGCACCCAAAAGTGTCTATTTTTTAAAGTTCATTTATTTATTTTTAAGTAATCTGTACATTCAACATGAGACTTGAACTTATGACCCCAGGATTAAGAGTCACATGCTCTTCTAACTGAGCCAACTAGGTGAGAAAATGTCTGTTTTAAAGCTCTTGTTGATAATAACATCATTTCCATCATTTGTGGATGTATTCTATTGATTAGGTTTTGTCCCAGTTATGAATGATACTTTCCTGCTTTTTCACATGTCTAGTAATTTTTTACTATATGCTGGGCATTACGAATAAATAAATTATCAATAAATACCTAAATTGAGATTTTGTTCAGTCGTAGAGTTATTGACTTGGCAATTAGCTCAACCTTTTGAGACTTGTTTTTAGGATTTGTTAGGATGGATCTAGAGAAACATTTACTTTAGGCCTAGATTAGTTTTTCTTCTAATGTGATCTTTCTGAAGCCTCTATTGAGGTATCATCTTTGTAAAGTATTTTGACTGTGGCTGTTTAATGTTGAACATTCCCTATCCTGTATGATATACAGTAGTTATTTAGCTTACAGCCTTGTCTTGTACATACAGTTTTAATATTTGGCCAGACTCAAGAGAGGCCCTATGTACATGTCTGGAGTAGCTTTTTGGTATTGCTCCTTTATCTTTGTTACTTTGCCCACAAATTCCAGATAGCTAAGTAGCCTCAGACTCTGCTTGCTATCTTGTTAAATCCTGGAGAATGCTGTGCTCTGTTTAGGTTAACCCTCCGTAAACCACAACTCAGAAATTTACTCCAGATAGAAAGTCAGGGAATTTGAGGCTTACCTCATTTTTTCCCCCTTTTCTCAAGGATCATGGAACTATACTACCTATTGTGTGACATCTGAAAATAAGTTATTTCATGTATTTTATCCAGTTTTATTATTATAGTGGGAAGACTGAATATCCATTTCTGTCATGGCTAAAATCATAAGTCTTTGCCTCTTGGCTGATTTTATATTTGTAATTTTGGGAGGTGATAGAAATGTTTTACATTATGATTTTAGTGGTTGATACATAATCATATACTGGTCAGAACAGTTTGGCACACAATTGTGTACTAAAAATCAGTAAACTTTCTTGTATGTAAATTGTACTTCAATAAAGCTCATAAAAAAGCAAAATTAAGACTTTTGAGACCAAGTGATATTTTAGATTTTTCAGGCACACAAATAAGTGTAGAGAAATGCCCTTATGGTTATCATTCAGATTACAAAATAAGATAATGCAGATATAACCAGAAGCTCCCTGTGTATCCCTCCCTCCCTTGCGGAGTTAAACACTGTACTGAACTCTGTGTTTATTATCCTAATTCTTATTTTTATCATCTTACTACATGGATATGTATCATCTTACTTTATATGTGTATATCTTGAAATTTATGATATTGTATTCCCTACTTTTAAATTTGACATAAATGTGTCAACCATCTAGCTGTTTTTAAATGCTGTGATAATAAATAGGCATATGCACAAACATAATTGTAGTTTTATAACTTCTAGCCTTAGGTCTGAAGTTTATACTTGGTCTGAAATACACAAAGTTTTCCAGACTATACATTTTGAAACAACTGCCATTCTCCCTGGAGAGAAAGCTAAGCAAATCACTATCATTTATTCCTCTACCCAGAAGGGAGGGAAATTAGTGAACACTCACTCTTGGCAAGTGGCATGACAGGCAATTTGCAATCTTGGCCATATTTCAACAGCTGTAGTAAAGACTCATGTGCCCAGGGGTGATGAGGGTTTGGCTGCTTCCAGTGCCCTGAGTCAGCAGGCCTGCTGGTGCCTGGTGTCAGCAGTTTCCGGTCAGAGAGTGACTTGCTGGACACCCTCCTCCTTTCTGCTAAATGGAAGTAAGTGTCTCAGAAAATCTGATTCTAGCCCTCAGATCCAGGCTAGACTATTAACTCTGTAAATATTATTAATCCCTTAATAAGGGTCAGAAATATCTGTAATTCCCTCCCAAAGAGACTCCATTTTATGAGGTCTAGCCCACATGCGATACCCATTCTCCAAGGCACAGGCTCAAAAGGCATCTCCTTCCTCATACCAAGCCTGATTCCCCTAATTCAAAATGATGGCTGCTGCTCTCAGCTTTTATCTGTGCCTCTTTTATCATTTTCTATATGTGCCATGTTTCTTTCAGTACCTGTCTTGTTTCCTCTATTAAAGCCAGACACCTACACATGCCAGTTTCTCTTTATATCCATTCAGTTGCCTCTGCCTCTTACCCTCACTCTCAGTGCCTAATAAAAGATCTAATACAGTAACTGGATGTTGAATAAACAGATGATTGACTATAACCGATACTCATATTTTGTTTCAGTTTATCATAACAAATTTAAAACAGAAACACTTTGTTCACAAAACGACTCTATATACAGCATAACATTTGTATTCTCTAGTTTAATCTGTAATTCCACACTTCTGGTTCGTGTAACTCCTCAAGAACAAGCCAGTCGATGCAATCACCAGCAAGACCACAGCTCCTTAAACACAGCCAGATCCTCCAGAATAAGTTTTATTTTCTCATAACCTTTGCTTATTCTAAGTAGAGTTTCATTTTCTTTTTCATTGTTCTTTCTAGCTATAACAAGCCCCTCCTTTGTCCATTTCTTGATTTCCCAACAGGTCAGTTTTGATCACTAGCAGGGTGGTTAAATTTCCTGAAATGCCACACAGCTGAGCCAAAAATTCTCACCAGAAACAAGAGGGATATCAAACAGAAGAGCCTGTTTTCAAAGTTCCCAGACCACATGAAATTTGGAAGCATTAAATAACATCTTTGTTGGTTAAGGAAAATTTTAATCAGGGAAAGTGATGAAAAGCATGTCTACATTAGCACACATGCACACATTACCACACACACATGCACTCACTTTTGCATATTTACTTTTCTTTTTACTTCAAGCCAAACACAATACATTTCTTTATCATTTGGTGAAATCAGTTTCTTCAGTTAAAATGTGTGGAATTCCCATTACTAAGTAAATAAGGGAGGAAGAGCATTAACTTGTTTATAATTTATTTTATAAAAGGTATTTTTGTTAAAATATTTTAAAAACCATATTTAACAAATAAAACTTCAGGAAACTCTATCCCTTTCTTCCTCCCTCAGTTCTTGTTCTCAGAGCAACCACCCACACCCATTTTACCTTTTTGTTCTAGTATTTCTTCTAGTATCTACCTCTATTTCAAAATATTATGCTTATACTGTCATTTCTTACTTTCTCAGTTTTAGACATTATCCATTTCTTGTTATGGAAGTTGAGATCTTAGCACCCTTTGCTTGTATATCCAACCTTTTCTTCTTTCCCATTTTCTTAGTATAGGTATATCACAGTTTTAGTACATTTACCTTACTATAATGATGTTGATCGTGTTCACTTCTGAGTCAAGTACTATAATATATTGTGAATGGCTTTTATATTTCCTGTTTTTTTCCAGCTTTACTGAGGCATAACTGACAAAAGTTGAATGTATTTAAGATGCACAGTGTGATGTTTTGTTATATGTATTGATTGTAAAATGATTACCATAATCAAGCTAACTTAGTATATTCAGCACTTCATATAGTTACTTTCTTGTATGTGATGAAAACAACTGAGATTAACCCTCTTAGCAAATTTCAAGCATATAGTACATTAATATTAAATATAGTCATTATGCTGTATGTTAGGTCTCCAGAACTGTTTTTTTTTTAAATGTTTTATTTATTTTTGATACAGAGACAGAGCTTGAGAGGGGGAGGGGCAGAGAGAGAAGGAGACACAGAACCGGAAGCAGGCTCCAGGCTCTGAGCTAGCTGTCAGCACAGAGCCCGACGTGGGGCTTGAACCCACGAACGTGAGATCTGACCTGAGCTAAAGTCAGAGGCTCTACCAACTGAGCCACCCAGGCGCCCCTCCAGAACTGTTTTTAATTTAATTTTGTTTATTTTGGGAGAGAGCATTGGAGCACTAGTAGGGGAAGGGCAGGGAAGAGAGAATCTCAAGTAGGCTCCACACTGTCAGTGTATGAGATCATGACCTGAGCTAAAATCGAGAGTTGGATGCTTAAGTGACCCAGGGAACCATCCAGAACTTATTCATCTCATAAGTGAATGTTTGTACCCTTTGACCAGCATCACCCCTTTCCCCCATCCCCAGCCCCTTGCAACCAGCACTCCACTCTTTGTTACTGTATTACTATGAGTTTAACATTTTAAGATTCCACAGAGGAGTGATACCATGCAGTGTATGTCTTTTTGTGTCTAGCTTACTTCACTAAGCATAAGGTCCTTCATGTTCAAACATGTTGTTACAAATGACAAAAGATCTCCTTCTTTCTTATAGCTGAATAATATTCCATTATGGGGCACCTGGGTGGCTAAGTTGGTGAAGTGTCTGACTCTTGATTTCATCTCAGGTCTTGATCTCAGGGTCATGAGTTCAAGCTCCACATTGGACTTCATGCTGGGTATGAAGCCTACTTAAAACATATATTATATACATGCCACATTTTAAAAAATCTTTCATGTGTTGGACATTTAGATTATTTCTATATCTTAGCTATTATGAATAATGCTTCAGTGAACATGGAAGTGTAGATATCTCTTTGAGATAGTGATTTCAGGGGCACCTGGGTGGCTCAGTCGGTTGAGTGTCTGAGTTCGGCTCAGGTCATGGTCTTGCTTGTGTCTTTCAACCCTGTGTTGGGCTCTGTGCTGGCATCTCAGAGCCTGGCGCCGGCTTCAGATTCTGTGTCTCCCTCTCTTTCTCTCCCTTGTCCCTGCTCACGCTCTGTCTCTCTCTTTCTCAAAATAAATAAACATTAAAAAAAATTTTAAGTAGTGATTTCATGTCCTTTGGATCTATACCCAGAAGTAGCATTGCTGGATCAGATGGTATTTTTACTTTTTTTGAGAAACCTTTATACTGTTTTCCAGTCACTGCACCAGTTTACATTACTAACAGCGGTGTACAAGTGCTCCCTTTTCTCAACATCCTCACCAAAACTTATCTCCTGACTTTTTGATAACAGCACTCCTGACAGGAGTGAGGTGATAACTCATGGATTTTGATTTGCATGCTGCTGATGATATTAAGTAGGTGTGATATTAAGTAGGTTTTCATGCACATATGGACCATTTGAATATCATCTTTGGAAAAAAATGCCTTTTCAGATTCTTGTCCATTTTTTTACTGGGTTATTTGCTTTTTTTTGCAGTTAAGTTATGAGTTCTTTATATATTTTGATTATTAACCCCTTATTGGATATATAGTTTGCAAATATTTTCTCCTATTCGGTAGATTGCCTTTTCATTTTGTTGATTGTTTCCTTTGCTGTGCAGAAGCTTTTTAGTTTGATGTCATCCCGCTTGTTGATTTTTGCTTCTATTGCTTGTGCTTCTGGTGTCAAACTGAAAAATCATTGCCAAGACCAGTGTCATAAATCGTTTCCCCTGTATCCCCTGCCCAGGAGTGGATATTGTCTCAGGTCTTCTGTTTAAGCCTTTAATTCATTTTGAGTTGATTTTGTTATATGGCATAAAATGAGGGTCCAATTTCATTTTTATGCATGTGGATATCTTGTTTTCCCAGCACAATTTTTTGAAGAGACTATTCTTTCTCGAGTGTGTATTCTTGGCACTATTGTTAGTTGACTTGGTATTGTATATTCTTAGCACCAAGATTAGTTGACAGTATATGTGCGGGCTTATTTCTGGGCTCTCTATTCTGTTCCATTGGCACATACTTCTGGTTTTATACCAGTATTATATTGTTTTGGTTACTGTCATTTTGTAATATGTTTTTTTAATGTTTTATTTATTTTTGGTACAGAGAGAGACAGAGCATAAGAGGAGAAGGGGTAGAGAGAGAAGGAGACACAGAATCTGAAGCAGGCTCCAGGCTCTGAGCTAGCTGTCAGCAGAGCCTGACGTGGGGCTCGAACCCACGAACGTGAGATCTGACCTGAGCCAAAGCCGGAGGCTTAACTGACTGAGCCACCCAGGCGCCCCTGTAATATGTTTTAAGTCAGGAAGAAATATGATGCTTTCAGCTTTGTTCTTGCTCAAGATTATTTTAGCTATTTGGGGTCCTTTGTGGTTCCATATGAAGCTGAGATTTTGTTTCTTCTATTTCAGTAGAGAATGCCATTGGAGTTTTGGTGTAGGGATTGCTTGAAATCTGTAGATCACTTGGTAGTAATTTGGGTAGTATGGACAGTTTAACAATATTAATTCTTATCCATGAACACATGATATCTTTATATTTGTGTCTTCTTCAATTTTTTTCATCAGTGTGTTATAGTTTTCAGTGTACAAATCATTCACATCTCTGGATAAACTTATTTTTTTAATGTTTATTTATTTTTGAAAGCAAGCAAGCAGGGAAGGGACAGAGAGAGGGAGACACAGAATCCAAAGCAGGCTCCAAGCTCCAAGCTGTAAGCATAGAGTCCTGACATGGGGCTTGAACTCACAAGCTGTGAGATTATGACTTAAGCCAAAGTGGAATGCTCAACTGACTGAGCAACCCAGACCTCCCATGGATAAACTCGTTTTCAAGGATTTATTGATTTTGATGCTATTATGAATGGGATTCTTTTTTTTCTTACATAATTGTTTACATAGTTTCTCATTAGTAGATAGAAAAACAACAAATTTTTGTGTTTTAATTTTATACCTTGCAATTTTACTGAATTCATTTATTAGTTGTAACACATTTTTGGTGAAGTCTTGAGAATTTTCTGTAGAATGCCACATCATCTGCAAACACAGATGGTATACTTCTTCCTTTCTGATTTGGATACATTTATTTCTTTTTCTTGCCTAATCGCTTTGCTTAGGATGTCCAGTTTATTAAATAGGAACAGAGAGAGTGGGTTCCCTTGTCTTACATTTTTGTTATCTGTTGAGATGATCATGATTTCTTTTACTAGGTTTCCAAATTGTGACTTAAAAAAAATTGAGATATAATTGACATAAAATATTTGTGTGAATTTAAGATATACAGTGCATTGATTTGATACATTTATATACTACAATGCAATAATCACCCATAGCATTAACTAATCCCTTTATCATGTCACATAATAATTTTTTTGTGGTGAGAATTAAGATCTGCTCTCTTAGAAACTTTGAAGTTTATGATACAGTATCGTTATCTATAATCACTATGCTATGCATTAGCTCTCCAGACTTATTTAATAGTTGCAAGTTTGTACCCTTAAATAATATATCTCTAATTACTCATCTAATGTCTGTTTTTATAAGTTTAGCTCTTTTAGATTCTACATATAAATGATGGTATGCAATATTTGCGTTTCTCTGACTTATCTCACTTAGTATGATGTCTTCAAGTTTCATCCATGTTGTTGCAAATGGCAGGATGTCCTTTTTCATGGCTGAATAACATTCCCTTGTATATTTTTACATGATATTTTCATTATTCATTTATGTATTGCCAGAGGCTTAGGTTGTTTCCATATGTTGGACATGGTGAATAGTGTTTCAATATACATGGGAGTGCATATATCTCTTTAATATCCTATTTCATTTCCTTTGGGTATATACCTAGAAGTAGGATTGCTGGATCAGGTGGTAGTTCTATTTTTAATTTTTTGAGGAAACTCCATAGTATTTTTCCATAGTAGCTGAACCCATTTACATTCCCACCGATAGTGAATGAGGGTTCCCTTTTCTCCACATCCTTGCCAGAATTTCTTATCTGTTATCTTCTTGATGATAGCTATTCTAACAGGTGTGAGATGATCTCTCACTGTGGTTTTGATTTGTATTTCCCTGATGATTACTTGAGCATCTTTTCATGTATAGTTGGCCTTTTAGATGTCTTCCTTTGGGGAAAACGTCTATTAATTCCTTTGTCTGTGGCACAGTGGCTCAGTAGGTTCAGCGTCTGACTTCAGCTCAGGTCATGATCTCGCAGTTCATGAATTCAAGCCCCACGCCAGGCTCTGTACTGACAGCTTGAAGCCTGGAGCCTGCTTCCGATTCTGTGTGTCCCTCTCTCTCTGCCCCTCCTCTGCTCATGATCTGTCTCTCTCTGTCTCTCAAAAGTAAATGTTAATAAGTTAATTCCCCTGTCTATTTTAAAATTAGATATTTTTTGTTTGTTATTGAGTCGTAGGAGTTCTTTCTGTATTTTGGATGTTAGCCCCTTATCACATACGTGGTTTCCACATATCTTCCCCTACCACAATGTGCCTTTTCATTTTTTTTATTGTTTCCTTTGCTGTGCAGAAGCTTTTGTTGCTTGTGCTTTTGGAGTCATATCCAAAAAATCATTGCTCAGACCAGTATTTTCTTCTAAAAATTTCATGGTATCAGGTCTTACATTTAAGTCTTTATTTTGAGTTAATTTGTTTCAGTGGCATAAGATTGAGGTTCAGTCTTTCCAAGTTTTTGAATGTGGCGATCCTGTTTTAACAGCACCATTTGTTGGAGAAGTTATTCTTTCCCCAGTGGGTGTTCTTGTCAAATATCAATGAACCATATATGCAGGGGTTTATTCAGAGATCAAGAAATGAGCTGAGATCAAGAGTTGAATGCTTAACCAACTGAGCCAACCAAGTGCCCCTAATTAATGTAGCTTTGTAGTATATTTTGAAATCAAGAAGTACGATACCCCCACGTTGTTCTTCCTTATTATTGCTTTGGCTATTTAAGTCTTTTATGGTTCCATGCAAATTTTGGGATTGTTTTTTGTATTTCTATGAAAAATGCAGTTGGAATTTTGTCAGAGACTTTGTTGAATCTGTAGTTAGCTTCAGATAGTATGATATTTTATCAGTGTTAATTTTTCCAATTTATGAACATGGGACATTTTTTCATTTATTTGTATCTTCTTCACTATCTTTCCTCAAGGTCTTAAAGTCTTCACTGTAAAGATCTTTCAATTCTTTGGTTAAATTTATTTCCAAGTATTTTATCTTATTTTTGATGCTATGATGAACAAGATAGTTTTTTAATTTCTTTTTCAGATAATTTATTATTGTTAGTGTATAGAAATATAACTGATGCTTATATGTTGATTTTATATCTTGCAACTTTACTGAATTACTTGATTAGTTCTACTAGTCTTTTGGTTGAGTCTTTTGGATTTTGTTTTTTAAGTTATTTGTGCGTTTAAGCAATCTCTACACCAAATGTGGGGCTTGAACTCATGACCCAAGATCAAGAGTGAAACGTTCTTCCAACAGAGGCAGCCAGGCACCCCTAGGATTTCTATTCATAAAATCATGTCATCTACAAATAACAACACTTTTATTTTTTTGTTTTTTATTTAAATACCTTTTATTTCTTTTATTTGCCTAAATTTTCTGGCTAGCACTAACAATATGATGTTGAGTACGAGTGGTAACAGTGGGAATATTTGTTTTATTTCTGATCTTAGAAGGGAAGCTTTCAATTTTTCAATGTTAAGTGTAATATTAGCTGTAGATTTGTTATATATGGCCTTTATTATCCTGAGGTGTATTCCTTCTCTAACCAATTTGTTGAATTTTTATCATGAAAAGATGTTTCATCAAATTGTCATATGACAATTAAGATTGTCATATGGTTGTTTTAAATGTTTATTTTTGAGAGAGGGAGGGAGGGCGGGGGGAGAGAGAGAGAGAGAAAGAGAAAGCAAAAGCATGAACAGGGGAGGGATAGAGAGACAGAGAGAGAGACAGAGAATTCGAACCCAGCTCCAGGCTCTGGTCTGTCAGCACAGCGCCTGAAGTGGGACTCAAAGTCACAAACCACAAAATCATGACCTAAGCCAAAGTCCGATGCCTAACCCTGTAAGCTAGACAGGCAACACTGACAGTCATATGATTTTTATCATTTATTCATCCTATTACCGTGGTATGTCATGTTTATTGATGTACATATGTTGAACCACTTTTGCATCCCAGGGATAAATCTCACTTCATCATAGTGTATAATCCTTTAAATGTGTTGTTGAATTCTGTTTGCTAATATTTTGTTGAAAGTTTTTGCATCTCTATTCATTAGGAATATTTCCTATAGTTTCCTTTTCTTCTACTGTACCTATCTGGCTTTTCTGTGAAAGTAATGCTGGCTTCATGAAGTGAGTTTGGGAGTGTTTCCTTCTGTTTTTTGGAGGGGTTTGGGAAAGATTAACATTAATTCTTTAAATGTTTGTTATAGTTCACCAGTGAAATCATATGTTCCTGGGCTTTTCTTTTGGGGGGAGGTTTTTGTTTATTGATCCAGTCTCCTTACTCATTATTGGTCTGTTCAGATTTTCTATTTATTCATAATTCAGTCTTGGTATGTTATATGTTTCTGGGAGTGTATTCATTTCTTCTAGGCTAGCCAATTTGTTGGAATAGTAGTTTCTTATCCTTTGGATTTATGTGGTATCAGTTGCAATGTCTCATCTTTCATTTCTGATTTCATTTATGTGAGTATTCTTTTTTTTTCCTTAGGCTAGGTAAAGGTTTGCCAATTTTATCTTTTCAAAAAGCCATCCTCTTGGTTTTATCAATCTTTCCTATTGTGTGGGTGTGTGGGGGTGGGGGGTCCTTGTTTCATTTCTTTTTGCTCTGGTCTTTGTTATTTCCTTCTTTTGGCTTACTTTGGGGTAGTTCTTTTTCTAATTCATTGAGATGTAAAGTTGCATTATTTATTTGAGATGTTTCTTCTTTCTTAATGTAGGTGTTTATTGCTATAAAGTTCCATCTTAGAACTAATTTTTCTGCATCCTGTAAGTTTTGATATATTTCCATTTTTCCATATGTTTCCATTTTTGTTTCAAGGTATTTTTTATTTTCCTTGTGATTTCTTATTTGACCAGGGTTTTTTCAGGAGTATGCTGTTTAACTTCTACTTTAAAAAAAGAATTAGAGAGATACTGTGGGGGGGGCGGGAGGGGCAGATGGAGAGAGAGAATCTTTATTTTTTTTTAATTTAGATTAAAGTTACATCAACATATAGTGTAGTATTGGATTCTGGAGTAGAATTTAGTGATTCATTGGTTACATATAACACTGAGTGCTCACCCAACAAGTGCCCTTCTTAATACCCATCATCCACTTAACCCATCCCCAGCCCACCTTCCTCTGTCAATACTGTTTGTTCTCTATATTTAACAGTTTCTTATGGTTTGCCTCCCTCTTTGTTTTTACTTGATTTTATTTCTCCTTCCCTTCCCCCATGTTTATCTGTTTTGTTTCTTAAATCCCACATAGGCATGAAATCACATATTTGTCTTTATCTGATTGACTTATTTCACTTAGTGTAATATACTCTAGATCCATTCCGGTTGTTGCAAATGGCAAGATTTCATTCTTTTTAATCACCCAGTAATATTCCATTATATATATATGTGTGTGTGTGTGTATACACACACACACACACATATATGGCACTTTTTAAATAGTTTATTGTCAAGTTGGTTTCCATATAACACCCAGTGTTCATCCCAACAAGTGCCCTCCTTCATGTCCATTACCATTTCCCCCTCTCCCCCACCCCCATCAACCCTCAGTTTGTTCTCAGTATTTTAGAGTCTCTCATGGTTTGCCTCCCTCCCTCTCCTTAATTATTTTCCCCCTTCTTCTCCCCCATGGTCCTCTGTTAAGTTTCTCCTGTTCCGCTTATGAGTGAAGACATATGGTATCTGTCCTTCTCTGCCTGGCTTACTTCGCTCAGCATGACACTCTCGAGTTCCATCCACGTTGCTACAAATGGACAGATTTCATTCTTTCTCATTGCCATATAGTATTCCACTGTATATATAAACCACATCTTCTTGTTCCATTCGTCAGTTAATGGACATTTAGGCTCTTTCCATGATTTGGCTACTGTTGAAAGTGCTGCTATGAACATTGAGGTACATGTGCCCCTATGCATCAGCACTCCTGTATCCCTTGGGTAAATCCCTAGCAGTGCTATTGCTGGGTCATAGGGGAGTTCTGTTAATTTTTTGAGGAATCTATATGCTGTTTTCCAGAGTGGCTGCACCGGTTTACATTCCCATCAACAGTATAGGAGGGTGCCCATTTCTCCACATCCTTGCCAGCCTCCTCACCAATCTGTAGTCTCCTTTGACTCTTTAGCCCCTTTGACTGGTATGAGGTGGTATTTCAGTGTGGTTTTGATCATCACCCTGATGATGAGTGACACTGAGCATCGTTTCATGTGTCTGTTGGCCATCTGGAAGTCCTCTTTGGAGAAGTGTCTGTTCATGTATTCTGCCCATTTTTTTTCACTGGATTATTTGTTTTTCGGGTGTGGAGTTTGGTGAGTTCCTCGTAGATTTTGGATACTAGCCCTTTATCTGATATGTCATTTGCAACTATCTTTTCCCATTCTGTCAGTCGCCTATTAGTTTTGTTGATTGTCTCCTTTGCAGTGCAGAAGCCTTTTATCTTGATGAGGTCCCAATAGTTCATTTTTGCTCTTGATTCCTTTGCCTTTGGAGATGTGTTGAGTAAGAAATTGCTGCGGTTGAGGTCAAGGAGGTTGTTTCCTGCTTTCTCCTTTAAGGTTTTGATAGTGTTCTGTCTCATATTTAGGTCCTTCAGCCATTTTTAGTTTATTTTTTTGTATGGTGTAAGAAAGTGGTCTAGTTTCATTCTTCTGCATATTTCTGTCCAGTTCTCCCAGCACCAGCTGTTAAAGATGCTGTCTTTTTTTCCACTGGATACTCTTTCCTGCTTTGTCAAAGATTAATTGGCCATACATTTGTGGGTCCAGTTCTCAGTTCTGTATTCTATCCCATTGGTCTATATGTCTGTTTTTGTGCCAATACCATACTGTCTTGATGATTACAGCTTTGCAATAGAGGCTAAAGTCTGGGATTGTGATGCCTCCCATTTTTGTTTTCTTCTTCAATATAACTTTGGCTATTCGGGGTCTTTTATGGTTCCAAAGAAATTTTAGGATTGTTTGTTCTAGTTTTGAGAAGAATGTTGGTGCAATTTTGATTGGGATTGCATTAAATGTGTAGATTATGTAGCACATCTTTATCCATTCATCAGTCAATGGACATTTGAGCTCTTTTCATAATTTGGCTGTTGTTGATAGTGATATTATCAACATTAGGGTGTATGTTTTCATTCAAATCAGCATTTTTGCATTCTTTGGATAAATTCCTAGTAACACACTTGCTGGGTCATAGGGTGCTTCTACTTCTAACTTTTTGAGGAACTTCTGTACTATTTTCCAGAGTGGCTGCACCAGTTTGTATTACCCCCAACAGAGCAAAAGTGCTTCCCTTTCTCCACATCCTCCCCAACATCTGTTGTTTCCTGAGTCATTAATTCTGGCCATTTTGATAGGCATAAGATGGTAGAGAGAGAATGTTAAGCAAGGCTCCATGCTCAGCATGGAGCACCATGTGGTGCTCAATCCCACAACCCTGGGATCATGACCTGAGATAAAATCAAGAGTCATATGCTCAACCAACTGAGCCACTCAGGGGCCCCTAATTTCTAAATATTTTTTAAATGTCCACTTCCCTTTCAGTTACTGATTTTTAGTTTCATACCAGTTGTGTTTAGGAAGACACTTGAAGGGCACCTGGGTGGCTCAGTTGGTTAAGCGGCCAACTTTGGCTCAGGTCATGAACTCATGGTTCATGAGTATGAGCCCCATGCTGGGCTCTGTGCTGACAGCTCAGAACCTAAAGCCTGCTTTGGATTCTGTGTCTCCCACTCTCTCTCTCTCTGCCCCTACCCTATTCACGCTCTGTCTCTCTGTCTCTCAAAAATAAATAAGTGTTAAAAAAAAAACTTAAAAAGGAAAGAGACTTGATATTCATTGAAATCTTTTAAAATTTGTCAAGACTTAGAGTGTGTGGCTAGCTCAGTTAGTAGAGCATGCAACTCTTAATCTTGGCATTGTAAGTTTGAGTCCCACATTGAGTATAGAGATTACTTAAGATCTATAAGGGTACCTGGATAGCTCAGTTGGTTGCGCATCCAACTTTGTTTCAGGTCATGATTTAATAGATCATGAGTTTGAGCCCCACAGAGGGCTCACTGCTGTCAGTGCAGAGCCCACTTCAGATCCTCTGTACCCCTCTTTTTGCCCCTTCCCCGCTCGTGCTCTCTCTCCTGAAAATAAATATTTTTTTAAAAACCCAAAGAGGTTAACTAGGGCCGCAATCATCTCGAGGCTTGAGTAGGTATGCAGGATCCACTTCCAAGATGGCTTACTCACATGGCTGGCAAGTTGGTGCTGGCACTTGGCAGGAGACCACATTTCCTTGGCACATGGACTCTTCACGGTATGGCTTGACTTTTTTCACAACATTGTTGCTGACCTTGCCCAGACCAAGTGACCCAGGTGAGAGCAAGGCAGAAACTTCCGTGTCTTTTCTGATCCATCTTTTGAGGTTATATTTTGTCATGTCTGTAACACTCTTGGTTGCAGAATTCTTTCTAATTCAGCATGAGAGAGGACAAACTAAACAAGGGTATAAATCTCGGGAAGCAAAGACTAAAGGGAACTCTTGGGTGAGCTGGCTTTCACAGGTTGTCTGCCCTTTTCTACTTATTCTGGTTAGAATTTCTATATCAGATGTGGCAACTCTGTCAGAGTGATTTGCCTTTTCACTCTCTTACTACTGCCTTTTGGTGACTATAATTTAACAGCTTTATTAAGATAAAAATCTATCCACTTAAAGTGCAATTCAATACATTTATTATATTCACAAGGTTATGCAACTATCACCACAGTCAGCTTTAGAATGTTTTCATCATCCTCAAAGAATACCTATTACCAGTCACTTCCTATTCCTCCTGCAAACTCCCAGCCCTAGAAAAGCACTAATCTACTTTTTTTGTATATAAAATTGCTTGTCCTGCACATTTCATGTAAATTAAATCATATAACATATATTCTTTTTTTGGCTGGTTTATTTCACTTAGCAAAATGTATAGAAGGTTTACCCATATGTAGCATATAATAGTATTTCATTCTTTTTTTATTGCCAAATAGTATGCTCTTATGTGGACAATAATATCACAGTTATCCATCAAGCATTGAAGGGTCATTTGAGTTGTTGGATAGTGCTACTATGAACATTTACATATATGTTTTTAGTTAGCTTGGGTAAATAGTGGAATTGTTGGGTTTTGTGTAACTCTTTTTAAGACCTTATTTTTTAAATGTTTATTTATATATTTTGAGAGAGAGAGAGACAAAGAGACAGAGAGACAGAGATCATGAGCAGGGGAGAGGCAGAGAGGGAAAGGGAGAGTTCCTCCACTCTCTCAGCCCAGAGCTTGATGCAGGGCTTGAACACACGAACCACAAGATCATGCATGACCTGAGCTGAAATCAGGAGTGGGATGCTCAACCTAATGAGCCATCCAGGTGCCCCAAGACCACCTTCTTCTTTTTCTTCTTTTTTAAGAGCAGTTTTAGGTTCACAGCAAAATTGAGAGGGAAGTACAAAGATTTCCTATTTACATGATATCCTTACATGAATAGCCTCTCCCATTATTAACATCCCCTACTACCAGAGTGGTGTATGTGTTACAAGTGATAAATCTACACTGAGACATTATTATCATCCAAAGTCCTTAGTTTACATTAGGGTTCACTGATGGGGTTATACATTCTGTAGATTTAGAAAAATGTATAAAGTCATGTATTCATCATTATAGTGTCATATTGCATACTTCCACTGACCTAAAACTCCTCTGTACTCAGCCTATTCATCCCTCTCTCCTACCCCCAACCCCTGGCAATCACTGACATTTTTACTGTCTCCACCGTTTCCCTTTTCCAGAATGTCATATAGTTGGAATAATGCAGTATCTAGCCTTTTCAAATTGGCTTCTTTACTTAGTAATACCCATTTAACTTTCTTTCATATCTTGTTAAGGCTTGACAACTTGACTATTTTAGTGCTTAATAATATTCCATTTGCTGGATATACTGTGGTTTATCCATTCACCCAATGAGGAACATCTTGATTGATTTTAAGTTTTGGCAGTTATGAATAAAGCTGCCATATACATCTGTGTGCAGGCTTTTGTGTGGATGCAAATTTTCACCTTCTTTGCGCAAAGACCCAAGGATTGTGATTGCTGAATCATATGATAAGAATACTTAGTTTTCTAAGAAGCCGCCAGACTGTTTTCCATAGTGGCTGTACCATTTTTCATTATCACCAGGAGTGAAGGAGACTTACTGTTGCTTCACAGTCTAATCAGCATTTGATATTGTCAGTGTTCTCGATTTTACACAGTCTAATAGGTATCTCATTTTTGTTTCAATTTGCATATCCTGTGACATATGATGTGGAGCATCTTTTCATATGCTTTTTTTTTCCATACACCCACTCACCTTCTGTTTATCTTTTTGGTCAAAGTGTCTGCCAAATGTTTGGCTTATATTTTAATCGGGTTGTTAATTTTTATATTGCTGAGTTTTACGAGTTCTTTGCACGGGTGCCAGGCTGGTTTAGTCAGTTGAGTGTCTGATTCTTGGTTTCAGTTCAGGTCATGATCTCAGTGGTTTGTGAGTGTGAGCCCCGCACTGGTCTCTGCATTGGCAGCACAGAGCCTACTTGGGACTTTCTCTCTCTGTCTCTTTTTGCCCTTCCCCTGCTCTTGCTCTCTTTCTCTCTCAAAATAAATAATTTTTTTAAAAAAGGAGTTCTTTCTATGTTTTGGGTAACAGTCCTTCTCTCATGTCTTTTATAAATATTTTCTCCCAGTCTGTAGCTTGTCTTCTCATTCTCTTGACATTGTCTTTAATAAAGAAGACTCTTTTAAACATAATAAAATCTAGCTATCATTTATTTGTCATGGATTGCTCCTGTGGTATTCATTCAAAAAAATCATCACCTTATCTAAAATCATCTAGATTTTCTCTTTTATTATCTTCTCAGGGTTTTATAGTTTTGTATTTTACATTTAGGTCTCTAGTCCAGTTTGAGACAATTTTTGTAAAAGGTGTAAGGTCTGTGTCTGGATTCTCTTTTATTCTTTTTCCATGTAGATACGTGGTTGTTCCAGCATCGTTTGTTGAAAAGACTGTCTTTTCTCCTTTGTATTGCTTCTGCTCTTTGTTAAAGATCAGTTTATATACACCCTATATTTAAATGGGCCTATTTCTGTGCTCTCTATTCTGTTTCATTGGTCTATTTGTTCTTTCTCTAATATTACATTGTCTTGATTACTGTAGTCTTTAGTAAGTCTTGAAGTTACGTGGTATCAATCCTCCAATTTTCTTTGTTTTTTCCTTCAGTATTTTGATCATTCTGGTTCTTTTAATTCTCCATATAAACTATAGAATCAATTTGTCAATACCACAAAATAACTTGAATTTTTTAAAAAGTGGGTTCCATGCCCAATGTGAGGCTTGGACTCATACCCAGAGATCAAAAATCAAATTCTCTACTGACTGAGCCAGCTGGGCACCCCAACTTGCTGAGATTTCTATTGAGATTGCATTAAACCTATAGGTCAAGTTGGAAGTAACCAACATTTTGATAATACTGAGTCTTCCTATATATGAATATCCTATACCTACCCATTTATTTAATTATTCTTGTGATTTTGTTTATCAGAGTTTTTAGTTTTCCTCATATAGATCTTCTACATAATTTGTTAGATTTATACCTAATCATTTTATTTTGACCATTAGTGCAAATAGTATTGATTTTAATTTCACAATTCCACTTGTTGATTACTGGAATAAAGGAATGCAGTGGACTTTTATATATTTACCTTGTATCCTACAAGCTATGTTGCTATAGCTTGTAATTGCTTCTAAGTTCCAGGAGTTATTTTTTTTTAATTTTTTTTAATTTTTTTTTTACTTTATAAAGTTTCATATTTTTTTAACATATGCAATTATTTTCCATCATTTACAATACAGTAGTTGCAATGACACTCAAAACAGAAAAGCAAAATAAAAAATCAAAACACCAACTTCTGTTTCATGTAATTAGACTT